>NC_140663.1:22574146-22874146 GCF_054131305.1 Coturnix japonica
TGTTTTATGTTTTACTGTTTCGTGGCTCTCCGAGGCGGTGGTCCGGGGAAAAAGCGTGCACAAAGGATAAAACTTCGTGCTAACCCCGGGCGTTCTCTCCTGATCCTTTCATCACCGGGGCTGTCGCCTGGGTAAAGCCAGCAGAGCTTGCCCCTGCTCCTGCTTCCTGCCTGAACGACTTTTTATTCCCCAGCACCGCGGACAAACACCATCGTCTCTGTAGGAGTCAGATGAGGCTGCCCAGATGTTGTACACAATTAACCCGGCCGCATATTTAGCAGCCCTCAGCACAGTCCCTAGAGTTATCTCTGCAAGTGGGTGGGTATACTTGGAAGTCCCGAACATCTCAACCACATGCAGGGGCTACATAGGCTGAACACAAGACCGATACATTGAGAACTCACTGATTTGAATTTTAAGCATATTGCAGTTCATGGTTTTCCCTTTTTATACTTTTTTTTTCTCTCTTTTTCTTTCTTTCTGGGGGGATAGAAGGGTCGGACGGGGGGTGGGGGGAGGGCAAGAGGTGGGGTAGAGGGTGGCAGGGCAGCTTTTAAAAAGCAAAATGTCATAGAGAGTTTATCCCTGGGAGTAGTGTACATCACATGCCTTCTTCCCACCCCCACCCAGAGGGGCAAACAGCAGCTCGGGCTGTGTAGGAGTCCCGTTGCTGGTTCACTTCAGGCACACGATTGGCTGTTGGGGAACACACTATTCCCTGCTAGCAGGGCCCGTGTTCCTTTATAAGACTTCTGCTGCTGCTGTTGCTAAGTTCTTCCTAAATCTGAGTCAGATTTGAGCTCAGTTTCTCTGAGAAATGTTCCATGAGAAGAGGATTATTTACTGTAATGCTCATTCTCTGAAAGTCACTGAAACATTGAAGGCATCTGAGTAATTCGTGTGTGTGTGTGTAATGAATTTACACAAAAATCTTACATGAGATGTCAGTGGAAGTGTCCGTGTGTCTTCAGTGATTTATGACAAAGATGTACTTCAGGTTGTTGGAGAGGAGCAAATCTCAAAGGGCCCCGAACCAGAAAAGCATTTTTCCACCTTACAGAATTTGGGTTTAGGATATAAGGAGGTCATCAGTAAACAGCTGCTGCAAAGTCCTGTTGCATTTTCAATTACACTGTTAGCCCATTTTAGGCTGATGTTCCTGAAAGCAGCATGCAACCCTGAATCACCACATGCTTATGCAGAATTTTTGGTCATTGTTGTCCAAAAGCAATCTCAGTGCTGTGATTCATACACTCTCTTTGCTCGTAAAGCAGTAAAAATTAAACGGAGCTTTCTAAGCAGAATATTCCATTGACATCAGTGGAGAATCCACTGAAACACTGATGGCATCGCGTGGTCAATGGAAAGTAGGCTATGCAGGAACAGAAATATCTGGATAAATGATAGTATTTCCTTTAAAAAAATAAATGTGGAAGAATGAAAACTTTTGATCTAATTAAGTGATAGTCAAACTTCTCTGCAAATAATAGAATCAAAGTATTTTGGCAGTTCTCTTAGGAAAATAGTCAGAAATAAGTTTTTCTGGATAGGTCTTTTTTGTTTTATTTATTAATATATATATATATATATATATATATATATATATATATATATATATATAATGTTGTTGATGGTGATGTTGTTTTGTTTTTAATTAATAAAACAGTTTCTTTTTTTCAGTCAAATGATGCTCTGGGAATTTCTCCCCCAGCTGTCAGGCAGTTTGTTGGAATGATTTCTGTTTCATTATTCAACCAGCATGACGGTTTTCACTCTTGTGGTATTTGGCAGGGCAAATATTTTCAATACCTGCAACTGACCATCTTATTAACTGTGAAAAATTTCACTTGAACAATAAACAGTGTTCTGCCAAAGAATCACAGCGACTTATTCCAAAGTACATTACTCAATCAAAAATCTTGGGCAACTTTCATGTGACCTCTGCCTGCCTTCAAAATGCAACATTAACTTCTTTCTTTTTCCCTCTCTAGAATTCTCCATTGAGTAATATGGGTTCGTTTATAAAAGATAACCCAAGAGTTTCAGCAAAACTGTTATTATACTTGGGATAATGATATTCATAGGGACTCACCTTGCAACCTTTACTCACAGGAGCAGTTAACTCTTACTTATATAAGGACAACAAGGACTACTTGTATGTATAAGGGTTGCAGGGTCAGCCTCAAAGGCCCCCAGTACTACAAAGCATTTAAGAGTAGGAATTACTTTGGCCTTTTGCTGTAGAGAGCCTCAGTGCTGTGCTGATGTTTCTGGAGATGAATGGTTTTGTGGGAGTCCTGCCTTAGGTTTTCAATACAAAATTAGAAAAGATCTGGAGGAAAAAAAAAAAAAAAAAAAAAGAAAAAAAAAGAAAGAAAAATAAAGAAAAATAAGGAAAAAGAAAAGAAAAAGAAAGAAAAAGAAAAGAAAAGATAAAGAATGTGTGAATAATCTGGAAGTGGAAAAGAGTTTAAACATGAATACAGGGCAGAAACCAAGTTACTTCTAGACCTCTCAGGTAGACTTCACAAGGATTAAGGAAAGCCAACAAAGAAGCTGAGCTTCTCATATAGTTTGCATATACTGGAATTTCTTGCATTGCAATTGTTGTCATTGACACCAAAGCTTTTCACAAAAATTAACACTTATCAGAACTTTTTCTAGGAAAGTTTCTCACATATTGGGAGGGATTTTGGAACTAAAATAGTTTAGTTTTTCCTCCCAGCATCATGCTATAGGCAGACCAAGGTGCTTCCTGATGCACAGGTGAAAGCTGAACTTGTCTTTCACTTTTGAGAGAGCTGCCCAAATTGCCACTGACTAATCCATGCTGCTCTCTCTCACTTTCTTTAATGGGAAAGAACTTAATTTAATTCTCATGGGGAGTGAAAAGAAGTTTCAAAAGATTTTAATGTTTCACGCAGAGGAATTCTCAATTTCCTGCCAGCTCCTCTATAACACTTGGAAATATGAAGGAACTTTGTACTTACACAAAAGATTCCCAAAAGAGAAAGACTTGGCCCCTGTGGAGCTGGCAAAAATGTTTAGAAAATACTTTTCATTTAAATGATTGAATTGGTGTTGCTCAAAGCTTAGCAAATTGTGATATAGCTTTTCCCAAACAGCAACAAAAAGTCATGAAAAGTCAGGAACATTAACTTGTAGTATATCATGGAAACACGGTTCGCACCTCTGGTTAATACCTCCATTCCAAATCCTCGATTTGGTGTGTATAACTTAGTCATAAAAATTCATTCAGAACTGCAATGAGGCACAGCAATGTGTCAAACTGGAAAGTAGATTTGGATAATTTTTAAATGACAGAAAAGCTGCAAAATAGACAATTCATTTTTGCACTCCTTCAACTCAAAAAACAGTAACTCTGGTGTTTATGAGGGTAGCCTATATTATTGAAGGGTGTGCTTGTGGCTCCTAAGTAGAAAACCAAATATGAAATAACTTTTTCATTTCCTGCAGAGATGCAGACTGACGTATATTTACTACTTTTAAAAAAGCAAATGTTTATACAGTCATTTTTAGCACAGATTTTGGATAAAATTCAGTCGTAGTGAAAGTTATTGCATCCCCTGATGACGTCAATAGGGAGATGATCCCACTCACCCTGCCTTTTATATCTGTGTTTAGGAGCTGGGTAAACACAGTGTAATAGTGTTAGGGACATTATTATAAACAACAAGGGGATAAGAAAATCTCAGGAGCTGAAGTTATTTTGCTATTGCTGGGTGGAGAAAATCCGGTGTATGCCCTGCTGCTAAAAGCATGTCTTTAATCATGAGTTGGAACACGGAAAGAAAACTTCTTCCTGGCTCTTCTCTGGAAAGAGAAGGCACCGGTGATTGTGATTGTTTCCAAAATACAGCACAGAGTGGGAGAGGGGCTCAGCCTTCGGGAGCACAGGAGCATCCTCTTGGCTTTGGAAGCTCTCACTTCTTGCACTAAGGGCAGAGTTTCTGAGCACTGGAGAGCAGCCCAGCGTGGTTCCTGCTGGGCATTGCTCCACTCCAGCTGTGGGAAGGCAAAACTCCACCTCTGTGGATGACAGCACTCTGCACAGCATTACAAAGTCTACCCTGCCTGCTGGGGTCATGAGGCTGGGAGTATTGGAAGCAGTACTGATCAGGCAGTAACTGTCGGCTGACGAATCTTCACATCTAAGCTGTGAGGTCAGAGAGAATCCTCTGGAACTCATGCTTAGAGAAGGAAGAGACAGGGAACAATTTATTTTTCTTCTTTTTGGTTTGATGACATATTGCCATTAGGTGTTTCTTGAAGTCAACCATAGTGAAGCCATCTGTCTGCAATATTGTAGACTTTTTTTTTTCACCTCACACTTTCCAACCTCTAGTTGTTTTGAAGCACTGTTGCCATGTCCTCCTGTTCACCTATGCACTTCTCATCAAGACAGACCAATTCTGGAATTCATGTTCATGAAAATTTGCCATCTCACTCACATTTTCACTCTGATTATATGCTAATAATTGTGCCAGCCTTCCACAAAAGACACCATTTTGTATGCATTTTGAGACATAATTTATGGCACCACAGCCACAAAGATGATTCAGTGCTTCTGGGAAATAAATGGTAGTGTTTAAAAAATTGTTTCTGACTTGTTGAGAAATAAATCCAAACCCTGAATTTCCTTTGCGTCATACTGCACAAAAGGAGCCATTATATTAATAGTATGACTGCAGGACCAGGTGAAAGGAGAAAAAAGAAAGACAGATTGTTGGCAAAAAGGTCTGTCTAACTTGTACACATGCTGAGTCCCACGCCTACCGGCACAGAGGGAGGTGACAAGGAAAGAGCACATACTCTGTCAGGGCAAGCAGAAGTTTGGGAAAAGTGATCTGTGTGAAGCAAGCAAGGCAAGATGCTATCAATATTATCACTGAATAGTGCACTGGCAGTTCCTCTGCAGATTGCAGGGAATCCGTGTCACCATTCCAGGGCCACAGGTTTGAGGACTTCACAGAAACAGAAGTACAATAAGACCCATTATTCTGAGCTGATGAAAAGTGCTTCTCACAATTTTATTTAACATTTACCTTTCAAAATATCGATTTCTTTTGCCATTTCAACATTTTCCTTTCTTTTCCTCCGTGAAAAAATTTAGAACAAGGGAGAATGAGGGAAGAGAAGGAACGAACTGAAAAAGTGACAAAAGAAAGGAGGGAGGGAAGGTAAGCATCTATACTTTTGGTTTTGTCTTCGTTGAAAACAACAGCATTCAACATCACATGGGACTGTTTAGTGATTATGTTATTTACTGCACCTAACATCAGTTTCAGTAAAGAATCGAATGTGTTAGATTATAATGTTAAATTTATGCTTAAATGGCATCAGATCTATGGGTTTAGAAGAATTTTTTCCATGGATTCCTGATTTCCACACATTCTTCCCTCTGCATGGCTGTGAGCCATGCCTCATAAAGGTGAGAATGTGGCATAACTGCACAGACATAAAACCACGGTTCTTTGCAGTGTGCTTTTCAGCTCTGATGCATGGCCAAATCCATGTTTCTTTAGTTGGTTCCGTGGGCTGGCACAACCTAAGTAAGGGGAATGCACAGAACTCAACCTCCAAATTAAAATATACATAGCATAGTTTTCAAACACAATTTACGTTCACAAAAGCTGCTGTATACTTCATCCATTCCAGTGTTGGGCAGAACTGTTATGCTTAAAAAGTGAATAAATAAATGAATAAGTTTTGAAGGTAGCTCAAAGTCTGAACTGAGCATATTATGATAAGTAGCATAGTTGGTAGAGATTTCTGCGTTTTAACACTTCATAAAATCATGCAACATTTAGTGAAGTAGGCTTCTGCTCCTATACTGCAGGGTTGTGCTGCAGCTACTGTTGCAAGCAAAGTGAGATGCTATTTCTGTTGCAAACCTAGTTAGTTAATCTTCCGTTTTTCTGTTCACTTATAAGCAACAGTCATTTCTGTGAAGAGAAACAGAAGAGGTGAAGAGGTGCAGCATTTCTTTAAGGTGTACCCAGGGAGTTTTTGAAACTCAGCAATCTGGTAAAATTTTGCAGTTCTAAATTATTTAAAAGCCCTTTTAAATGCTTGTTTTCCTAACAACACTGAAAACTTCATCCATTGTGAATGTATGGGATCAATATAAGACAAAAACAGACTTCATGTGATTATTCAATTTATTCATGTTATTTTTGAGTCTTCACTACTTGTCAGTTTTTTATTTTCTAATAAATTTCCCCAACACTTTCCTCAATTTTGGGAATATAACATTAAAACAATTACATATTTAATTAAATTTAAACCCCTAGTTAGAAGAAATTATAACTAAGGTACTTTTAGAGTATTTATTCAGAAAGATGCTAACATATTTATTCTGGTTGCCTGGCATTTTACTTTACATAATCACAAAACACTTTGATATCACTTTAAGATGAATGTGTTTATATGATACTTAGTTGTTGATTTGATCCATGTGTTTTTTGTTCATTTTTTATTTAATTTAATTCACACACCCTCTAGTTCCCACCTAATACTTCTGAGTGTTAAGAACAACTTTGCTCTAACTAGCATTCACTGCTATCCGTCCCAGAGAAGGTATCATAGGACTGGTATGTGCAATGCAGAAGAGATGATTGAAGTTACATGTTCTCCTTACCTGCCTACAGCTCATGGGTAATTTCCTAATTAGGCTCAGTCCCATATCCTTGCTCTCTGTTCATGCTGATCCCACACATGCCAATAGGCCTCGACTAAATTCCCTTCATTATCTTTCACATTACCTGAAAATCAGTGCCATCCTTCCTTTGCATTACTTCCCAAGCCAAGTATATCACAAATCCTATTGATTTCCCTTTTCACTTCTTTTGCCAAGACACAGATCTTCTAATCTTTCTTTCACATTTCACGGGATCTTAAACTTCGCCTACCTCTGATGAAGTCACAAGCAGAGAATTACCAGCTTCTCCCTCTTCATTAAATCTCACCTTGTCCATATCAGTTGTGGTCCACAACTTACTGTCTAGGCTTGATGTGGAGATTTACATGATAGATGAGCATTTACTCCCATTCATTAATGAAAATTGGGTTTACCTCTTTGGAGAGGACTGGAAAGGCATCTCAGGACCCTTTTCTTACATTAGCTCCCATGAGTCTCAGAACTTGGTGGGGGTAGTATTTCACTGTGAGACTACAACACACATCCGAGGAGTAAAATAATCTGATTCATATTCACTCTGCCCAGCTCTCGCACTTCTCACTTTCTAATGCTACCAAGAGCATCCCCAGGAGAAGATTCTTCCTGATTGTCTCCTATTATCAGCTAATTTTGAGCAAAAAGAGATGAATAAACACCTTCTCATAGCCCAGTGCAGTCACTGCAGAACATAATGGATATTCTCCACTAGGGAAGATGGAACCAGTTTCCTCTGATGCTTTCTATGATATGTCTATTCTGTAGGAAAAAAAAACAAACCGCCAGGACTTAGATTTGTGATACTGCGTAACAGTTCCTGCAATAAACTATAAAAATCTGCAAACTTCCTAATCCTTGCACAAGCATTTAGCCATGAGGCTTTTACTGCTACTAATAGGAGTCCTTCAAGTAAATCCCTACACCTTTCTGTAATAATCTACACAAGAAGTAATGTTCTGTAATACCATTCAATCTCTATTTTTATGTCATGCCACAGTCTAATATTCCTCAGCCCGTGGCAAATATGCCTTCAGAAAATAGCCTGAGATGGGACAGAATAAGATCCATGATCAAATGGGAATCACTCAGTGAAACAGAATTCTTTCTAGTGAGTTGATAAGCCAAACCACAAGGATATAAAAAGTGCAGGGATAGTTTGTGCAAGATACAGTGTCTAGTTGGAATATTTGGCTTTAAAAACCCATGAAGAAAAGAACTCATTCTACCCACTAAGTAGAGAAAAGAAAGCCAAGATACGTGAGAGAAAATGGAAGGTGCTTGGACTACACCCTTTCCTTCATTTGCAATCAAGGCCACAGATGTAAAGCAAGCATTAACCCAAAACACACTGAAAGGTGAAATGTTCAGCCAAAATCATGTGATTTTTTTTTTATTTTTTATTTTTTTTGGGAGGGGGTGGGGGTGGGGGGGAGGATGGGGGAGATAGAGGGGGGGAAAGAAAGGTGCTGATTGACAGTTCTTCAGAAAAGACTTCATGGTAAGGAATATTAGTGTGTTGAAAAATGAGTTGAGAACAGTCTTCTGGAACTTTTCTTCTTTAATCTGAGATACTGGGAGCAGGATGACACGTATTGAAGGGTGTAACTGAGTGAAGGTCTCACAGGAGGATTTTTTGTAGTTGAACTTCTGAGATGAACATAGACAAATTCAGAAAAATGTTACTGATCAGCATGGAGAATGGGAAAGACTGTCGTATGGATATATACAGGTTTGGTACACATTCTTCTGAAGTGAGATATAACAGCAATTAGCTATAGGTATACCTAAGAGGATCAGTATCTTTGCAGCACCCCACTGGATAAAACATAAAATATAAATAATAATAATAATAATAATAATAATAATAATAATAATAATAATAATAATAATAATAATAATAATAAAATTTATTATTCTATACTGAAGGACCTATTAGAGGCAACCCATGCTCAGGAGGCAGAGAAAGTCTTCAGTTTGCACCAATGAGCATTACAGCAAATGTGGAATTAGTTAAATGTTTGTCCAGTTCACCTACCTAAAATTGAGGAAGTTATTGAAAAGTTATAGAGGTTTTAGAGAAAAGCTGGAAAAAAATAGATTGAAAAAATGAATTTTCCACTGCATGATTCAAGAGACTTTGTCTACTTAATTTATCAAGAGAGAACTTAATCACATTCCTTTAATGCCTAATGGGACACAGAAATTTCATAACATGATGGCTCTTCAATCGAGCTAAAAAAATGTAATATGACTCAAAAGATAGAAATTGAAGCTTGACAAAACTAAGCTAAAATCAGGTGCAAATTTTTTAACAGTGAGGGTAATTAGCCACTAAAAGAATGTACCAAAGCCTTCTATGAATTCCTTGAGGATTTTTTGAATAGTATTTGTTTTTTTTAAAGAAAGATTTGCAGTATTTCAAACAAGTTTTATTTCAGAGAAGTCCATTAGCTTTTTTAAACTGGAAGTCAAACTGTGTGATCAGAATGTTCCCTCTGAGCTCTACACTACCCTTTACAGAACTCAGAATAAAACATTTTGTGCCCAAATTTGTGGATATTAAAAAGTTTAGTCTTCCAGAACTAACCAGTGCCAGAACTGGCACTGATAGCTGCAGATTGTTCATGTGCATTCTGACTCAGACAAGTACAGATGAAACAGTTTTATGGGCAGTCATGAAGTACCTGTCCCAAATCCTTAAGATACACACAGATACACACACACACAAAAAAAAAAAAAAAAAAAAAAAAAAAGAAAAAGAAAGAAAGGGATGAAAGAAAAAAAGTAAAACAATGCAGATTTTGAGTTCCATAAACAGTGTTTATACTGAAAGCAGACAAGAAAGTTGAGTAACTGCCTCTTTATTGTCAGCAAAATCTAGTGTGGAAGTTCAGCTTTTGAAAAATTATGTAATTTTCCTCTGGCCTAGGAGCTGCTATCAGATGCTTCTAATTAAAGATTGCTCCAAAATATTACAGGAGTTCAGGCTGTTAAAAAGAAGCACATTATGAAGCATCAAGAGAATTTAGTTTTGTCTAATGCTAAAACCTGTATTTATACTGATGCACATAAGATACAAAATAGCACTTAGAATCTCATAAACATGATTTGAGAACATTCAGGTAACTAAGAAAGTGACCAAAACCATTGCTGAGAGCCTGCGGATCTATAGTTTTATATGAGACATAGTAATTAATTATGAAACGTTTTGTTGGATTCAAGAGCACTGCCATCCTCAGATGAACATGGCATCCAGGTATCTGTCCCTTGTTTTAGGCCAATATTCTCTGGAGATTAGTTGTTCTGAAACAGAGAACTCACCTTAGGCTACTCACCCTTTAGACTGCTGCTCTAACAGCCATTCTTTAATACAAAAGTCTATTTATTGTATTTATGTATTTATTTTGAGAAAGGAGTGGAAACATTCATAGAGCAAGCTGCAAAGTTTTGATAGAATCCCTCTCTTTTCTTCTTATCATAACTACAGATGTGAACATGTACAAAAGATCCACACTGAACTAAAATCTAAGACAGAGTTACTAACATTTTGATTTCCTTGAAGATTAAAATCATTTTGTTCAAAATGACCTTTTGCCTTCCTATACACTCTGCCCTAGAACAGAAGATTTTTAAGGAGTTGTGGAATTCTTCATGAAACGGAAATCTTGAATTCCAGTGAAATTTAGCTGTTACTGATTTTCCATGTGGTTTAGGAGATTTTGAGTGAGTCAGTTTAATAGATTTTTTTTTTTTTTCCAGTTCCTCTTTCCTGTTCTGATTTGCTGACACAAAGTGTATATTTTACCTTGCATGCATATGAGCAGCGACAGTAAGGTCTTTCCATTTACTAAACTTCTATCGAGGCACAACAGTGAAGGGGCACACAGGGAAATCTAGGGCAGTTCTGAACAACCTGTTGCAAAGGAGAGTCAAAGAGCCATGTTAGTATGGTGCTCTGTGTGGACAAATACTGGAATACCTCATCAGGCCTGACTAGCCCAGACATAACAAACTGTCATGGCCACACTGTTTTTGTAATTTGAACTAGTTCTGAGGACAATCCTGTTGCACACAGTTCTCTTCAGATTTGTGTGAAACAACCAGTTTAAAGTAGCATTACTAAGAACTGTCAAAAGAGGTTTCTTATGCATTTTCAGAAATGCCAAAAAATTGAGAGAAAGGCACATTTATGCCATGTAGATCTATTAGTGAAGGTTTGAAACTGTGATTTTCATATGGACTAGAAATATCAGTAGTGGTTTCAACTAGCACTCAAAGATCTCTCTGTCCCAAATGAAAAGGCATAATTTTCATAACACAGTATTTACTTATGCCTTAGGAATCACAGAATCATGGAACTGCTCAGGTTGGAAAAGACCTTGAAGATCATCAAGTCCAACCACAACCTAACCATACTACTGTAATTCTAACAACCCTCCACTAAATCATGTCCCTGAGCACATCCAAATGGTTTTTAAACACATCCAGGGATGGTGGCTCAACTACCTCCCTGGGGAGCCTATTCCAGTGTTTAACAACCCTTTCTGTAATGAATTTTTTCCTGATATCCAGACTAAACTTACCCTGGCACAACTTGAGGCCATTTCCCCTCCTTCTGTCACTCGTCAGCAAACCTGCTCTCACTGTAAGCAACTTTCAGATACTGGAAGAAAACAATAAGGTCTCCCCTCAGCCTCCTTTTCCCCATGCTTAGTAGCCCCAGTTCCTTTAGCCACTCCTTGTAGGGCATATTCTTCAAGCCCTTCACAAGCCTTGTTGCCCTTCTTTGGATCTTCTCCAGTACCTCTGTGTCATTTCTGTACTGAGACACCCAAAACTGAACACAGTACTCTGGGTGAGGCCTCACCAATGCTGAGTACAGGGGCAGGATTACTTCCCTACTCCTGTTCACCACAGCATTCCTGATGCAAGCTAGGGTGCCATTGGCCTCCTTGGCCACCTGGGCACACTGCTGACTCATATTCAGACAACTGTCCATCAGTACACCAAGGTCCCTTTCCATCAAGCAGCTTTCCAGCCACTCTTCCCCAAGCATGTAGGGTTGCCTGCAGTTATTGTGACCAAACTGGGAATGGTCTTGACTAGCATTCTCAGATCTCTCTGTCCCAAATGAAAAGGTCTTATTTTCATTACATGGTTTTTACTTACACTTGAGGAAAGCAGTATCTGAAAGCAGCTGAGATACTGAAATACAGATAATCTCTTTCAGGATCTATAGGCCTCAAACTAAGCCTGGCAGATAAGCATGAAATCTTAACTTTATGGAGTACTTGTATATAGATAAACAGTACAGTAACCAGAGGACAAGGCTAACATACAAAGTATTCCCTTTTGATGAAAATCTCTACTGCTGTACTTTATGCTAACTGTAATTTCCTAAAGACTGGAATTTTCATGCCAGATAGATCATGTTGTCACCGTCCAGTTGGAAAGTAATAAGGTCACAAGTTGCCAAGGCCACGTCATCATCCAATTGCTTAGCCATCTGCTAATAGCCCGGTGTCAATGACAAACCCAGGTGCATTCCTAAATATAGTATCGATTTAATAACTTGAGTCCATGTCCCTTCAACCAGAAAAGAGAGAAACAGAATATTTTGCTAAAGAATATAATAAGTATGAATAAGTAACAAAAATAAAAGTGGTAACAATGAATCTGTAGCTTCTTATATCCTAAATGATCCCAATATAATTTTAAAATGTTGGAATCCATGCATGCATGAATCATTTTACTCGTTGGCTTGAAGCAGAATGTGGCACTGTTAATAGCACGAAACAGTGATATTCCTGACTCGGAGGAAATGAAGACTGATACGTGAAGCATCTAGAAGAACTTAAATGCACAAGAAAAAATAACTGATTCCTCTCACAAGCCAAAGAGCAGAATGTGACACTTAACAGTTGTGAAGAAATGCAACTGCCTCAACTAATTAAAAATAATCAGTCAGGATCTGTAGGCATCATCTTTCATTTAACACCACAATCAACAATTTGCCTTGTATCAGCCCTTCTGTTATGTTCAGCCCTTTCTTCACAAAATCTGTAGAGCTGTTGTCCTCATGGACACAGAGTGGGTCACACATGGGACAAACTCCCAGTGGGAGGAGATGCAGTTGGGAAGGGACATGGCTGCACAGAACAGCAGACCTGACAGCTATATAACATACCCTGTCAGCAGTTTCATTACTCATTTATGGACTCATCTGGAAGCCTACTGGAGCCAATGGAAACCCTCCTCATGGCATCATGGCTTTTTGGGCTCACGTTACTAAATCCCTCTAATGTTCTAAGCTTTCCTTGGAAGAAGTTTGGTGCTGTTATATCAGATTATCTGTTTCAGTTTTTCTTGGAAAAAATTAAATGTGCCCTTTACTTTGTTCAGTAAACTTATTATCTGAAACATGATTTAAAACATTTAATTCTTTGGCAAACAAAACATGATTGTGAGAAAATAAAATAAAATAAAAAATAAAGAAAAAAAGCACAAAAGAGTTTCTAAGTATTTTTTTAAAACATGATTTATAACATTTTTATATTTACCTCAACTTTGCTTCCCAAAGTTACTCTTACTTTCCCCTAAAAATGGCCATTATTCTTTGGCTATTCTTTTGTTGCAGAATTATTCACTCAGTTTCTGGTTAGAAAAGCTTTGCTGGAATGAAATGATCTTTCAGTATAGTGTACCTTTTTATGTTTCCAGTATTAACTAACCACTCAGGGTGTGATCTCGTTGAAATCAGAGGATTTTCTGTTATACAGGAGTGGAAATATTTAGCTTCTCTCTCCTCACTCAGAAAACAAACCACATCCTGGAAAAAGAAATGTTTTACACAGAATTTATACATGATAAGAAATTCATTCCACAAGTGGAGTAAGACCTTTAAAAGACCTTTATCTACCTCACAGAATAAATTTGATATGCCTTACAAACCATTATGTGAACTCTTCCTCTTAGTGCAGGCAGATACAACTCTCTCCTAAGTGCTAACACTATAATTTCCATTCCAGTGGTGACACTGGGTATGGAGGGAGACAAGTTTATTGTAATGCACTTGTATATGATTACCCATTAGACTGCAAAAATTTAACATTCTTATTACTTCATCTAATATGCTTTTCAAAAGCTAACAGACATGAGAAGCTTAAAACATCTGTTTGGACTGGAAGATCATTCCATTCTGTTAGGTACTGTGCTGGTGAGGCTGCTGAGACTGTCCAGAAGAGCCTGGTAGTTACGTACAGTATATGTTACAGAAGGGCAAAGGATGTTCATTGAGCATTATGCATGCAAACTGTTTCTCTAGCAGTATTTCTGGAAGAATTAACAAGACTTTATTAACAAAGTATATCAGAGATACTTTAAAGGCTGGATTCCATTAAAAATACAAGATTAAAAACCATGCGGCCTTTCCATCTACATCTGAATGGGGCTTCCCAGGGACAGTCTTTGTCATACAAATGATAAAGATACCCAGGGATCTTATTTTGGTGAACACTGGGAAGAGCAGATACCAGTTTCACCCATTTCACTCCTGTTTTCCCACAGGTGCCTATCTATCTCTTGAGTGCCCCCTTTTTCCATTACTCCAATTTTGTGATAAAATACAGCAGAAGTTACAAAACAAAAGTGGTTCTGTAACAAAAATTCTTCACTGGCCAACTACCCACAGTATAAGATCCTTCTGAAATCCTCTGATAATACAACTCAGCAGTGAAGATATGTCTGATCACAGTTTCCTCTTAGAGCACCCACAGCATTTTGTCTCCTTGACAATTCAGTGGGACAGAAATCAGTTTTCTCAACATGTGGTGGGAAGCTTACATTTTTTAGAGTTCATGTGTGTTTCAGCAGGAACAGATAAACTAGGTGTTGAAACCAGTAAGGTCTCCTGCAATTCCACCATATATAAGGGCAGCTGAGAGATTGTTAAAGGTAGGGGACAGTGTAATGATGGGAATGAACAAAGCTTAATAATGAGGATAACGTTGGAGTTGAATGTGTGCAAATACCTCCCCCATGATTTTACTGCTAGATGTATTTTATCTGGACTATATTTTATCTGGACTAGTGACAAAAGAAAGGCAAAGAGATAATTGTTATTTCAGTATTTTCAAAAAATTGTATCCCAAATCTTTTCCCCTTCATCAGTAACAAAAGAAAAATACCTTATTTTTAAACTCTCTGGGAAAGTAGTATTACTTATAGTGTTTCCAAGCAGATTGCTTCCCAAACTAAAGTGCTTCCCAAATTGAAGCTACTTTCACCAAAATAATCTGATAATTAATGTGGTTGATATGACATCAAACAGATCAACAGTTACACAGAATAAAGCTTGTTGTGAGAGGGCAATTAAACCTGATTTCCTAAATTCTCATAATGTTCAGAAAACCTTATTCTCTGACTCTTAATCCTAGCCTATAACACAGTCCCTACTAGCATCATTACAATTTTCTGAATCCTCTGAGACGTTGGCTCATGAGTCTTACTTCACTTTGTATGATTTGTCTTAGATGTGAATACAATCTGTTTCTTGGGAAGAGAAAGCATACCATTTACTTCTCTGGAGGAGTGAGGTATTTGGACAGCTGAATCACTTCTTACTTAAGCGAAGCCCACTAAAAAGGCTTTTCTGCCATGTGTCCACCTATTTAAGCAATCAGCAGAAGCTGTGAGGAACCAGCTTTCTCAGATTATTTCTGTTTGGGAATAAAGTGATAAAGCATTTTTTCCTCTTGCTATTTCCAATTGGAAATACCACAAGGAAGCATGTTTCTCATCATATTTCCTACTTGTTTAAGTGTATTTCTATGCCAAGGGAACAGCTGAATCAAAAGACAGGCAATGCCCCAGAGTTTTGATGCAAGCAAATGGCAAGTGAGAGTGACTAATTTCTGTTATTTAATTATTTATTTCCTTTTTAACTTTTCTCCCCCCAAATTGTTGCAAAGTTTGATTTAAAAAAATCGTGAGTTGGGACATCTCCTCAAAACCTTACTCATCTTTTCTGAAAACAATCCCCCAGCTAATTTATATACACTTTCTGGTGTTATCTAATAGAATTCAGCAAAATGGAGAGTCTGGGCACTGGTGAAGGCCAATTGTAATTCACTCTGTCTTCAGGCAATTACTCAAAGAGTGAGTAAGATGCCACGATCTTTAACTTTTTCATTTTTCTTCAGTTATTGGAGTTTTTTTCTTCAGGTTTTTTTTTTTGCTTGTTTGTTTGTTTGTTTTTGTTGTTGTTTTGCATGTGTAACTAACAGTTATTGAACAACATTCTTTTCTCTTTGCCCTAAAGTAAAAGCAATCCTGCAAGCCAGATTTTGCCTCAGGAGAGCTAAGAAAAATCAAGTATCTCTCCTATCTCTGGTATTATCCAGTGGTCGAGAGTGGGTTCCCTCCTTAGGCACAGGTCCTACTTTCCCTTGGGACTGCATCTGCTTGGAATCATTGTTTCCTCTTGTTAGGTGGTTGGCTTTGAGGCAATGACACTCACTAATAACTGCTTAACTAACATTAATATTCCTATGTGCATATTTACATACTCCATCTAAGTATAAAGAAAAAAACATCCAGCTTACTTACTTTTTGGGTGGTAATTTAGAAGAGCTGAAATCATAACTACCAGTGTGGTTCAATTCACACAGCACACTAACTGCAGGTTATACCTGCAGTTTCTCCACAGTCATACCCCAACACAGAGTAAGAGGTAGATGCTGTGTGAAAATCCACTGGTCCCAATCAGTCTTGATCAGTGCAGAGGCAAACCTTCAAGAGAGAGTTGTGCTTATGCTTTTGAACAGCTTCAGTACAATCTTCTTGACACTTTTGCCTCTGAAGGAATGTCACACAGTCTAGCAGACAAAATGTCACCTTAACATACGGCCACAAATGTAAGAAGTTGATAGATTCTGCACTCCACAAGCATTAGTTTTTTTTTAAGGGAGAAATTTGAACCTGTTGTCTATTCTGAGCCTTTGTGACCACAGTTACAAGGAGGTAAGCCTTTGTCACTCCAGATCATTTGTGGACTGACTTTAAAAATAATTTCAAAAGGCCAGAGAAAAGAAATTTTGTGTTATCCTTACTCAGAACTTTTTGTGGGGCTGGATGTGGGTTAAAAGGCTGTTGGGGAGGAAGGCTAGAATGCTTTTTATGTGAATAATTAAACGCTTTCTATATAATAGTAATTTATGTCTTGTTATACCTATGATAGTATCTGGGTCTTTCAATGATTTGGGTTTTTCAGTCTTTCTTTATTAAATTATCCACTGATGGAGAAAATAATTTTCTGAATCAAACAGAATGCAATGTTCCTATCTACATTGTTCTGTTAGTATCCATAAAGTAACTTCTTTTGCTTTCTTGCTCCAAAAATGGCATAAGTGGTCAGTTTTTAAATGAAATTTTTTTAAATGATATTTTTCCTCTATTAAAAACTATAATTAAAAGAAAACAAAAACACAACTGCTTTACAAAATAGTATTTTACAAAAGGAGAAATTGAGGTAGGTAGAGGGTACATGGTTTGTAATGAACCCAGCTCAGTGACAAAAATCTTAAATTCTTTCTGACTTAATCAGGGTTCAGTAGATAATTTGTTAGAGAGATACCGATAGATACCAGCTTTCTCTCTACTCTGCTCTGAGTAATGTTTTAATAAAAGAGGAATGTGAAAATACTGATTCATAAAATGCCAGGAATAATTACGCCTACAGTAACAATCTAGTTTTGCAATGTCACAGCACTGAATACTTTATTACGTATTTTCATGTTTAAAAATAATGTGCAAACTAAGAATTGCCTATAAATTTTAAGATTCTGGTGTGAAAAAAATAAAATAAAAGCAAAAGTAACTTGTCATTTAGTAATTCTTATGAAAAGAGACCTAGTCTACAAGAGAACATTGTCAGCTGAATGAAAGAGATTGAACTGATAAGAAAAATTAGAAGTCTGCTTTCTTCATTGTCTTGAAAAAAATACATTTGTTAGGCAGCTTTCCAACACAGAAAAGAGAACAAGGCACTTCCTGGGACAGAAAGATTAGTGGTTGGAATAGCAGTCTCATGATAAACAAACCACATCTTTTTACCCTTTTAGGATTTGAGACTTGCTCTCTGGTTATATCTCTCTTTTATCATGATGTTAACATAACTGCACCTTTAACTTGAAGAGAGCTTAAACTAAAGTTTTTCAACAAGTCTTTTCATTTATTTGCTTTAATACATGTTAGCAACACTCTTGTTTTGTTTGCAGATGCCTGGCTTTTATTCAATGGTCCCTGTGCTTTCTTAGGTTATCTGATGTCAATGTGACAAGTTATTGGTAACATCCTACTAGACATAAAACCATGATATAAGTAGCTACTGCTGAGGACATGATATGAAATTAAAAGGCACGTTTTTAAGACTTGTTTGTGATTTTAAAGTAAATGAGCTCAAGTCATTGATCAAAGACTCCAAACATCACCTACTCAATGAACATTAAAATCTGCAAGGGATAGCAGTTTATTAAAAGCAATTTTCTATACAGATCTTAGTTAAAAGGAAACAGTTAACAATAATTGCATAGAGGGATGAAGGATCACACTAAAACAAGCCATTGTTTCTTCACAGAAATTGTTTAATGTAAAATACCATTATCAGTAGTATAACTCTGTGATAAGTTGACAGTAGGTCTATGTGAATTTGTAGCTGTTCTGAGTTCCCATAGACTTTTCTCCAGTTTAGAAGCTTGAGTGAAAGCCAGATCTTTCTATTGACTGTAACAGGCTTCAGACAAGGTCTAATATTCAAACAATTCTTTTTATATAATAATTCAACTTCAGGTAATTCTGGAAATACAGGTAATATACATACCTCTATATACAGATCATAAGGTATCTGTATATCTTCACCTCGTTTATTAGCTGAGTGATGTGTGCTAATGACTCAGTTCTGACCTTACTTGCAACATAAATGGCTCAGTCATATCTTCTATTGATTTCTCCTATGTAGCTGAACACATTCATGTGGGCTTTCAAAAGGCCTTTTAATTACCCATGGAATTGATAATATTCCAAATTTCAGGTGTGAAATACTGTATAAACAACTGTAAAATGTTTTGAATGTCCTTGAGAATTTGACTGCATACATCAATAAAACAGCTTGTAAAATATCTTTGGTGAGGTAACTTAATGAGACTCATTTTACATCGAGAAAGGTTTAGATAATTAACCAACGGTTTTATGTTAAGTAAAGAAGGACAGTATCAATTCATTTAAAATTCTTAAGAGCAAGTGGAGTCTCATACTTTTCACTCTGGTAGTAAAACAGTTCTTAATCTAAACAATGAGAATGGACAAAATGGTTTTTGCTAACAAAGACTTCAGTGATCTTAATAACATTTATGGTAAAGTTTCTATTACAAATAATCTGAGAAAGTATTACTTGTTCATTAGATTTTCATTTTAAAGTATTAAAATTGTATTAAAATAAAAATCTTGTGAAAAAATTGTTAACTCTAGTAAACAGTTTGCAGTACCCAGTATATTAATACCTGAAAATGACAGATTTAAACACATCATCTTCTGTGTTTCTATAAAATAAAGTGAAAAGAATGACAGCTGCATTCCATACTTCTTCTAAAGCTCTCATGCATCTCCCAAAGGCAGGAGTATGCATTGTACTCATTATCCCTTGTTTATTTATTCATCTCTTGCTTATTTATTTATTTATTTATTTATCACAAAATATTGATATTTAATTTAGTAACACTTCATTGAAATACTCCTCTTACATTAGCAGAGCTAAGAGTGCATCTGTAGGCACTGATATTCCAAACATACGGAATATGTTAGTTAAACTACTCTTATTGGTGATGTCAAAGCGATATTAATCACTTGCTTGATGTGTGAAATAATATCATCAGGGCTCTTGATCTTTTAAAGTCTGTCAGTAGGGACAGTTGAAAGTTTTTCAAAACAAACAAGCAAATATCTAAATCAGAGCTGCCTACTGCACTTGAGAAAGCTAACCGAGTCCAGAGAATTTGACCATCTCAGTGAATGTCACTTTGCCAAAATGACCACCATGGTATCTGAAGGGTGCTTTGTTTAGCATAAATCGGTGTGCAGTTAAGGCCATTAGAGATGGTTTAATAGTTGGCAATCAAGTGTAATGTGGTTTCTGTGCCCAACTGCCAACAAAATCCATCAAAGTGCTCTGGCCTCTGACATTGCCAGGCTCTACCAGAGCTGTCTGGTCTCTCTCTGTTTATTAAATCCATAGCTCCACAGAATAATATGCCCATATTTTGTTTACTCATTAGAACGATTCCATTTTTAGAAGTATAGGATCTGAGCGAGTATCTCATGTATCTAATCTCCTAAATGTTTATGTGGTGTGCAGCACAGTACAAGTCTAATCTTGGCAGAGAATTTACATATGGCTGTTACACAAGCTGGGCAGTTGCCAACAGGTAATGGCCATAAACTGGACAGATTTTGTACTGATTTTCTATTTTTTTCTATTTTCTATTTTTTTATACATGAAGTAAGTTTTTTGTCCTGTGGTAAGACAAATCATCATAAAAAGTTTCCAAACTGGCTTCTTTAATCTATTTTTGTGAAGTTGAAAATGACTGCACAAGGTGCAAGGCCCTAAACATCCTTGGCTTGTTCTTCAAAATTTTAGCTTTCCCAGTGAACATTTTCAGCTCTTACTTTCTATTTTGCAGAATATATTTTTTCCTGATGGTGCAGCTAAAGTTAGTTAGACCACCTGCCTATATTGACATTATGAATGAATAAGCTAAGCAAGTATGTTTTGTCATGTTCAAAACTGTATATATTTATTGCATACTGTGTCAAATAAAGCCCCCCACCAGTGTAAATTCTCTACCACTGTAAATCCTGGTTGTTAGCAGCTATTTCAAGGCCTGTTTCGTAGTATAAGCAAGTACACGGTTTCTTCCAGCAGCAATGTACTACAGAGCTAACTTGGGTTCTATTTCTTCTTTCCAGACTGCCATCATCATGGGAAAAGGGATTTGCGAAGACAAGTGCTCATGTATACTAGTCTATCCCAGCAGCTGTCCCCTTTTCTACAGCAAAGTAAGAGCACTGTCTGCTCTCTAGGATTCCTCCAGTTATATATCTTATCTCTGTCCCTGCTGTATCGTGTTCAAACTGTACAGCTCCAGCTCAATCCAATTCCTGGACAGTTTAATGATGAGCTTCAAAGTTAAGCTTAATTTTCTGAAAATATCTGAGAATAGCGTTTGAGGCTAACAGTTTTTTTTTGTTTGTTTGTTTTTTAACACACAATTTAAAGATATCAATTCTTCAACAAATAAAAAAAGGCAAAACTAGTACAGAGAAGAAGGCTGTATGAAAGTATTTTCAGGAAAGTAAAGAATAAGAAATTTAGAAATTTAAAAAATATATATTTTAAATACTTATATTTTAAAAAGAATTGTTGAATCATATGAAATTATCCCCTTTTAAGTAGCTATTAGCATTGCTACACATCCCAATATACAAAAGAAACATGGAATATTTCAGTGCTGAATTCCTAACTTGTATGCTTTGTTATTCTCTCTCCAGCATTTGTATTTTGGAATTTACCTCACTTACCCTTCCACACACTTATGCAGTGCTGACTGATGCTAATAAAAGTCACATCTACATGTGCAGATTAGAACTCGGTTATCTAAAGAGTTCAATTTGAGCATGAAATACAGGCAGAGCAAATATGGGATACATAAGGGATTTTGAGACTTTGTTAAAAGTAAGGAAATGGTATTGGGATTTTGTTAAATGATAGGCAAGGAAATCTTCCAGCTATCACAAAGTGATGTCAGAATGATATTGCTGTGAACTGGGAGCACAGTAGGATTTTCTTGCAGGTTGTCAGAGGAGGCCGGGGGAAGGGCTGCTCCCTGTGGTATACATTCATTTATTGACTACAGTCACAGTTATTTGCTTCAGCCAGCATGATCTGAAATGCATGTATAAAAGCATATAGGTATTGGAATTTTCAACCCAAATCAGAATCCTAATTAACTGTAAATCGTAAAGCCTGTAGCCTGAGGTACATTAAAATGAGAACTTTGTACATGAAAGGCTGCATATGCCCCAAAATCTAAGTATTTCCTACTTATAAACCACCAAATTCACTGCATCAGCTTCCATGACTGTAATTCTACTCCTGAGGGATATACAAGTAGAGTTAACTGAAAACAAATATGAGTTTGCAACTCATAGAACTATCATTTTATGGGCACATTAAAAACCACTGACATAAGAAAAGACAACATAAAATATTTGTACTTAAGGTAAGAATATGACATTAAAGCCAGGAACGAACTCAGTCCATTCTACTTCATCAAGTGCCTCTTTAATCTGTAAATGTGTGTGATTAGAAAGACATTAATTTCAAGGGGAATACCACATCAGTAAAACATCACTGAAACACCTGGCACAATCAAATTTCATGCTGCACAGAACTCAAATAGGGAAAGTGGAAGTTACAAACCAGGCTGGAGCTGAACAGAGACGACACAGAGGACACTATTCTCTCAGACACATAAAAGGATTTTGGTTATACAGATCCAGTTCTGCTCAGGGCAATGGGATTTGTGATGCCCTTTAATGGGAGCTGGATAAAGCTGCAAAGGGAGATTTGATCCTTTTGTGTACAGGCAACAAACAACAAAACAGGAATTGCAGAGTGCTTGTGGGTAGGGAACCTCTGCTCCATACCACCTTTACCATTCCATAGTGCTAAGTTATCTCATGATCTTGACTCTGATAACAGCTGTATCCTCCTTATCACCTGCTGAGTGACTCTATGTCTTCTCAGGCCAGAATTTGAGTAGGAGCTGAGTTTTCCTCAGCTACAGAATGGCAGTGATCTGTAAACTGAAACCTGTCTTCATAATGTGTTTGTGTGTCATTCCAAAGGGACATAACTTTTTCAGCCAACTACTCAGACTAGTACCTCATACCCATAAAGCCAATTCTCCTTTTTGGCTTGGAATAATGGCACAGGACCTTCTGCTTCCTCTACATTCATCATAGAAGAGACAGTTCTACAAAGAAGAAAGTCTATTGTGGAAATTGCTAAACATACGCAATCAGAACAAAACAGAACTCCTACATATTAAACAGCTGACAGTGAGAATCTCAGCAGTAATTTCAGCTACAACTCCAGTTGCTGTTAGTTTACTCCACCAAAGAATGAGAGAGAAGACAGTAGAGTGGCAGTGAAAAGGAAAACTAGAGCATACCAAGGGAGATATGAATATTTTAGATACGTCGGGAGTATCTTGAGGTCAAGTACAGTATAGATATTGCCAAGGGCAATGCTAATACTTATATACTCCCATACTGGATGCTTGCACTGCAGACTATTGCAGAGCCCCCTGCTGAAGTGGTAAAACTTCACTCAATTTATAGCTACTGCTCAGTGATCATTACAGTTTAAAGCTATTTCCCAGCCTCAAGAATATCCTGCCATCACCAGTGGAAAAGGAGCAAATACTACCTATGCATTTGCTAACTGTGTTTATCTGAACCTGTCAGCTACATCAGAAATCAAGTTGCTAAATGCTGTATTCGAGAATTTTCTGTAGAATTGTGACATTCCTTGGAAGGCTTTAGATCCATAAAGTAATGAATAAATTATAAGAAGACATAATTATGGTATTTTCATCTCTGACAGACATAATTTTACTCTGTAAGCACAGAAAAGAAAGCTGCCATTTCTCTCAGACCAACACTCAGATTTCTTAAAAACAAAGAGAAAAAAAAAGAAAAAAAGTCTTTTGGTGAAAAATGACATATTTAGTAAATATTGTCCAGAGTAATTGTTCATGTGGGACCCCAATAGAAGTATATTTCAGATACTGTAACTACTGTATACTCAGAGTGTATGAACACTGTATATTTGGAGTAGATGCTAACCTGCAATGTTTGTTACAAAGCCCCTTGTGGACACATTGTAATTTTAATGTTCTCCTGAAGAAAAAGATGAAGTGACAGCACTCCAATTGGATTTCAGAGGTAAGGTTAGTTACTGAGTGTACATTTTACATCAGCTGGATCCATCTGCCTAAAACACATGCGTCTAATTTCAGCTCTCTTTGCAGCCCACCAAAGGATGTAGGTACCTCCAAAGAGAGAGCAATTCCATTCATTTTGACAACTCTTTTAGGAAAAGACAAACCCCCAGCAACCAGTAAGGAAAGAAAGAGGATTAAATTAGAAACCTAACTTTGAGATGGTGAAGACCGGGACATGGATCTGGAATGATGCTGACTCTTAGCACATGAAATCAGACCCTGGGGTTCTGTCCAGAGCACAGAGCGCAATCCTAAAGGATTCAGTTCAAGAAAGCTTCCTCCTGCCGGATACTGTGGTATTAGAGTCACACCACAGCTGTGATAAGTACTGTGTTCTGTGTTTCATAAAACACAATATTTTTAAAGACTTCTAGGGACTCTGATTCCTCTAGATATGTTGGAAATCACCAGGAGATGGGTCCACTTTGAATGTTACAGTCTGAGCCCTCAAGTCAACACTGTTTCTTCATTCAGCAAATCACTGTCGCATATATGTAAATCTTCAAGCTTAAATCCCATTAACATCAAAGGATGTAAGCATGCACTTAAATGTTTTTCTGAACTGGTACCCTTGGCCTCAGTCCAGCAAAACATGTAAGCATATGCTTAACTTTAAGAATGTTTAACCCTGTTAGCTTCTATGGGGCTGATTTTCTACAGTTTCCTGAAGTAAAACACAGATTTCAATGCTTTGCCAAGTCACTATCTAAATAAAGATGCAATGTCCCTATCTCATCAGCATGACAAGCCTCAGTTAAATCAGTCATACTAAGGCACAAAGACTAGAGCTACATATTCTGTAAGGAGAAAAAAATCCATTAGGAATGGATTTGGGCCTGGCCAAATGGTAAGCTAAACACTAAAAAATAATGGATTCAAAAATAATCTAAGCCTCACTTCATCCAGGACTCAAGCACTTGATTTGCTTTAAATACAGCACTGTTTATGCTTATATTTAGGCATGTCTTTAAGTGCTGTGATGAACTGGTCCATCTGTATGCACCTTCCCTTTATGTTATCTAAAGTAAAATCCTCGGGCTTTTGTAAATCACATTGCTATGCCTATGATATCAGATGAGCTGCTGTACTCTGTTGCTTATATGTACACGATAAATCCAGACATAAAAATCAATAGAAACATTTTAACCTATGAGGTTGTGGAAATGCCCCATGGAAAAAGCCAAATATTAAAAAAGTGAATCTCACATATCTATGATATTGTTCTAACAAGCAAAGAATTGCTAATATTCATATTTATTCAGATCCTTTTCACAGGAATTAAGAAAGCTTTACTAAGATAGGTTGTATTGAATCTTTTAATTTTGTACGGTCTTAGGTTTTTCATGTTAATGTATTGTTATGTAAATGAAAATTTATGCAGTTCTCTGCAGTTTGCCATGAGAGCAACTTGCTATTTGGTCATAGATTTTGAATTATATATTAGTTGTAAATTTCACTTTAAAAAATTGGTAAATATAATACGTTTGGTATAAAGATTAATGATGTATATCTTTACAAAGCCATCACAAGGCTATGTTTTGTTTATGCAGGTTAGTGCACTATATGCTAAATATATCATAGGTTTATGTTACCGTAACGATGCGTCACTCCTCAGCTATTAATCTACACTGCAGAGTACATGTATATTTAATATTCTTAAGAAAGTCTGTAAGACTTATTTACATTTTCTATATATACTGCAATTTTAAAGACCTTTTAGTGCTGACTACAAACACTATACAATCTGAATGTATAAGTAAAAAAGGTTAAACAGTACAAGATTAGTTAAATCTATACTTCAAATGCCAGTGAAGATGTTTTGCTCTTAAACTGTGATTCTAAACCAATACCATTTTTCTACTTTGAGAGTACGGTGCTCTTCAGACATTGTGTTTAAAATATTTGAGGAACTGAATATCATATGCAGTAGTCTTATGAGAAAACCATGAGAATAAAGAAAAGATATGGCAAAATGAACAAACTGATCACAGTAGTGGTCCCTTATAAATAAATTTGTCATTTATCTGAAAAATTAGCTAATAGAAACTTACAATATGTAGCGTTCAGTTATTGTTTTCACTTGTAACGTATGCTTAGAAACTGATAAATATTTATCTGTCATTCATTACAATAATTCATATCTCAGAAGAACAATGCCAAGTGCCTTGACTATATGTTTTTTAGATCCTTGTGGAATACCATGAGGAAAAAAAAATATTTGTAAAAAAAAAAAATTGTTTATTAACTGAATACTGCTTGTAAAAACTAGGGGAAAATATGGCTGTGAATTTATGAAAAGTCCAAAAGAACAAAGCGGGGATACTATAATATCATCATTTAGAATCTATGAACAGAAATGTATTTTTAAAGACAAAGTTAATGTCTCCCTTTGAAATCCTCATGTTAAAATCAAAAACACAACTTTAATAGAAGACAGACATAGGTACCATATGAAGAATTACAGCTTAGAAAATTAATAAAAATAGTATCTAAAACAGTATTAGTAAGATATGAAGCTCATTCATTAATGGTCTCTGTGATAATATATCACTGAAAATGTTGCATGAAGGACAGTCTTTGATAGGATTATGTACAGTATAATAGCAAGATATTGAAATTAAAATTCACAGAGAAGATACATCTTGTGAACTGAAGGGTAAGAAGATAATAATGGTAACATTAATAATAATAAATAACAAGTATAAAATGATTCACATAAATAGAATTTCCATCAGCAACCATTATTGTAATTATGGGAGTGATAAAGTAATAATCTACAGTAAATAGCTAATCTTTATTGATTCGCTATTTAATTTCTTTTTTTTTTTTAAAGGGCTTTAGAATTGCTGTCAATAACAATAATGTGTACATGGGGAGAAGTTATGTGGAGAAGAAATGAAAAAATAGTATTGTATAATCCATTTCTAAAGAACCTTTTGAAGATATTTATGTTGTTTTGCACAGGAAAAGAAAAAGCAGCTCTTAAAAGAATTTCCCCAGTTATTTAATGAATGCCATGGGATTTTTTTTCAAAACATGGTTAAGGGGATTCCAGAGGCATATTGGGAAAATTTAGGAAGTTCAGTACCTGGCTTTTTAATCACACCTCTCTCTAAGGTAAGAACAGCTCTCCATCAATGGCAGCTGTGAAGAAAAAACAGACCATGAGCTGTCTGACCCTACAGCAGCCCTAGAGGCAATTTCACAGCCAACAGCAAAGTTAGCACTAGAGGCATCCAAAAGGCCAAAGAAGAGGCCAAGGAAGAGAAATCCTAGGGAACTACGGTACCAAGGAAATATATTCTACAGTTTAGTATACAGCTATCAAACAGATCTTTCACTTGTAAGCAAACACTGGCTCAAATGCTAAAGCAGACAAGTGAAAGGCAGGAACTTCTATGTGTAGTTGGACTGGCAATCATACACTAGCAATGAAAGTACAGTTCAATTTCAATTCTTTTTGTATCCTTAGAAGAATAAGGAATAGCTTATGGTTTGCCTGAAAAAGCTCAAAACCTAGTCCCAAGAGAAAGACTAAACTTTAATTCATCAAGATTTTCTCTTTATTTCTTAAATTTATTCATGATCCTAGCAGTATCTTTTGATAATTAATAATGTAGATGGCCTTTGATCCTCCACACATGAGTATTTTTATAGTCTGTTTTGCTTCCAAATTAAGGGTGATATTGGAGAATATTAACTTTTATTCAATACTATGATTTTACTTTTGCCTAGTTTTGTAGCTTACTTGCCCCCAAACCATTTTACATTGGTAATTCCACCGTGCATGTGCACACTTCTCATCTAAACAAAATCACACAGTGTTCTGAATAACGTATATCATAATACCAGACAAGGTTTCTTTTCTACTGCATAACACAGAATGTATTTTTGAAAAATGAAGAGGTCTTTAAAAACAAAAGAAAAGCAAACAAAGAATTAACCCCCTAGCCCCCCAGCAGAAAACCCAAATGCTAATTTTACTATGGGAAAATAACGTCACAAACACAGCACAGATCTTTTTCCTTCTGAAAGTTTAAATTAATGTCCTTTTCATAATGGCACATGGCCATACTGGCATAAAGAACAGAGCAAATGATAACTGCTGCACTCCAGATGTTCAGTGTCCAAGTGAGCTATGTTGTGCCTCCAAGGTGGTAGACACAAAAATGGGAGGCTTGGCTCAGAATCTGGCCCTTATAAATTTGCATTATTGTCAGTTAGACAGGAAACATTTAGAGGAAGATTCTTGCTTAAGTGAGAGAAACTGGCGATAATGTGAAATGTTTAATACACACAGAAGTGCAGCAAAAAGACACCTCACCTTGAGGGCAGATGTCAATGCTATGATACGTGGTAAAGAGCAAAATGTTTTTATTGGCATGAAAAAACAATGAGAAATATGTAGCTTTTTTTTCCTTTTAACTTTTTTGGGATTGATATTGCCCCCCATATCCATACCCAGGAGGGACCAGATGACACATGATGCAGAGTCCAGACAGAACATGGAGAGGATTCTTTGTACAGAGTGAACAAGTCTGGATTACACAGTGAATGTGGGAAGTGGATAAGTGGGAGAACTGTTGCAATGCATATATGTGTAAAGGATTGCTGTACAAGAAAAAATCAGCAAGTTCATTTATCGGTGCATTATAGTGGTAAAAAGTGAACTCTAATTAGCAAGTCATACATATAAAAGCAATAAAAAATGCCTATTTTCCAAAATAAGACAGGGGATTTAGTATTATGGGGCTTTCCCAGCGATATTCAGTATTCAGCTAACTTGGGTGAACAACAGACCACTCTGTGGTGACAATATAACAGTTAAAACATTGCAGAGAACAGAAAGCTATTACTACAAATGCAAAAAACAACTGCTGTTGGACCCCAAACTTTTCTATGGGGAGTCACATGGTAATTGTCTGCCAGGGGCTTCTCAAACCTCTCTCTGCAGTGCACAGTATTAGCCCCACCTGGAAATAGGATAGCAAAAAACTTTAATCATATTCCTTAGCTATTAATAGTTGCTTTGATTTCCCACAGACTTAAAAGATGATAGTGACTCCAGTTCCCATTAGCCAGGTTCCTCTTTAATTTTTATTATAATTTTTTTATCTGCTTCAGTGGAGATTTTCCTCAAGTAAGGAGTTTGGGACTATGACCTTTGTAAATATCTCTGCCACGTGACAATGGATTGTTCTGATAATTATTCATTATTCATGGCTACAAGAATAATTACCGCTTTCAAATACCCTGCAAATCATAAATGCCTATCTCTTGACTATCCTTAGGTGAGCTTTTGGAACACTATTTTCAAATGGAAAATTTTGACAAATTTGTTTTCTCCTGTACTGAATTCATTTATCTTAAATAGTACAAGGGTGGTCACTCTCTACTTGAGTGAATCTTACCTCCTTTTCAGGTAGGGCACTTAATTATGAAGTGGGTGGGAGTCCAAGGACTGGGAGCCAGTTGCAACCAAGAGCTAATGGATGGAAAAAGTATTAAGTGTGAATAAGTATGTAAAATTATACACACTGTAAATGGGGCATGCAATTTTAAAATAAAGCCCTAAAATTCTGCTGTTAAGGCTATTGTTAATTAGATCATTTAAATCTATTAAAAATAACTACTGAATTCAATCTGTTCCCTTTTCTGTGCTTTATTTCTGTTGATGATTTCTTGTAAAAGTAAAATGATCTCACAGTTACATGATTGCTCTACACTTTAGTCTAGATGCATTGTATAAAATATAATGCAGTACAGATGTCAACCTAAGAACTAAATAGCTTATATTTCTAAAGAACTGTGAAAAAATATTAACACTATAGAAACAATGGTTCTGTAATTACTTTTTGCTGTAGAGTGAGGTTAGGCATTTATCCTTATAGATCCCTAATACACTTAAAGTCAGCACTGCCCCTGTGGTCCTTTTACCTTTGTTGATAAATGTATTGTACAAGATACCGTGTATGACCACTACAGCATTTGAGGTCATGCTAGGCTGTTAGCACAAATGGTGTGAACAATAGTTTATATGCCACTTAACTCCTTGGGAGAAACAGTTAACCTTGCCAGAGAGGACAGATCAGTCATGTATAGTTATTAAAGTCTAGGAGCTTTTGTTATGCTCTAAAATAATTTTATAGAACTACAGTACTCTGGTACTAGCTTTGCTGAGAAGGAAAGCAACAAAGTCAACAACTATATTTAAAAGGGATAATAAAATTTTCAAGGAAAGATATTTTGGTATTAATTTTATGCAATGCACACAACTATAAATAGTAAAAAAAATACAGTAAGCCACTGCTTGAAAACAGATATTGTTTACCAAAAGGTGTGGTGATTTTGATGGCCTTGAAATGGGCAGTCAACAACAAGAGTTGTTCTCAATTACAGTTTTCAAAGTCATGCTGGAATGACTTAGATGTCCTTTATAAATGAATTCTATTTCATTTGCAATTAACCATTAAAAAATACCTTCCAAGAAACTTTTGTTTTGCAGAATTTCTTATGAGCAAAAAGGGAAGAGTGAACAAAGAATAAAACATAGCAAGAAATTACATGAGATCTACTGGGTATTCTATGATACAGGTCAATCTGGTAACATCACTACTATTAACACAGACAGATCCTGTTTCATGATGGAATAAGCTGTTCCCACTTTGCTGTTTATTTTGATGAAATGACTGTCAGATTCGACCACCTTTTGGCTCCTGTGGAAAACAGAAAGCTGATGCTCAGGGAGCCTTATCCACTTCTAGTTTAGACATATAAACCAGACACTGTAGCTTGCTGAATGTGTTCTTGAATTCATCAAAACATCATTAACCACCACTGATTCTTTACATTTTTAGGGTTAACTCGCAAAGTTGGTCTTAACTTGCAATGCATTTTCTGTTCAATGTACTCCAATTAATCACTTCCTGAAGTTCTGGTTTAGCATGCTTATATGCAAATGAACAAGTGCCACCTAGGTAAAAGGGACCCCGGACATGGTTTGAAGTTACCCAAAAGGTTAAGGAGAACAGGTCACTCCCCTTCACTAACCAATCTACCGCATGATGTCTCACATATGCATGCTACACTGCTACTTTACTTTCTTCAGTATCCTCAAATGGAAATCTATCTGAATCTGGCTGGATTGTTGATTCCTAAATCTACAGCTGAAGTGTCAGAGACTCAGCCTGAGGGGAGCTCCTTCCACTGGCTGACTGAAGGCCATTGCCAACCTGGAGCCCAATTTTTACATTTGAAGAGACTCACCATTGTCTGGGGTGTGTAGGGCATTCCAGAATGAGCACAGTTTGGGGGCTGAAAAGTAGCTCTAGGTGTGGACTTAAACACATTTCTTCATGGATAGACTTATTTGTTAATGTAAACACTTTCCTAAGAGAACTATTATTTATGTCTTTAAGAGAAGGACATGGAGAACAGTGCAAAGAGATCAGTTTGCTACCACTGCCTTTTTAAATCTCCTAACTAGCAGAATCAAACCATGTCTCTTTATTTATTTATTGCACTTGTAAAAAGATTAATGGGGATGTGATTCCTTCAGGCTTTTACATATAACCCCATCACACAAAGAACAAAATTATACAGTGCAGCAAACGAACTAAATTAGCTACATTTATTTAAATAACTGCTATGGAAGAAACAATAAATCAACAAGAATCCTCACAAAAATGTGTTTACAAAGTGTCTTGTAATTTGTTTTAGCAAGGACACAGACTTCTAGCTCTTAGCTAAGCTTGCTTCTAACAGTCTATTATCATATCAACTGTTAATGAGTGTTTGCTATAGAAAAGCATTTCTAGCAACAAGACCATCTGTAACTTCAGCTCTACTGTCCTTTAAGACATGGTTGGCAACGCTATACAAAATAGATTTTCCCAACAAACATTCTATCAAAGGCTTCTAATAACTTAGGAGACGGTCAAAATTAACTGACAGGGCTTTGTTAATTCAGAAAAATAGGTTGTTTGAATGGTCATAATCATGCAATTATCTCATCTTCACTGTATTTCAAAAGGCTGTATCTATATCTAGTCCTATATTGGGAGTGAGTAGAGGGAGCTCTAATGCTGAACCTGTGATGTATTCATAAATCAGTACTTTCAGAGCCTGTCATGGGCTCCATAATGAGGGTCATTATTCAGGCAGAGTGTCAAAACTACTATCAAAGGACCTTCTCAGAATCACAATCATTCTGTTTCTTGTTAAATAAGCAATGTAGTACACAAAAATGGCAAACAAGAAGCAGGTCAATTTGATACAGTATGAGGGCACAGAGACCTCTAGAGTAATTTACCCTCTGGGAATTCTGATGGCTTGTGAGATAAATTATATACACCCTCAGAAAAGATTAATGGTAATAAAATCCTGGGAATATTTTCAGGAAAAAATGCCCATATGTACATATGGCAACTTCAGTAACAAAGAAGACATTTTCTAAAGCAGAACACTTAAAGAAAATTATTATCAGAACTGCAAGTAGCTCTCTAGAAAGCTACTAAATCTTATCACAAAGTTGGCAGCATTCAGTGGCTATACCTTACTTTGATTTGCTGAAAGAGTTTATTTAAAATACAATATAAAACGAAACAATGTCCAGCTTTTCAGTATTAAAAGGAAAGGGGATAAAGGGGAAAAAAAAAAAAAAAAAAGGTAAAACAAACTGTCAAAAATAGATCTACTGAGATAGGCTGTTATTGACGTGATCTGAATAGTCTGAATTGCTCATTGTCACTTAAACTAAAACATTACATTATTAATGGGTAAATTAAGCACCAGTGAAGGTAGTCTAAATTCTGGTTAAAGGTGTCTTCTAGATATGACAGTGACCAATTTTGAGATTAGTAGTCAGCCTCTTCTGACACCAGTGGAGTTCCATGTCTCATAATATTAGGCTTAAGTAAAAGTTCTTAATTTTTCCTTGAAGATTATATACCTGTGCACTGAGTGTAAGTATGATAGCAATTTGTAATACACATATATTAAAAAGGTATCCGTGAATGTGCATTTATATAATGAATATATAAATGTAATTCCATGGGTGTATTTATACAAAGTGTAACTCAGAAGTTGCAAAAAAAACTGTAGGGCAGAAATTTTGCTGCCATCCTCAGAAGAAACAATGCTTCTTACTTCCTGGTCCTAGGTTTGTTCAAGGGCTCTGCCCAACAAACACCAAAACACGCAAACAAGCAGCTTAGTGTGGTCTACGACCCTACGGAGTTGCAGTTGTCAGAGACTGATGTTCAGAGTTACTTTTGCAAGACCAAATTCAGATACCATTTTCTGCAAGTAAGACATACCAAAAGAAGTGCCACAACCACATATAGTGTAAATGACAGAGTAATGAGGCTTTGAAGTGAGTTTATAGATATCCAAATTTTGAAACTCAGTTACTATGTGCAGTTGCTCTATTGCTGACTCTTTTTCACTACACTTCTACATTTTAGTCAAGTATGTTTATCTTCACATGCACATTTTATAGCATAACTAACTTTGTGATACAGACTGACAGCAATTTTTGTATCCTTCTGAAAACTAGATACGACTTATGGGTCAGTAGATATAAGTCTGCTTCTTTTCTCACATTACTCTTATTAAATAGCAAGGTGAGAAGTAGATTAAAAAACAGTCCCACTAAGTGCCTCATAAATCCCTCAGCTTCACTTTACCAAACTGAATTTTGTCTTACAATAAATCCTACCTTGTCTAGACTTATTGTTTAAGTAAATTTGTATCTGTGGAATAATCAAAAGCAAACCAATTATATTCAGGCATCTTTTTCATCCATCTGTTTGGATATAACTGTCTATTAAATGGTGTTTGCATATGAAGCAATGTTCTATTGTATACATAGGTACTCAATTATTTAGATTATACATTTGAATAAACCGTGCAGTTAAAGGAGTACCCTTGTAATGTAGGACAATTACATTTTCTAGCACAGTTTACAGGTTATTAAACTAATATCAATTTGACCAACACAGCTGGATATAGGATGCTAACCTTCACCTGTGAAAGTTCTTTTCTTTAGGGGTACATTTTGCCCCTACAATTATTATTGTTAGTCACTTCAAATTACTTCAAATTATGTAAAAGGGTTATAAAAAAAGAACTGGGTGAATAGAGACTACAAAAATTGAATTTCACACTGAAGACTGTGCATTAAAATATAGGTTAGCTTAGCGCATTACGAAAGTCATGTCTATATGCACAGTGGGTAAGTCCAAAAGGGGCATAAGGAAATACCTCTCTCTGGACAGCAAAAAATAATGATATGTTGTGTCACACTGGGAAAGAGCAGTTCACTGTATATCTAATATTCCTACAAACAAGGGAATGACTATCTTCTTTTTTTTTCTTTTCTTTCCAGAGAATACTGTTGTCTTTGTGTTGAAGAAAGAGAAGAAATGACACTGAATACATAGAAATATGGTAGCATCTGTCAGTTCTTGAAATAACAGATTTTAATGATTAATGATGAAAGCTGATTCTTGGAGGGAAGAGATACAGGGAGATGCAATTAAACAACTTCACAAATGCAGAAACTTGGTCATTTACTGCCTCATACCTTGTACAAGGTGTACTTTGCACTTGTGCAAATTTACTTTAAAATGATACCTGTTATTTTTGCATTCGTAATACACCTGCATGTTCAAAAACACAGGACAGATATTTGCAATGGTCAATTAAATCACATGGAAAATCTGGAGCTACATGGTGTTTGTCCAGTTTGTACTTTGCTGATGTTCTTTCCTCTGATTATGCTTTCTCTTCTTTCCTTTGATCATTGTTATTCTGAAATAGCTACCTCAGTGCAAAAGAATGGATAAAAACCAGAGTTTGTTGTACAAAGACTAATCTCCACAAATTCCTCTATACTCAAGCTCCTCTGAGTTCAAGTTAGTACATCTGAAGTTAGTGTCCTACTCTAAATCATGCTCAGGAGAATTCTATGTATCTCCGTTGTCTATATGAGTCTCAGTAGGTAGAAATAGCTAATACTGTACGAATTTTTATCTGTGCTGAGACCAAAAGATGTATAATGATACAGCTAAATATTGTGGTGCTATTCACTCAAAGGGAGTTAATGAGCAGAATACACCATCAATGTCACAGATTTCTGCATGAACCCATGGTTCATCTTACCATTTTTGTAAGATAGCACCAAATGAATTTCTTTTACCCTGAAAATGGTTGCTCTGCCTACAGCTGATGTCCATTTTACTTTGTCTGTCTGACAGTAGCCGTTGTCCTCAGCAGTTTTTCCACTGAAAAAATGCCTCAGTGAGTGGATACTGCAGCTGGATTTCAGAGGATGGAAAACATAGCAAACATTGCCCTTGGTCTTGGTTGGGTGCTAGAAATTCAGAGTAGTAAAACTGTCAAGGTGCTTTGGGAAATTCACAATGACTCCAGACCAAGACATCCTTTTTCTGTAAAGTTATCTGCATTCAATTGTTCAACAAAGACATTGTGGGGAAAATGCAGCCACAGCTATGAAAGGAAAATCTTCTAATACATCTAAAAAGTTAGAGTGTGCTGTCTGGTCAGTTTCTTCATTCCTCCAGGTAAAAGTTTTTCAGGTCCCTCTGAGCCTGCAGAAAACTTCATCTTCATTGCTGGTTCCAAAGGAATGGACTGTCTGTAGTCAGGGAGCACAGCTCAGGGAAGGGCAAGGCACTGCTTGGCCTGTTCTGGGAATATTGCAAGAGGAGAGGACACGTTGGAGGTTACATGCTGAGATCTCACTAAATCCACTGCAGTGTCCAGAAGTTAGTAGCTCACCTTTTTTTTTTTTTTTTTTTTTTTTTTTGGCCATTTTGTGTGAAAGCAGGGATACTTTGTTTCTGAAGCCTATTTTCTCCATTTATACAGGCAATCATGCCAGGAGACAAGTATTTTCCCAACTGCAAAGTGTAATTCAGCAGAAGCAATGAGGCCTAAATAGTGAGGGAAGAACATATTCTGTAATACTAATTGTCATCCACTGACACCTTCAGTTATCATGGATCCCTTGGAGACACAGGTAATGCTCTGTGATAACTGAAGTGAAGCTGAAAGCTTTGAGCAAAAGGACCAAATCTTCCAAAGTACTTGCTGTAAACTGCTGTAGGAAGGCAGTCTGTGAGGAAACTTTGCACCAGTTGCTGTCATGTAGAGAACAACTGCCAACATGGCCTGGCTCCCTGAGAATGCTTTGCAGGAGGAAAGCCTGCTGAGGAAGTCACTTTGCAGTTGTTGAGGCCCAGTGTAATTTTGTTGCTGATAATTTTCCAACCTTCAAAGGCTGAATGGCATTTTGATCATTTTTCCCATCCGAAGGAGCTACTAATGATGCAACAAAAGTATGCAATATATGGTTTTGAATGGAACTATGAAAACATGTATACAAAAGGCTGAAAATCTTTTCAAAGTTAAAAGTCTTTAGTGTCCTAAATGCAGTAATCGCTGTCTGTCTACATTTGGTTTATATGTACTCCTATTTTCATTAGTAATACTTTCAAATGTGCCTTGGTGATGGTGTGGTCAAATGGTTTCAAAATGCAGTACGCAGCTATTATTTCCTTTTCTTTTTTACATTTTCTCTCTCTCTCTCTCTCTCTCTCTCTGCTTCTTTCTTTCTTTTTTTTTTTTTTTTCCCCCCAACATTTGGGAAGAAATAATAGACAGAATGGAGATAATGATGTAAAGCTTGAAGGCTTTCTTTCACAGGTATATTTCAGGCTGCAGGTCCTATCTAAAAGACTTCTGAACCAGATCTACTTCCAGCAAACCTTCCAATTTCAATTTTATCTTTCTCACAATTGAATAATAATATAAAAATAAATATGTGAACACTCTAATGAGCTAGGTGTGCCTGTTTGGCTAAATTTTACCATGTATAATTTTTCCACTTTGATGAATTCCCTTAGAATTATAGTATAGAATTAGCTTTTACTCTCATCAGCCATTCCACCACAACCCTTCAGCCACACATGTACTTTGCTCCCTCCAGGTCACATGTAATTGGCCTCTTTCCCTTTGTGTTCAGTAACCTTCCAGTTTTCTGCAGGCCTGTTCAGAACTGAATTGACACTAAAGAAAGTGTGGATAAAGGCAAGCATAAAGTCTGCACACAGGATAGATAGGGACTCACATTCCTGAATACAAGTGGGTCAAAAAATACATTCTCAAAAGCTCCTGAGAGACCTGGTCCAAGCTATTATACTACTCCCAAGGACTTGAACTTTTTGAAACATGTCAGAAACTCTACTACTGTGAAGAGAATCTGGAAACACTCTGATAAACCACTGCTTAGACACTTCAGATATATACAGGCAAAGATCTGCAGGCAGGACACTATTGTTTCTTAGACCTCCCCTATGAGAGCTGTTGGCAGCACCCCAGGCTGTCACAGAACACCGGCCTTGCTGCCAAGGGGCCTGGAAGGGATGGCTTGGAAAGAGCTAAAAAGCTGCTGATCTTCTGAGATGATCCTCCCTTTCTGCACTCTTCTCACCTCTCAGACATGTATTGTGATGGTTTTTTGTTTTGTTTTGTTTTGTTTTGTTTTCATTTTATGTGCAGTAGGAGGATATGGACCTTAGGGACTCATGAATAACTTATACAGTGTTTACACAGGGATTTTTAGGTAGTTTGCTCAGAAATACTTTGAATTGGTTGCACTAAACTGGTATTCAACACAAGGAGCTTTTCTTAGTAAAACAGGACACTGAAACATGTAGGAAGCTGAAAGAGCAGCTGGGAAGGAATGACCAAACATGATTTGGGACACCACAAGGCAGGCAAAAGAGAAAACATTAGGAGGGATTTGAAACAGCATGAGAAGCTTGCCCAAAGTGGAATATTCAGGAATTCATTAAAGGGGAAGACCCCAGTTGTTAGTAAAATTGTAAAGCAGGACACATGCTTAATCACATGTAGCTTTATCTCATCATTATTTTTTGTTGATTAACCTTTACATACATGGATGATGTCCCCATTGTATTTTCTTACCTATGGTCTTATGTTCCAAATCAGGCATTAGAGAACTCTTTGTTTTGCCCTTACTTTTCCCAGACTACAAAATTTTTCCTTTTATTTATTTATTTATTTATTTATTTATTTATTTATTTATTATTCACTCTCCAATATTTTCATTTCATCTTCCACAAGGCATGGAATAAGAAGAAGTAGTGATTTGCATTCATATGAATAGGATGTTACTGTAAAGAAAATGCCTATCACAAATAAATTTAGCTAAACTTTCAACAACTGCAGTGCCAGCTAAGAGAACTGCTATGTATTTCAGAAAACTTGGTAATCACATTAATTTTGGTAGACATGTTCAGCACATACTTTTGTTTCTGAGATACTAGTGAATACATTTTCATATGTTGCATTTTGCAATTTTGTCATCTTGCATTTTGGGTCAAAAAATGATCATTTAGAAGAGCAGCAGAGTAAAAAGCATAAATAGAATACATGTACTGGGTATCCGTATACTTCTGGGGAGCAAACTCGAAACAACTTTTAAAAGAACTCAGAAGTAGAAATTCTTAGTGGCTCCATCAGCAGATTTACCAAAAAACTTCTTGCTGAAAATAAGCAACCATGCTGATTCCAGGTTTGGTTGGCTTCAAGAGCTGAGTCAATCAGAGATCCAAACAGAAAGGCCGATAAATTCATATAAGAATTGGGAAGAGTTCTTTGGACTCTGCAGAGAATTGAAACAAGACCAAGATCTCTCTGCTATGAATACCTGTGCCTCACTGGATAAAATCTTAACATTTACTAGTTGGCCAGAAGCTGAGAAGTCTAGTCAACTATGTACCGAAAGACTGGAATTCTACTAACTATAAATATCTCTAAACTTTTTTTTGCCAACAAGCTTCTGAAATGATGCCATTCACTACAATTCTCAAAATTCCAGTGTCACACACGTGTATATTGCAGCACTGCTGGAGACACTGAGAAACTGTCTGAAGCAAAATCCTGAGAGTAACTCCTCACATCTGTGTTTCAAAACACGAAAGGTATTAACGTTTTTTGTATACTTATTTATATGATGAACAGCAATAAAAGTAGGAACTCCTGTATAATAGCTGTTTATAGATTACTGCTAATATTTTTCAGTATACATATTAAAACATACAAACTTACTAACAAATTACATGGCATTCTACTCTCACACCGTTACAACTGCATTACCAAAATCTATAATGAAAATTTAAGTTTTGTCTCATTTTTGAAAGAAGTTTTGAGGTAAAGGACAAGAAGCAGCATATTAGAGACTAAGTATACAGTCCCTCAACATTCTTTGCCATTTCAGAAGCAAAATTTGAGAGGGAAAAGAAGTGGATTACTGTGTGGTTTTTCCTTCCTGCATCTAAATGGGAGCTATAGGAAGAGGGGGACAGACTCTTTAGCAGGGTCTGGACAGGGGGAAATGGTTTCAAATTAATATAGGTGTATTTAGATTGGACATAAGGAAGAAGCTTTTTGTAAGAAGAGTAGTGAGGAACTGGAATAGGTTGCTTGGAGAGGTGGTGGGTGCCCTGTCCCTGGAGACCTTCAAGTTCAGGCTGGATGGGGCTCTGAGCAACCTGATACAGCTATAAGTGTCCCTGTTCATTTCAGGGGAGTTGGACTAAATGAGCTTTAGAGGTGTCTTTCAACTCTAAGGATTCTATGATTCATTTGTTCTGTCACCTCAACAAAACTTATGTTGAATTTATGTGTTTTCTGATATGTGACCACAGCATGAAAGCCTCAAAGATTGAGGGACCACAGAGAAGTTCGGATCTCCCCATTTTCTAGTGTTGTGGTTCAGGAGGGAAGAAAAGTGCCACATCTTATGTGAGAAGCCAACCGTATGGCAAAGGAGAAGCAAAATCTCCCCAGTCCCTTTGAATAGCTTACCAAGAGCTATTTTTAACATAAAGGTGAAGGGTGCACTCTGAGAGAAGCATTCACTTCTTCATCAGACAGAACACTGCTAACAAAGCTGTGACCCCAACCCCTCCCACAACCATCAGTGTCACCATTGGCAGCTCTTGTGCCGGCATCTTCAGTGCTTCTGTCATCCATGATACTGCCCCCTCCATCATCAGCACCAATGAATTTCTCACTATTACTGCTCCTGATAGGAGTCTAGCCAGCAGCCCTTTTAAACACCTTTGTGCCTCTCCTTCTCTCTCTTTCACATTGAAACATTTCAGCTGACAGTCTATTTTTTAAACACTCAAGTGCTGGCTTTTAAAGCATTTGATGTTTTAGTATTTCAGCCCCATCCTTCACACCTTCGGCTCATAGGGCCAAGTGGCGTGAGGAATTTCTTTTGGTTTCCAAAAAATATATCCTTTGTTTTCTTTTCACAAGAATTCACCTCATGTTCATGTTTAGCTGGATAACAATGGAAGAAAAATAAACCTTGTATAGCATTATCAGAAAATATCAACACAGAACATGCACAGAATTACTGAAGACAGAGGATTTATCAGAATTAAAAATGTCTCTAATTTCTTAAAACTGGAGAATTGCCAGAATTGCTTGCTTTTTAATTTAAACATTGAACATAGGCCTTAAATTGCGAAAAACATCAGAGATGTTTTTGTCTCCTACTTATCTGCATGTATTTTTATGTCAAAGAGACTTTAAGTTTTATTATTCAGCTCAAAAATTTGTATGTTGCCCTTCTTGTTGAATACTAAGTCTGCTGTAAAGCTTTTTCCAAGGATCTATGAATCTAGAATAACAGTGATTCACTGAGTAAATTAAGTAGGGAAGAAACAAATTTGCATTTCACTTCAGTGAAAAGTCTTGCAAACTCAGTATTAACCATCAAAATCTACAAGACAGCTTGCACTCTACAACAGCATGGCTGTCCAACCTTTTGGGTTGCTTGAGTGCCTGGGCTACATATAAAGTATATAATCTAATTAATGTTTATGAGTAACAAAACATTATTCTTTGATATTTTTTATTAAAGTATTTTTTAAAAGACAGCAACAGAAACACTAAGCAAGTGGGATATTTGACTTTTCTTGTGAAACTAATGCATTACTGTTTTGTTGTACGGTAGTGTTCGCAATTCTCAGTAAATTCCCAAAATATTCATGAGATTTTTGGTGAAATTTTACTCTTTTTGTGTTTCACCTTTGAAAACAGTTTTTCACAAATGTATGTACTGCCAGAAAGTGATAACCTGAAGAAGGCATGATAACGAAGCAAAGGATAGTTCTCTCTGGTAAGACAGGGCTTATAAATGTCTGGTAAAGGCACATGATGAAGTTTTTGAGTTGAATATCTGACTGCAATTCTATGCATTCCCTTTGAAAAGTCACAAGTAATGTATTTATGCTGGCTGAAAATGGAGTTGCAAATATACCAAGCATGCACAAAAGGTAGATTTCTCACTGCACTGTACCTTCCTCATGTTCTGGTTTCAGCTGAGATGGTGTTAATGACACACCAATGTTTTGATTGTGACTGAGTGATGGATGTTTGCCTGGGACCAGGACAAGCTTCTCAGCAGGGAAAAACTATCACATTATGATGCAGGTTGGACATGGATAGGATAGGGTGGATCTGTATCAGTTATTTTCTCTGTGTTCAGCAGATTTGATTTTGGTGTTAAAGGGATTTCTAAACAATATACTCCAATAACATTCATGTTTTCAGCAATTCAATTTTTTGGTAAAGTTGTTTAGTACTTTAGGTTAGAATGCACACCATCTTACATGAATATACGTTATTTTTAAAGCTTATCCTTTGAGTTTAATGCTGCTGTCTAGGTCTCAGTGCCACCCATGAGCATTAGAATTCCTGGTTCAGCCTCTTTCTAGATTTGGGAATCTACACTTACACAATGTTTAATCAGATAACAGAGGAATTTGGAGATGTTTTAAAGCTTTAGGGAAGGTATTTCTTTTCATGGAAAAGCAAAACAAGACAACTATCAAAAGTCCTCAGTATATTTGGTGATATAAAATACCTACAAAAGTGTCAAATGATACAGACTGACACCTGCCTCTTTTAAAATTAGGCAGTGGTATTTTAATCTGGGCCACAGAAACAATTGATAGTTTCCAAATGTCTTTCACACTGAATTGAGCAAATCAGTCAGCCTGGTAACATGAAATTGGCCAATAATCTGATCTAACTATTGATGTAAGTAAAAATCCCAATAGATGAAAGAGGCAAAATGCCATTCATCTTTCTCAGTCCTTCACTGGACTCAAAAACAGAAAAACACAAGTTTGTATTTCCAAAAAATCAAATTATGATCAGGTGCAATAACACTATATATATAATCATTTATTCCTAGCCTTAGTAATGCAGGATTTTTTGAACTATACCTTGAAATGTTTTAGTTGTTTAACAGAACAATACATTTGTCTGTTTTTCAGTCTTCTTTTTAGCACTTGGTCATATTTTGCATTTGAATTAGTTTGATAAAAATAAGAATCTCTGATACCATATTGATATGTGACTTTTAAATATTCTCATTTAAAAAATAGTGAGTTCAAAAGCTAAGGTCCCACGTGTCTTTGACTGGAGGACATACAACATAGGAAGAAAGATCAGATGATGGGAGGAGCACAAGAAAAACAAATGAGGAGACAGGGTGTAGAAGAACACAAAATGGTAAATTCTTAAGACAAAGTAGAGTAATCACACAATGGCACAGTAGAAATGTGAACTTAATCCTTTGTATAATTTTTATGAGACACAGCTATACCATCACTTTATAGAAACAAATTGAAAACTCACTTAGAATTTGTAGTCTGATCCACAAACATTGCTAATTGTCAGCAAATACAGTCTTAGAACATTAGTGTCACAAAACATTGCTCCCTATTTGCAGTGTTTCAGCTTGACCTATACAGGACAAAATGCAAAATAGAACTGTGAGAAGCAGGACAAGTTTTGACTAAGTGCTACAGCATAACTGTCTCATGACAGTTTTGATGAAGTTTTGATTATCTGCTCAAGGTGCTTACATGCACCTGGATTACACACCTGCTGTTCTTGTGTCACATTAGTCTCTTGTCCTCATTTATTGTTTTTTCCTGGTTTGATGTTCTTTGAACCTCATGCTCAGAAGGAGATCATGTAGGTCTGGTATGAAGGTGATCCTCTCATATGAAGAACTAATGGCTCTATACTTTATAAAGGCATGGTGACAGAAAAAAAGAGACAACTTAAGTTACCCTCCCAGCAGAATAAATAATGAGCATAGGGCAAACTCAGACCATTTTATGTGCCTGTGAACAGCCAGCTATGCCAGTTTCTAGCCTAAATTCTTAACTTAACCCAAGCTCCATTTCTACCCCTGATCTTTGACAGAGCCCATGAAAAGAAAGCAAACTGTGTAACTTACATTTAATAGTTAGTGCTTTCTGAAGCTTCAGTGCACTAACACTGCAAAAATGCCTGAATACTTTCACTAGCTACTGGTGCCAATGGACCATTCGCTGTGCCTCTTCTCTCATAATCTCAGTTGGACAAAACTTCCGAGTTTTTCCTAAAGATGCCCTAATATACCCAAACAGTTCCATCCATACTCTCCCAAGGAGAGTGAGAACAATTTCCTTCTTGCTTATTGCCTCTTCACAGCACACACAGATTTTTGACAGCCTGTCCAAGATGGTCTTCTAATTTGGCCCAGCTTTGTACTGCTGCTTGCTAGCCTATGAATTTCCACTTCACTGTCATTGACAAAATCCCCTGCAGTGACCACATTATGGATTATCCCCCACGTTCACCCAAATTTTTGTATCCTCTTAAGAATCTAAGGACCTAACTTTACAAAAGACACCATCTATTCCAAATGTGATGCATGCATATCAATGACACTCCTCCTTGAAAGCTAAGTTTCACCCATAATTATCACTTAACAGATCAGGGTTTTAAGTTTTAACTGCATATCTACCAAACGTAAATAACACCCTTTGTTTCTCTAAGGGAGTTGATTCACCTTCATAACTTCTTCTGTTGTAGGCATTCATTTACCATTCTGACATAATCCGGTGCCTCACTGCATGTTGCTGATGATGTTTTTTGTCACTGTGAAGAATGCAGTACAATTGCTGCAGAAATTGCTGCAGAAACTGAGACCTTAATATGTACCATCTGTTTTTACAAAAAAAAAAAAAAAAAAAAAAAAAAAAAAAGCTCAATGTGGTAATGCATTTGCAATACCAGAAGCAATATCTCTAAGACATGAAATGAACATATGCTGTCTAAGAGCCTTCAGGCTGACATTGAAAAAGAGAAAAGATAGTACTTCAAGGCAAATATTGTCCCAATAGAAAGACTGCCAGAACCAATATGGCTCAGCCCATTGACAAGTCTCTGGTGAACAACATCATATAAAGACATACACATTGTTATGGGTTGCACAGCTCTATGCCCCATTTTTTCAGCTTTGGAAAAAAAAAAAAAAAAAAAAGTAAAGAACATCTTCACTGTCACACTGGCTATTCTCCTGTTTCAGATCAACAGATGTTGTCAGATGAAGACATCCTATCCATTATTCTTTGATTAACTGATTTTTAAAGTAAGTCAATGAAAATAGCTTCTTGCACTATGTTAAGTAAGTAGCCTGATTAGAGGGAAAGAACAACTGGAAGAACCCAATGCTTTCCAGTGTTTTGTTTGTTTGTTTGTTTGTTTTTTAATGTCCAAATTCATACATTTTATGCAAATATCTGTGATTTGGAAGTGAAAATGGTACTGAAAATACAGTGGCTAGCAATGAATTTTATGCACACTAGAAGATACAGTAATTTTATTAATCTATTATCCTTTAGTGTAAGGATCTAAGTTGCTGCTCTGCCAGCCACAGTTTATACCAACATAATCTAATAACTGAATTGACATGTAGCTAACCTAAATACAAGATTGACATGTAGCCTCTTCTAATTTTAGCAAATTGGACAAATTGTCTGGTTATTACACTTGTAAAAATAAAAATAATAATAAAAGAATTATTTGTCTGGATTTTGGAAAGTGGATAAGCTGCATTTATTAAATACTTCATATTCTAGGCAATTAGCTTTCCAAGCAATTTTTAAATGAAGAGGAGGGAAGCCTAATACTGTATAGGTAACTATTGCACTGTATATGTGAATGTGCTGCTGTTCATAACAAAATCAATACTTTTCACACTCTGGAGGAGTCCTGCCAATTCCTTTCAAAGTTAATGGCAGCTATTTCATTACGGGTTACATTTTCCACAGAAGTCCTTTGCAGTTGTTTGTTGTTGTTGTCATTGTTTAGAATACTTGAGGTTGTTAAAAGATGTTACTTGCTATTTCTATTTAACAGACTTAATTATGAAGTCTTAAATGTTACTCTAGCAAACTTCATTAAAAGTTTCGTCATCTTAAAACCGAAGCAACAAACTGACAACGTGGGCCTGATGTTTGTAGACCTAAAATATGCTTAAAGGAACTTCACGTCTAGAGTTGACTGCAACCTTAGTAAATTCTTAAAGGCAAATAGGTATTTGGGAATTCCACAGCATTTCTCCTGTGGATTTTATAAGTTCCACAGGAGGGAGTCTTTCTTCTATAGATTATGGATGCTTCAAGCATACTAAAGGAGCTTGTAAACAGTGCTTGAAGAGACCTCCCCTTCTTTATATCTCAGAAACTCTGCAGGACATAGCTCTTCTACTTCAGATCTTAGAAACACACGCTACTTTAAGTACAGGATAATTCTAATTAACTACACCATCAGTTATGTCAAACAAGGGCACAGTCACTGACCTTTCATTAAAGGAACAGCTATCAAAGCAGGAATTTTTGAACTATGTAAGGGAAGAGAAGCAAAAGAGGATCTCTTGTTGCTGTATCTGGAGACCGTGGTGGATACAGACATCACAGGAGCAGAGAAACCTAGTAGTAACCTGTCTGTTTCTCTGTCATGTGGTCAGTGGTGTGCTCTTTAATGGGAGGCTTCTTCCTCCCTATAAATATACCCAAAGTTTGGTCAGCTCAAGACTAACACTACTTCTTATAAATCTTTTTCTATAATAGTAAAATCAGGCCACATTCATAAATAAATAAATACATACATACATACATACATAGAAAATACAATTTGTTTTAAAGAGAAATATAGGCAAAAACGTTTGTTACTACACCTAATCAAAACAGGAATCAATAATATCAATACTACTGGGATAATTCAATATAAAAAAAAATCCTGCAGACAGGCAAATGAAATGTTCCACACTGAAGACTTACAACCAGTAGAGTTAAACACTGTGGTGGGAATTCTGAAATCCATAAAACAATTATAGATGTTTTAATATATAGGAATTTCAGTCTTTTTAAGTATAATGTTTAAAGTCCTGCTAACACTGTACAAATGAATAAGTTTTTTTTTTGAAGTACTATATTATTTTTTTTCTACAAATATTTTAAAATCAATGTACAATAAAGCTGGTATACTTTCAACAAAACAGATTAATGTATTGTGTCTAAAACTACAATGAATGAATTTCCAATAAGTCCTGCCAATGAGGTCTATTGAAATCTATGTTATGAAAAACAAGAGGAAGGTGATATATAATATCTCCATCTGTTATCTCCAAACACAGCCCAAAACAAGAAACCCTGTGAATATAAAGTCATTTAGGATCAGAACTTGAAGAACACATGTTTTTTCTAAGACCTAAACTGCTGTCTAGAAGTTCCTCATTCTCTCTGTTAAATATCAAAGGGGCACAAACATTTATCAAGATAGCATGAAGGAGGCATTTCTAACCACAAGAACTTAACAATTTTAGCAGTTAAAACTTTCTTTTGTAAGCAATAAAATTAACCTAGGTCTGAAGATCTGGTTTGCTATGCTCAAGCAACTCAGATTGTTCTGGAAAACACTCCAGCACTCTCCTCCATATCATAGAATAGGAACACTGGAATTAGAATCTGTTGAGGCTCAAGTGAAATATATGGAATCAAGGTATTCACTGACGATGAGAGGCTAGAAGTTGATCACCTGTTGAATAGAATTGACTGGGAGAATAAGAACAGGCACAAACAAAAATGGAAGAAATAAATTTAAAAAAATGAACGAGATGAAGTCTTTGTTATCCAGAACTTGGAGATTGGGAATTCATCTCATCTAACAGCAAATGCTGGTTGTTAATAAGTTAGTTGTTTAAGCTAATCATCTAGGTTCTCTCTGTAATGAATGGAAAGAAACAGAAACACGAAGAGAATAATTAATCCTGTGCATAAGGTATCTTGGCATGGGACAAATTGCCTCTAGAAGAGCATAACTTTCTAGAATGGCTGTGGTGAAAACCTGGATAATTTGCTTAATCTGGATATGTGTCTTTTAACCTGCTGAAGTTAGATAAAATTAATGAATGTTTGCACTGTGCAAAACAGGTAGAAGGCTCTACCAGCAGTTCACTCAGTTCTCCTCCCACTCATTCTCATAAATATCTGCTTTAGTGACCATCTTATCTCTATTGTTAAAAAGACTGGAGAATGTCTTCAATTTTTCTGACAGTTTGGTATCATCTTATTGTCTGGTTTGCCAAAATCTCATATTGCACAACATAGTGCATTTGCTGCTCTAAAATGCTTTGTTTGAGACTTGAACTGCAAGTGTTATTAACTCAAATAACTGATGCATGCCTTCTGTTTAGAGTAACACTGGGTCTGTACAACTGCAAATATCTGTTCAGATTCAGAAAAAGTAGTTATTCATTGCAAATCTAGACCAAAAGCTGAAATAATGCATATACATATAATTTTTTATTTTTATATCATTATTTTTATATCATTATATTTATTTTATTTTTTTATTTTTATTATATAAATTTATATACTATATATATATATCATCAAATATATATCATATATTTTTATATCATTATTTTTTTATACTACATATACTTAAAGAAATAGTAGCATAAGGAAATGGTAAAACATAGAAGAAGGGTGCCTGTCTATCTAGTGCGCCACTTTAGGCAAAACAATCTACTATGAAATTTGATAGTAAATATTAATTTGTTCCAGAGTTTGGGACAGTGTTGTCTTTCCAAGAGACAGAGATCAAATGTGTAGGTATATTAGCAATGGACTTATAAAAGCTGAGTAGCAGCTTCTGTAGAAATACTGCAGATTCTCACTTGGTCTAAAACCTGTGGCTAAACAGACTGTTCTGAGTGAAATATGTGTGAAAAAGAGTGCCTACATGGAGCAGTACTGGAAAAAATAATTTATTGTGAATTAAAGGAAAAACCCCTCCAAAAATATTCTGGATGTGAACAGCTAATACTTTCTCCATCTCAAGGATAAACAGATACAAGTAGAAATGAATGAGAACATTTCAGAGGTATGACCAAATATACAATCTGTAGTTTCAGTTTACTAAAAATGTTAATACAAGTTAACATTTGGGTATAGCTTTGATGGACAGTTTGAGGATTTAAGAATTCAGCCACCACTATAACAGTATAATGCATGATCCAGAATATGATTGAAGAAATGTGTCACAGCTAAAAGCCGCACAGAATCCTCATTGTATTTGCAGTTGCACTTGGATCTGGTCTATACATGATAACATTATCCAGTATTTTCCTACATATTTTAATGAGTTCTTTAAAGTGAGAAAATACCAAGAAATCTTTATTAAGGATTGCCCTCTGTTTTTTTTTTTAACCCTTCCTTTTTTTTCTGTTTTGTAAGACTGGCTTCCTTGTTTTTGGAAATTGAACGCTGACTTATAAACTTACATTTTTCTTCACTAACTCTGTCACCACCATTGTCACAAGAACAGAAAAGAAACTGAAGAAAAAAAAGAAAAAGAGAGAGGAGAAAATAAAATTAAAAAAAAGAAAGAAAAGAAAAGGAAAGGGAAAGGGAAAGGGAAAGGGAAAGGGAAAGGGAAAGGGAAAGGGAAAGGGAAAGGGAAAGGGAAAGGGAAAGGGAAAGGGAAAGGGAAAGGGAAAGGGAAAGGGAAAGGGAAAGGGAAAGGGAAAGGGAAAGGGAAAGGAAAGGGAAGGAAAGGGAAGGAAAGGGAAGGAAAGAAAAGAAAAGAAAAGAAAAGAAAAGAAAAGAAAAGAAAAGAAAAGAAAAGAAAAGAAAAGAAAAGAAAAGAAAAGAAAAGAAAAGAAAAGAAAAGAAAAGAAAAGAAAAGAAAAGAAAAGAAAAGAAAAGAAAAGAAGAAAAGAAAAGAAAAGAAAAGAAAAGAAAAGAAAAGAAAAGAAAAGAAAAGAAAAGAAAAGAAAAGAAAGGAAAAGAAAAGAAAAGAAAAGGAAAGGAAAGGAAAGGAAAGAAAAAAAAGAAAAGAAAAGAAAAGAAAAGAAAAGAAAAGAAAAGAAAAGAAAAGAAAAGAAAAGAAAAGAAAAGAAAAGAAAAGAAAAGAAAAGAAAAGAAAAGAAAAGAAAAGAAAAGAAAAGAAAAGAAAAGAAAAGAAAAGAAAAGAAAAGAAAAGAAAAGCTTTGCATAAGTTTTATCTTAAAAAGTAAGGATTGTCCAGGAAAACATGCACAACAAATGACATACTTTTTCTAATGTGAAACCTGCATTTTGAAGATAATTTCCTTCAGATTTTCTTCTGATGAACCGAACTCTTGTTCTTCAACATCTGAATTTTATTATTTGTGATAATGAGCGCTGTTGAACATGTGGGAAGATTTAGATCAAGTGAGACAGCAAGTCAAACCTGAACCTTGACCTTCTCTTCCAGCCTCCTTCGTGATGTGCTTGCTACCTAGTAGTTTTTAAAAAGCAGTTCATTTTTAAAATGATTTCTTGAATTTATGTTGTTTCTGGTTTACAGCAAAGTACTTCACACATTTCTGTTTGTTGAAACTCACCAGAATACAGCTACAGTAACTGTTCATTTCACAACCAAGTATAGCAAACTTGTACAATGAACTGTAGTGGGTCAAATAGTGGTGACTAATAAGACTAATAGGACTTATTCTATGTTGGAGCCATCAAATCCTTTATCAGTACTTCAACCATTCTGCTTACGTGGCCTCATTGTTAAGATTATGCCTTTCATCTATGGGAACTAATCCTTTTCATATACAATTTTAGCAAGAAGCTTATAAAATGTGTATTAAAGCAGTATTGACTTGTCCAACAATAAAAAGTACAATTAGGCTTCCAACACAGAGCATTTCTAATTTGCATAAAAACCTCTCTAACCCATTCCTTTTACTGAGGAGTATAACCAAGAGGTTACATTCTGTACCATGTAACAGTAATTTACTGTAAAATTAGTAGATAGCTGTACCTGTGTAAGTGTTCACTTTCTTTGTGAAAATCTTTTAAAAGTGAATTTACATGCCGAATGTATCAATAGGAAATAATATTAAAGATCATTACACTGAATGGCCAAGTACAATGGGTTCCTTTGATAATATCCCATAATACAGCAACTCAGGACTCACTTATTAAGGGTACCTATCCTGATAGAATCATGGGTAGGGTCACACTGAAGACTCAGTTTTATCATACTTTGCAGTTGCAATAGCTCATTTTCATAATGTGCTATATATGAGCAAGAAGCTTATAAGAACTGTAGAAGAGTAATAATGACCAGTCTATGCATAAAAATGTATAAATAGTTAGGCTTCCAACACTAAGCATTTCTGTCTAAGAAGATTACTTAATATCCCCTTTGCAAAATTTTCCATTTCCCTAACCAAATAGGTGCTATTGTCTATTCACTCTCCAAGTACTACACCTCTTTGTAACTCTTCAGAAATTTCTTTTCTGTGTGTACATAGGAATATATTAAATTAGATTTGTAAAGTGCATGCCAACTAGTAAATAATAGTAAGATGCAATGCATATGGGATTTAGATTCCCTGGAATTATCCAAAAGAAAATTGGAAGAGCAGGCTACTTGCTATTAACTGCTTCTCCTCACAGGGAGTACAGAAATGCTTCATGACTAGGTATGCTTAGCCTTCATTTCACTTACTTAATAAAAAACAATATTTCCTTACCTAGGTAACACAGGATGACATTGCCTGGGATCACTGCAGTGGATGTCATATCATGTAACACAACATCACGTAGTGTAACTTGATTCAACAGGCCATATGCCTGTTGCCTGTTTGTAGATAATGGAACTTTTTCAGATGAGAGGACGTTTCACAAGACATAACAAAGTATTAGACCTACCTTTGAGTCCAAATATTCTTTGCGCTCATTATTAACTTGAAGTCCAAATCACTCAGAACAGGAAGAATTTGCTATTTGGTTTTTCAGTGTTGCCTATACTATATTGACAGAGTAAGTTCTCCAGTATTTTGGAGAAATTATCTTTAATCACAAAAACTTAAATTAGAGATAGCCTTATGAAATTACCTTCTCTCTTACCCTTCTTCTCCACCACCCCACACCCCAACCCAATTCCTAACATTCCCAGCCTGCCCCCGACACCCCCAACACACCCTTCACCAAATAAGACAGTAAAGCCACTAACCTCTACACTTTTACAGAAACTGTGGTAATGTCAGTCTGTCCATTTCTATATCAGCGCACCTCTCCATTGGGCTATTTATTTTGCTGATATGTTTGGTTGTTGACTTACAGCATATTTTCAAAGAAAGACAACCATATAACAAATAGGAAATAAACTTATTTGTTCCAAAATTAAGCCAGGAAAATCTGATTTACAGCAAAAGCTTAAAACCTGTGTGTTGCTGATGAAATGATTACATAGAGAATGAACTTTTAAAAGTGTCTAATCTAAGCTGGCGATATAAATTGATTTTGTTAAAATATATATATACTTCTAAATATCTTAATGCACCACTTTTGAAGTCGTGATGTTTTTGAACTTTTTTCTGGAATAAACACCAAAACTATGAAAATATATTTTAGAAATCAATCATAAGAACAACAACAAAAAAGTTACTCATAATTAATAAGTAGGAAGCCTAATTAAGTTGAAGTGATATTTGAAGAGCTTACTGGAGGAAGATTTCTGGAAGTGAGGAAGTTTTACAGAAGAAAAGAAGGAGGGAAGGAAGGAAAGAAGGAAGAAAGGAAGGAAGAAAGCTGATATCCCAATAAAGATATTAGCCTGCCAACATAACTAATAAATAAAAAGACAACTGCATAACTTTCCTGTTATCACTTTATTCTTTTGAAGCATCACGTTCTTCTTTTATGGTCATTTTAGTGTAATGTACCCTTTCTTCCTTTTTATTGAAGATTGTCTGTTTGGGAGTTGTAGGAAGAATAGGACAGTTCAGTAATGGTTCTTATTGTTACAACTGTTCATGTAGGAATTGAAAGTTCAAGAGCTGTGCTGCTTATTATTTAATACCATATCTTAAAGATCTGTATTTATTTAAGAGTACTGTTTTTAGCATTCTGTTATTTTAATATATACATTATGTATTTATGTAAGGATTTCTACTGAAGCACATATAACCAAAAACTAATGCTTTTTTACAGAACTGAAGATTCCCAGGAGGAGAAAACTGTTGTTGGGTATCCAGAATCCATTATTTTCATCTGGATTTTATTGCCCTGGCAAGTAAATGTGTGATAAGAAGAGGTGCAAAATTTGAAGACTGTTTTTAAAGTACAGCTGTTTTCGAGCCCCACAGCATACTCCAAAATTGCTGCTTAACAAATATGAGAGCAACTGAATAAGCTAGATCTCAATACAGTTTAATATTTGAAGAAAACTCAAGTCATGGTATCTGAACACCTAATTTGATAAATCTGCAACTTGTATCTGAACTTTGCATCCTAGGTATGTTTAGTTTAGAAACATTAAGTTAGTTTTAATTCTCAGCAGTGAAAACCTGCCACCATTCAGTGCTGGTAGCAATATACAAAAGCATGGGCAATACAATCACCTCAGAGGAAATACTGCTTTACTGTTTCCCCTCAGCTTGACCCTCGCTAGCATGCATGAATCAAATCAAGAGCTTGAACATTTTGCAGACCTGGATTAACATATTTGCAAGGCTCAGTTAGATTTTCACAAAGAGAACAGATACGGAAAGAAAAACTCTTTGTTGTTTATGGAAAGTCTGATAAACATGTGGTCAACACCTGGATCTTAAAAGGATTCTATTCCTTGCTCAATAAAAATACAATAGCCACCTTCTCAGGCATTCAAACAATAAAACAAGATGATAGCAACAAAAAGAGCTGCCACATGTTGTTTTCCTCACCTCTTTGATTTTGTTTAATAACAATGAATCAACTTTTAAAAACAAAAGGTTAAAATAACAGGTTTAAAAGTAATAGCCTTATAAAATGTACATTAAAATATGGGAGCACATGCCTCATAGTGCATATGTTTTCCTAATAAACATTTTAATACTGCGAAAATACCATATTGATGAATGAATTTCCATATGACAGTGTTTTGCGTCTTGGAAGTGCCTGATAAAACTGCTGTATTGTGAATAACACAAAAAGTTTAGTAGATGTATCTGTACATTTCAGTGACCTCGGCAGGGTTAATAAGAATAAATTCTCTCTTAAGAATAAAATATCGCTGTTTAGTTGAGGGCAAATATATACACAAGAAGTTGCACTAAATTAGGATTGAATTCATACTTGCTTTCCTGCAAGGATACACTAGCAGAACACTGCATAAGGTTTCTTCTTCATGTTAATGTAGCTCTCAGTAATCATGAGATGCAATGGCATAGCAGTCCTGCAGTCACCAGACTTTTGTCTTTATTCAGCTTGTAGAGGGAACTGGAATTCCTGTCTCTCTGAAGTCCACAGTAAACTGCCACTAGAAACATGTGGGTCCACATGAGAAGACAGAATGAGGCTTATCTGTAGATCATGTCTTTATATACCAGGCATCCTGCTCAAGACTACTCTGCCTGACTGCTTTGGGAATGAAACAACTACCCTAAGGAAGCAAGCAGGGACTAGAACCATTTTAGAGATCTAACTTTTACAGTTCTGATGATAGGTGAGGCAAACACTGTTCCAAAATGCTGAACTATGTGGCTTTCTTTTCATTTATGTCAATGAATGCAGGGCATTCAGCAGTCCAGGCTCCCAACCACCCAAATCAAGGAACCTGATGGAGTATACCTTATCTTTTCTATGGGAAATGAGAAAAAGATGGTGCAAAGCTTGTTTCCACTCTGTACTGATGTTTAACTCTTTCCAAAATAGAGATCTGGCAAGGTTTCCTAAAATTGCAATATTATGTCTACAGAGAGCTAAAGGTGGCCTGAAGATCTTGTGAACAGCAAGTTTAAATATAAGAGGAATGCAAGATATAATCATTCCAGTTTCAAATGGAAGAATGCCATAAGAATTTTTGAAGTAGCACCTTACTTCTAAAATTCATGTTATTTTCACTGATGATCAAGAAACTAGAGCTATAATTAGATTTGATAATCAGGTAAGTCAAACTCATTTCAGCATCTTGTTACCAAAAATGGCTAGAAAAATATGAGAAGTGACCACCAAATTTAAAATAAAGAGGAAAGATCAGTGACTTCTTATTCTGTTTTATCCCACCATTTCTACAGTAATGAACATTTTCACTTAATTTAAACAAACAAACAAACAAAAATCTTGCTCATATATACAAGACATAGTTTGAATAACAAAGATGCAATTGCTACACAGAACAGCAATAAATTTCTAGAGACAATATGTACATTTCAACTAGTATTTTTTCCTGCACATTAATAGCCTCTCACCTATAATTTCAAGATATCTGCCTCATGTCAGATTTTTTGTAGAGCGCATTTTGGTTTCAGCTTCCCTCAGTCAGACAGTGAGCACTGAAACAGCTCAGTTACAGCTTGAAGTACATTTGCATCACACTTGGACATCTTATGACCTGATCCTGCCCTGAGCCAGTATGCTCTTTTCACACTGGCTGTACAGACAGAAGAATTCAGTGGGTTAGACCTTTATACATTTCACTGTTTACCTGATGTTTATCAATCTGACACACTGTCCAACTTGAAAATGCTCTATTATGGAGAAACGCAAAGAACATTATTTTTCTTCTCTGCCGTTAACAGATATCATTCACTTTTACTGTATATATCAAGCTGCCAAGTAACATATCTTTGTGAGCAGAATATTTGAGTTAAGCAGCTTTCAATAAAGAAACTATATAGTTGCCAAAGGAACAATGATTTTTATTTCATGTTTAAAGAGGGGTTTACAGACTGAAGCAAACTTGGAGAGAGAAAAACTTTAATGCTAAAAAGATGTGGCTGGCTGTGGGGAAAGAATTGATGTAATTATTGTGGACTTGTTTTTGGAAGTTGTCTTCTTAGGAGAGTAAAAACTCTTTATTTTTGAAAATTTTACATTGTTTATCAAATTTTCTGGTTTACTCCCTTTATAGGCATTTGTAAATTTATATGTAGGATATTATCTGAAGCAATAAAATATATTTAAAGTAGAAACTGTGATATTGTCAGCTCCACATGTTAAAACACCATAAAATTGTTGTAAAAGTATATTTTTCTTAAAAATAACTATTAAAAAAATCCAATTTTAACATTCTGTTATTTGTGTTCTCACTTCTGAGGCTTACACATAACTAAAGAGGCAAAGTCATTTTTTTCACACTATCTTTATGGGCTCAAAACTTACTTTTATAGTAATGAAAGACAATATAATATACATTGCTTTGATAGCTAGTTTTGGTGCCATAAGAAAAAATATTATAAACTAAGAGTTTTGTCACAAGAAAAGCCAAAGCAGATAAGCTCTGAAAAGTTGTACTGCAGACCGTACTGTCCAGACTGAAAAACTGTTGAGGTATATATAATGTAAGAATGGCTTTTCAAGTATTGTCTGCTTCTTATGGTTAGTTACATTTTATCCAGAGCAACTGTCTCTTTTCAATCTTATAAATAGCACTAAATATATACAACCTTACAAAAATTAGAAATCAAACTATGTAATATACTGTAGATCTAAATCAATGACAAAAAAGCATAAGGAGTAAACTGAAGAATATTCGTGGTTGCGAACGTAAGATCAGTGCCATCTCCTCAAATTTGGACATTAATAAGATCTCTCTTGTTGAAATCAGACAGAGCATCTTCACATCCAGCATTTCTGAAAATACTGAATGATTCTCTGAAGTACTATTTGTCACCACTATTGCATAGGGTGGTCCCACTTTTCTGTTTGAGAGATTTGTCACATTAATGAAAGCAAATGAACTCGTAGTCACGTTAGCTATGAAGTAACAAAATATTTTATTTGTTTGCTTAAATAAATAAATCTTTATACCAACTTGAATTAAATATAAGATAAAGGGAGTCTTATGTATGGATCCAGGAATGTAATCTCTCAAAATGTGGTTAGAATGAGCTACAGCTAAAATAAAGGAGATGAGGGAAGGAAAGAAATCTGAAATCAATGAGTTCCCTGCCAGCTGAACATCCAAAGTTTCAGAGAGATGGAGAGGCCAAGGAGAAGGAGAGGAACCATATTTTTTAATTAAAATTCTTGAATGAACTCTATATAGAAAATATGGCTTGGTTACACCATTCAGAAACCTACATATTAGTCCATATATTATATTATATTATATATATATATATATATATATAGTCTATATAGAAAATATGGCTTGGTTACACCATTCAGAAACCTACATATTAGTCCATATATTATATTATATTATATATATATATATATATATATAGTCTATATATGAGTACTGTCTCTTTTCCTATAGGAATGCACATCACATTTGGGGTAGATCTCTAGGCAGACTTGTTTTGAGAGTGCCTGTGGTCCTCTGTTTAGCTAGGCAAAATAATCTCTCTGTGGTAAGGGATTATGTGATTTTAACAGGGTACAATATAATCAGTCCAGATTTTTATTTTAAACTTACAGACCAAACTACTCTTAATGTGATAAATGTTTACGGATCCTTCTAATTACAAATCTGGTTTAAAACTAAGACAAGTAGAGACTATGGCTGTATTTCATAGAGTTTCCAAGGTTTTTGTATAATAATCAATTACCATAATGAGCTTTTCTGTCACCTTCTTAAAATATATAAACTACTCTGTATAAAGATATATAGCTGGATCAAGCCTATCCTGAGGCCCTCTGCCAAAGATGTCCATTAAATAAAAATCAACTAGGAAATCTGATGGATTTAATTTCAAAGTCAGTCCTGCTTGAGCTAAATAAAAATCTGTAGAAAAGAAGCCTAATTTTATTATAAGGAACACTGCTTTCTTAGCAGAACCTTTAAAACATATTGGTCTTGGTCCTTGAAACTCTATTCAAAATTGATTTCAAGGAGAATATACCACTACATAAATCTGAGATCTTTGTATGAAGGACAGGAGAAATCATACGCCATCTACTTTTATTCCTGACTGCATCTTTGTTATCTGCCACAATGTTTGAAGGTGGGCAGAGTGATCAGCACAGCATCCTTATTCTCACTCTAAAATTTAAAATACATGGTTACTTAGTAGTAATTATCTAGCATTTTCATCTAAAAGGACATAGCTGCTGCTTAGGACAGTATGCCCCAAGCAAATAATTGATAAATAGTCATCATGTACGTGCTCTGAGTTTTTTAATTTTCCTGGATCTTTGGACAGAAATAGTTTCTTGCAGATATAGACCCTTGAGTCTTGTACAAACTATACCTTTAATGAGTAAATTTTCCAATGCACCCAAGTGCCAAAACAAAATACCAAGTGGGAAAAAACACTTTGAAAAACACAACTGCTGCTTTTTTGATGGCACTCTTGGAAAAAACATAAGTAACTAAAATAATAAGAAATAAAATGATTGTTAGGTCAGCAGAAGAATTACACTTTCTTTCCTTGGGAGTCCTGACAGAGAAGACCATATTCTGTAAATGAAAATAGGGTTTTAATTTACTTATTTACTTTTTTTTTTTTTTTTTTTTTTTTTTTTTTCTCCTGAAGAACTAAAAAGGAAAGGTGGTGTATTCAAACAAGCGGATACCTCTGACACCCTGAGCTATTTGTATTTTGCACCTGAGGCAATGCCACACAAATAAATAAGATAAATTACAGATGAACAGGTACTTTGGTTTATGTATATTTACTGGAAAACAGTTCTAAATGAGATCCTTCAGAAGAAAGCAGTTGGCAGTTCCTTTCAAAGTCTGTAACTTGTAACCATAACTGCAATAAGACTGAATCTTTTCTAACCCCTTTGCTTAACAGAGATTTTCTCTAAATGTATTTAATAAATACATTAAAGAATGACAAAAGTAATTATTTACCTAGCAAGTAATATTATAAGAACAGAAAGGAGTAAGCTTTCAGAAGAATGCTTTCTTATTTCAACTATTATATCACTGCTGTTCTCATTCTTTGAAATACAATGAGTGTTTTGTGAATATGTTCATATGCTATTAGCTCAGCAAGTGCCTTCTATTTACTGAGGTCCTGAGGTTCTTGTGCCTTAGATTGTGCAGGAGTACTTTGGATCCAGTTACTTGTATTCTGTCCATCCAAAAGCCTTCGGGAACAATGCCGTATCTCTAATAAATGACATTTTTAGAGCCTTCCACCTATGTAGGTTTACAGATGCATAAGGCAATAACACCATAGTATCAGATATGCAATGTTGATTTCACTTGCATCAGTCTTGGAATTTATTTTGGGAAAAGGATTTTAGAAAATTACATGCTGCTGATCCCATTTTTCTTTCTTAGCTGAAGACTAATTTCTAGCTGAAGACTAAAATTCTATTCCTTCAAACACACAAGTGACTGTACACAGGACAGACACTCATGACAGGGTATCTGCATTTCAGTTTTGGATCCATTATGTTTTGATAAATGCAAAAATGTTGCAACTTGTACTTAAATACGTAAGACATTTAACTATTGTTTTTTTTCATGTGGTTCAATGACTTCTGTACTATGCATGTGCTTCCTTTAGATGCTACTCTGTGTTTGCTCATTATCTCATGTACATATGTGATTCTACATATATGAGCTTATGCTCTTAAACAGAAATAATCCCTCTTTTATGAATTTACTATTTTCAATAAGTTCATTCTGTTTTCATTCATTCCTTAGACAGTACTGAACCGTGATATTTTTTGGTTGTGTACAGTTCTTCTGACTAAGCAGAAGAAATTTCATTTTTGAAAACAGTGGAGATATTTCAAAAGCTCAAGCACTGAGTAATTTATTCTATGTGTGAGTGAGATAATGTCTTGTGTTTACTATTAAAATTGTGCATACACTTAACATCAGACACAAAGTAAGGGTTAATCTAGCATGCCCATTCAGCTCCTCTGAATAGCTACTGTTAACTGACTCCTACCCACTGTGAGCTGTGGTTAAAACCTTTTTGTGTTCTGCAGATGACCAGTAACAGAAGTTACCAGTGTCCATTTTTATTCCTGAATAATCAGTGCCTCCAACTGCCCTTCATTACCCCCTTGGGAAAAAAAATAGGTCTGTTTCCTAGATGATGACCACTAAAGAAGCATATTGACAGTGGGAATGTTTACTTAAAGTTAAGGGTTATTTATTTAAGATAATTGAAAGTAACTCCTAATTGCAAATGTGCGTACACCCAGAAAATACCGACCCTGCTGTTTCCTTGAATAGGCCTAAACTAAAGGTTATAAAACCTTTGAAATATCTTTTCATCTGCTGCTGAAAGCACCCAAGAATTTGAACAGAGCATATGCATAATCCCCTCAGTGACTCACAGACTATACAGTTTCCTTCTGACTTTGATACAGTAAGGTGATGTTTGCACTACCAAATTAAACATTCGCAGACATTGAAACACGATCATCCATATTGTTACACTGATAGATCATCCTAGGCATGTTTTTGGCTCTAGCCAGCTGGAAATTGCTTTTAAAACATTTGCTAGTCACAGTTAGGGAGTTAGCACTATTCACAAGAGGCATTTTGAATGCAGCCATCCTGTTTTAAGAGCTAAGAGAGTTTGATAGCAGGGACACTTAACATTCTTCATCAACTCATTGCCAGTGTATGCTCCCAACATCTTTAATTTACAAACACAGATGTAGCCTCAGAGTTTTTACGGCACGTTTAATACAACAGACTCTTGTGGCAACGGTAGCAATGAAGGGACTGTCACTAGTGCCATTCCAGGTTGATTACAAGAGTAGATGAAAACTTATTTAAAACATTTTAGAAAGCATATTTTAAAATATCAGTAAGAAACTCAAATTAAAATATTAGTAAATGCATTTTAAGCATTAAAACACATGCCATCTATGACAATCTGTTAAAGAAATAGAGTTATTTCAGATATACAGTTCTGATGTATTGAATGAGATAAATTTCAACTGGTGCAAATCATTAGGAAAATGATGGGACCCAAAGATTTTTTAAATGAAAACCAGGTACTAGCTGTGGTAGAATCTTATACAGTTGCACAGAGAAACTTTTCTTCATTTCAGTCAAATTGCTTCAGTTACTGGCACACAGGAAGGTGAGAAAATCTCTGAGAGTTGGAAAGTCATAAATATTTGTTTTCTTTCTCCTGTCTACTGCAGCACATTAGGTGCAGGAGGATAAATCTATTAGTGCTAAAATTACAGTGTCTTTAAGGGCAAAAGGAAGGGGCTCATTCTCTTTCTCCAAATGATTCTGTAACCCTTGGCTCTGGGGTTCAGCTCTCTGTGATGCAGAACTTAGTTTGATACAGCACAGCTCTGTGACCTTGCCTCAGTTTTACTGAAGAAATTGTTGTTAAGGTGTGAGAGGTCATAAAAGATGAAAAGCAAAAACACGGGCAAAATGGAAATTCTTCAGAAAGCAATAGCAGCTCAAGGATTCAGAAAGAAAAATAATGGTGTGAAAAGGCATAAGACAGAAAGCAAAGAAAGGAGAGTCAGCTACGCAGTAACACAGAGGATCCGCCTTGTCCATGGAGCAGTGGAGGCCTCTGCTTCTCTGACTGACGTACCTCCAGGTACTCTTCAAGAATATGCATACACAGCTTCTACAAAGAAAGGGCTAATCACCAAGGTGATTCTGTACAGAAGGAAACGATGTACAAAAATAAAACTTTAACTCTGGTAAAGTACAATTAGGATAAAATATTTATTGCATCTAAAAAAGCATCAAGTTTGGATGAGCTTGACAATGGAATTCACCTGGGGAAATGAGGTTTATATTTCAGTCAAGCTCCCACTTCCCTATTCTATTTCTCTGAATTCAAATATGCCACCATATAGGCATTACTCTGAAAAATAGAGTTTGTGTAATTATTATTATTTTTTTTTCCTTAACAATATATTCATCTCATGTAGAGAGGTTTCAGAGCTTTGGATATCAGGTTCCAAGTGGAGATAACCATTTCCCCACTACCCTACTGCCACAATTTGTCTTTTCCCTGCTAGATAATGTTCCAACAATGAAAATGATTATGTTAGTCAGTGTGGTATTAAAACCTGATGAAAGCCAAAATAGACTTAAACTCTTACAGATTTTTTTTTTAAATATTTTGAAAATTAATAAGAATCTTTGCCCCTGAAACATGTGAATCTTCTGTAGGAAACCCTAAAACTGCTGTTTTAGGGTTTTTGTTTGTTTGTTTGTTTGTTTTTGCATTAAGTGGGTTTTATTAAGGTAAAAAAATTGTCTTCCTCAGAACCAGAAGGAAAATTAGATTGTAAGTCTGCTGTGTATATGCAATTATTAATGGGGAATATATATATTGTTATATCTTTTTAATTAAAGGATTTATGATCAGTTACTCTCTCTACCATAATCTTCCAATGTGGCCTTTTCTAAACCAATTAATCTTATTGAACCTTTGTGGAATTATAGGATGCATGTTTCATGAAGTTCCAATGAAGTTAAATACATTACAGATTTGAAGGTCATTAGATAAAATTAGGCAAGTAATTTACATACATACAGAAAGACAAAAACCCTCTCTTTTTATGTAGTAAACTCTTGCATGGATACCTGCTTGCAAATATGTTGTTTATTTGTTCTTGGGATTATGACTACAGACTGTTCTTTGAAATCAAAAGATGTAATCCTGCTTTGTTTCCAGTTTGTTGCCATTTTTCTGTTAAATGTTAACTGGATTTTCTCTTCAAATAAGCAGCTATGGAGAAACAAATAGAAGATATGAAATAATAGCTTAATCTGTAAGACTAGATAGAAATCAACGGTGAGAAAAGGAATTTGTGAGCCATCTGCCTTTCTGTGTAGCCAAAAGTCTCTCTGGAAATAGGATCACATTTAAATGAGGGAAGGGGTTAAGAGGGAAGTAAGCACTTATCAAAAGCATATTTTTTTAATTATTATTATCTATGACAAAAGGAGGATAAGGAACCACCAACAAAAAAAGTTGAAGGACTTCCCTAAAAAAAAAAATAATTAAGAACATGTAGCGTGGAGAAGAGACATGAAATTTAAGGTAGAAGAGGATTTCAGGGTTTTAAAGACATTGATAATAATAAGACTTCTTTTACAGGTTATTTCTATTCCATTGTGTAGTATCTAAGGAAAGTAAATTTTGAGCTAAGCTTTTACATCAATACTTGAAGATTTTTTTGAAATAATTGAAAAACTAATAAATGTATTGAAAACAAAGAAACAACAGTCACACTAAGATGAACACTTCCTGTTACATAGTAGGTAAGTCTCTGTCAGCTTTAAAAAGATATGATTCTATAATGAGGATGATTTTCAAAAAAGGTGATGTAATAAAAATAAGAATAAAAAGTATAGATTTGAAATAGAAGACAGGCAATCCTATCTTCACCTTACACTGGCTGTATAACTACAGCAGGCAAATATTTAGATACTAATCCAGAAGTCTGCATTTGAGCGTTAATGAATACTCACTTCAGAGGATCCAGCATGACTACCCTTGTTCAAGGATGGGAACTGAAAATTACTAGACATGATACCGACTCCAACAATTTGTAACCCAAATTAGTTACTGCATTTCTGATGGATATAACAGGTTTGGTAAATTGCATTATCTTGGAAATGTCCCCACTTAGAACTGGGGGTGGATGGGAGAGCATGTGGGTAACTGCAAAGGGAGAAAACTGCTAAATTTAATATTTTAATATTGTCATAAATAACACTATATCTACAATAGTTAAGTGAATACAAGTGGATAGATAGCATTTCATGTGAAAACAAGCATTCTAATGCAGATAAAAACTTCTGGTGAAATTAGACTACAACAGATATTAGAGCTCTACACAGAAAGTCCCATGCAATTGTGGATTGTGGGTTAAAGACTGCAAGTTCAGAAAATAATTAAGAAGAGAATGAAATTATTTTACAGAATAAAGCAAACTGTTTTGCTTATACAGAACACCAGGCCTTAAAAAAAGCAGTGGTCCAGATAAATAACTTCTTTATTTGTGTCAATAATTCTTAAAATGCTGCATTTAATTTTAATACCACAATGAGAAGTATTTCTCCTGCTTGATAGGCCTCATTACACTATGCTGAATATAGTGTTTGCCTTATTTAACAATTTTTATCAATCATTTAACAATGGATAATGCAATTAATGGCGATAAAAATGCAAGTAACAAAGGCTCAAGGGTACAATAGACTAGGAAAAAAAAAATTTTGTCTTAGTGCATGATAAAACTGCAGTAGTGAAAAGAGAAAAATCTGTAACTACTGAATTAAATATATCAGGATGATAATGGCAATCTTAATGAATTTTAGTTTTATTTTGCAAAAAATCTGAATCATTATTACATTTATTGTACACTAACTTATGTTTCCTATTCTAAGGCAAGCTGGATGTGGCTAGAATTACTGTTAATATATAGGCCAGTCACAGGCTATGAGAACTTGCATGCATCTTATTTCAGAAGAACAAAAATGTTTCTGCCAGATAAAGCTTATTCTCGTTAGTCCAGGGAAGTCTATGAGCTGAAATGAACAAAACTGATGAATATAGTGTCCTAGAAGATATTAATCACTGTTTATATGTGTAGGTACTAATATTAATTAATATTTTGACTGTGTGCTTCTTTAGTTAAACAGAGAAAATATTAAAATCTTTTACACTGCACAAGAACTAAAATAATCATGAAGATTTCCTACTATGCTTTTCTACTGTTGTTGCAAGTTGCTGAGGTCATCAATGCATAATGAAAAGTGAGTTGCGATGTCTAGAGTGATTGTAAAATTCATTTTGTGGAGTTTCTTTAGCCTTGTAAAGCCAACTCACTGTGAAGATTCTGTCAACCCACTAAATAGACATGCTCTGAAAAGTCTGTATTATGTTTATCTAAATGACAACAACAACAGCAAAAGAACTGCCATATACTTACGAAACTTCTGTATGAATAATAAAAACTAATATAAATATTCAGCAGCGAGCTAACCCGGCAAATGGAATATTTTTGTTTTCCATTAGCCCTTTTAAACTAATTAATGAATTAATGAGTGAAAGGAAGCAATATCAGACCTCAGTAGACTGAAGTGAGGTCACACCAGTGCCATTTCCAATTAATATTAGCATTTCATATGCATTACAGACTCCTGAATTCTGAATCTGTGTGGGTTGGGAGTATTTACCAGCCAAAACAAGGGACCAAGGACCTAGAGCTGGTCTGGTTCAATCCTTTGTTCTTCTACTGACTCACTTTGTCTTTTCAAGCCAGACATGAAATGCGGCAGCTACTAGTGTACCTACCTGGTGAAGTGATGTGAGTGATTAACTAATAACTTTAAAACACTGGGCTATAACCTGATGTAAGGGACAATAAAAGTACAAATTATGCTATTATTTTTTGAAATCTGCATATAAATAGAACACCATATTTGGAGACTTACAGATTATTATTTTTTTTAATGAGACTATTGATGGCAAACAGTACTACCTTACCATGTGGAAGAGATACTAGAGATTGAAATTATTTGTGCAGCTAAGCAATAAAAAAGAAGCTTCTCTGTGGTAATTTTTCAGAATGTTGCATGGGGTTTTAACTGTGTGACTCTTATTGACTTAAATGGGAGTCATGCAGCTAAAAACCCATATAACACTTTGAAAATGTATCCCTAAGTGTTTTGTCAATAATCGTATGTAAGTAATAAAATGGGATTCATTCTTTTCTACTCAAGACATATAAACATTATGTTTATATCAGCACAATTACTGACTTTCTGTAGCTTGATAGCTAGTCTTTAGTCATACTGTAATTGGCATCCTGATCGCATAATGTCATTTTAATGTGTTTTTCAGAACACACATTATATTATTAGATTCTTGCTGTGAAAGAAGTGCAGAACAACTATATCATAAAAACTTCAATAATGCTTACTCTAAAAATCATTTCCCATTCAAAATGCAATACAGATCAGTGTCTAAGTGATAATTTTCTAAAAATGTTTTCAGATTATGAAAACACAGATAACTTCTGAAAAATTCTAGATCCTCTGTATTCTGCTGGCATGCTAAAAATAAAGCACAAAACAAAACAAAAAAAACAGAAACACATAGAACAGCTCCAATAGTATTGTTTTAGGCAGTAGGAAGGGAGGAATGCTGCATTTTCACTAAAATATTTCCCATGTTTATGAAACATTTTCACACCAAAAATTCCTCTTTATTCTGATTGGATAATAATAGATAGCTATTTGAAAAAGTTTTGGATTTTGTGGCGTGTTTCAATATAAGTAGTCATTATTCATATTTTTGCTAACTGGCTGATGCCCTTATCATTAGATGATATTGAAACGATAGACAAGCCAAATGCTAAGATATGTAAAATAGATTATTCTTGTCATGGTTATTGAGGAACAATTATTACTCAATAATCAGTCTGCTGCTTCTCATTGACTGCCAAAGAAATCCTGAATGTAAACTGACTCTCAAGCTATAAAATAATAAGGAAGGAAGGAAGGAAGGAAGGAAGGAAGGAAGGAAGGAAGGAAGGAAGGAAGGAAGGAAGGAAGGAAGGAAGGAAGGAAGGAAGGAAGGAAGGAAGGAAGGAAGGAAGGAAGGAAGGAAGGAAGGAAGGAAGGAAGGAAGGAAGGAAGGAAGGAAGGAAGGAAGGAAGGAAGGAAGGAAGGAAGGAAGGAAGGAAGGAAGGAAGGAAGGAAGGAAGGAAGGAAGGAAGGAAGGAAGGAAGGAAGGAAGGAAGGAAGGAAGGAAGGAAGGGAGGAAGGAAGGAATATCTGTTGCAGTTGATGATTTCATGACATGCAAAGAGGAGCACTTGAGTAGAACAGAGGGTCAGAAAGATCAAAGAAGCCAGGCTATAATTATATCTTTGCACTAGACATGTGGAGGAAAAGCTGTGAAGAAACAAGCTTACAGAAGAGGAATTCAGAGGGCTATCCGCAATATAGTCATGAAAGGACAGTATAAAATATTTTGCTGTTTAATAACACCATGCATGGAGCAATTGGAGCAATTGCAATGTCTTAAGATTTTAATTCAGAATATATATAGCTTTTAACTATATATATCTTATTGTGTAGCTCATAAACAGAAAAATATGGATACTGGTATCATCATGTTGTATGATTTTTTAGTGAAGAGGATTCAAAAAAGGAATTAAAAACTTACCAACAAAGCTCTGCCAGTATATGTTATCCTTGACCTGCCATTATATAAGGCTGCTTCTGCTGAACAGAAGCTACCAATTGTGTTGTTATGTGGTGATTTTATGAGGTAGACAAATACCTCCTAGAAAATACAATGAGATCATTATGAGAAGCTTATTGTGTTGGAAGGACTTGATATTTTTTATACATTTCTTGGTAACTCAGAATATAATGTCTTGGCATTGTAGAAACAGAAATGTAGAGAAATAATTAACAAAAGAATGGGCCTGATTATATTATTTTCACTATATTGATTGGACTATTATCATACATGTGTCTATTCTTACGAATGTCTGGAAGATGAAAGATGTTTGCCTGGATACAAAACAAGGAGTATCCTGTGCTTCTACTTCCCAGATGAAGGAAGAAGAGAGATTGTAGAAATCTTAACATCTGCATTAAGCAACATTATGTTAACAGAGCTGGTCATAAGTATTCTTTGTAATTTATAAGATTTGATTTTATTTTAATTCTAAATTCATTGACATATCCTCTCAGATAAATAATTATTTTTTGGTCTAGCAATTTTCTGTATTTTTCAAGCACTGCAGCTAAGAAAATGTAAAAAATAATAATAAAAACAAAAAGGAGTGATCAATTTAAGAATTAGATCATATGATCACAGAGATGAATTGCAGAAATATGGGTGGATATTCCACCTCTGAATTATCCAGATTCCATAATCAAGTCAGCAAGAGTGGATCTGGGGGATCAAAACAGAAAGCTTTCATCTAGCTTCATCCAGATTTTATTCTTCTTGGCTCTGTACCCAATCCAGACACATCATGTATCTTGGCACAGAATGGCCTTTAACACACATATCCCACTCCTACACAGCTCCAGCTAACCCTGATGGACTGTACTACCTCAGGAATGTATACTGTTCATTTACCACCTTTTATTACTCATGACTTTCTGGTAGATGGAGCTGCTAAACATTCCTTTAAATAAAGAACTGTCATGTTAGAACAATGCCACAATAAATTTTCCACTGTTTTCTGAGAGATGGAAAAAGAATCATTTCCCCTTCTCTCACTTGGGATGAGAATATGAGTTATCTCCTAGATTATATTCAGGATATTTTTTGCAAGCTAGCACTCCACTTGCCAAGAAAAAGAACATGATCATTCATAGAGTCATAGAATCATTAAGGATGGAAACAACCTCTAAGATCAGCTAGTCCAACAATCAATTCATCACCACCATGTCCACTAACCATGTGCCTAAGTGTCTACACATTACTTGAACACCTCCAGGGACAGTGATTCAACCACCTTCCTGGGAAGCCCATTCCAGTGCCTCACCACTCTTTCTGAGAAGCTTTTCTTAATTTCCAACCTGAACCTTCCCTGGCAGAACTTGAAGACGTTAACTGGCATCCTGTCATTCTTACCTAGAAGAGGTTGACCTCCACTTTGGCAGAACCTCCTCTCAGGTAGTTGTAGAGGTCTTAACTGAGCCTCTTCTTCTTCCGACTGAACCATTTCGGTCCTCTCAGCTGCTCCCTATAAGACCTGTGTTCCAGGCTGTTCATAGTTGTCATGGTTTTATGATTTTTGTTATTGGTATTCTACATCATAACATCATATAGTGCACTTGGAGTTAAAGAGTTAATGCTCCAGTTCCATGGATACCTGTATCAGAAGAGAAGAAGAACTACATACCCCAGATGACTATTAACTGTATTGTTTCTATTTTTCATTCAGAGGAAAAGATAAAAGTGTTTGCAGATCATGTGATGGCTTTTTTTCCTTTTCTGCTCATCTCAGCAGTTTGTGTGCTCCCTAGCCACCTAGCCATCTCGCCCTCACCATTACAGTAATCCCTTCAGTTTTTGAATACACTCTACTTTTATTTGATTTATTAACTTCAGTTCCAATTATGTTGTATTATATTGTGTTTTCTTGCATTCCTCTGTCACATTTAGTAAATTACCTTTCCTCCTCAGATCATTGCATCTGTTTTGTTGTAGGACCACTTCCCTGACCTTTAATCTTTCCCCTTTCCTGGGGTGTGGGTCTGTGGGTCCCACTGCCCCATTACTCATGGAAATGGGCCAAACCAGTCCATAAACTATTAACAGCATCTTCGTTCCATTCTATGGACATCCTTCAGGGCCTCAGTGTCTTTATTTTAGTGAGTACTGAACTGGACTCAAGGTGTGGCCTTACCAGTGCTCAGTACAGAGAGATGATTACTTCCCTGCTCCTGCTGGCACTTTCTGATACAAGTCAGTATGCCACTGGTGTTCTTGGCTACCTGGGCACACACCTGACTCAGCTAGCTGTCCATGAGCATCCCCAGATCCATTTCTCATGTGCAGCTTTCCAGCTACTCAGTCTCAAGTTTGTAGCAATGCACAAAGTTGTGACCAAAGCGTAGGACTCAACACTTGGTGTTGCTGAAGCTTACACAGGTGGCCTCAGCCCATCAACCCAGTCCCAGAAAACAAACAAAAAAGACAACACAAAACAAAAATAAACAAACAACTCAAGTAAGAAAAATACATCTCACCATTTGCACACACTCAAAACAGCAACTCATTTGAATCATAAATGTGATTTTCAGTCTGTTGTCCCTCAGGTTAAGTGCTGCAATAATTGATGATATGTATGTGCATTGCTCCAATGGCAAAATCAAACACATTAAATCACCTTCACAGCTGTTTTAGGCAAAGAACAGGTGTATGATTAGGGTACTCTATCATTGGCTGTTAGAGACAATCATATATCTCAACTGATTTAAATCATGAGTTGGTCTAGTCATTGCATTAAACTCTTCAAAAAGGCCAACTTTAAGATCATTCAACAACTGGTTTTGTTGTTGTTGTTTCCATATCTTCCATTTAACCAAAAATACCTGCATCAAAGCCAAAATCTTCTTGTACCAAATCCTTATATTGCTAATAGGTGGTTTAATTCTAGGATTTGTATCTTGTCTCCTTCAGAAGGCAGGATAAGCAGTGCTGAGGATAGATCAACTTTGTACTTCCTCAGACCCTTTGAGAACAGAAAGAAGAGATTTCCAAGCTGGATTAGCAGTTTTATTTTAACTGCTGTTATTTTTTTTTCATACTTATGAATGAAATAGATTTTATTAAACAACTGATTAGGGGATAATTTAACATGTCTTTCCAATTTGCGATGATGTTTCTGACTTCATTAGAAAGTGTGTTTCCCAACTAAAACAGCATGTATTTTTATATGAGGTACTATTAATGTGGGCAGCAGCATCTGCAATTTATAGACCATTCTTAAATTACCTTACCTTCAAAATGATATTGTAATCTAGTCACTTTAGAGCAGCTAATGTGATTATGCAAAAGCTGTGCAATATCTCAATAAGATTAGGTGTTTTCTTTTCACAAAATAGCCAAACAAGTGTATGAAACAACATGAAAATCTGGAATCATATGCTCAGTACTGATAAAATACAAGACGAATTTGCTAAGAGTTAGCCTTGCTAGCCCTGAATTTATTTGCTTGCTTCCTGGGATGTCTACACTGCTCACACTACACTGCTCTTGAGGTGACACCAGTGTTAACTTAAAATCTGTTCAAGCAGATGTGTCAGCAAATAACCACTTCCACACGGAACTTGGTTTTACCATCTGAGCGCTTAGTTTACATCTCCAGCAAGCTCACACTCAGCTCTTTCCTGATGAAACTGTCCTTCCACTAGCTAGCATAAAGCTTTCACAGCTATTTCTAAGCAAGCTGTGGTCACGGCAGCACAGGTAGAGCTTGAATGGAAACAGATTAACTAGAAATATTCTGAAACTGTAATGAAGACCCTACAGACAAGCACAGCAAGGAACAATTGCAGTGAAAATTATTATAAATCACCTAACTTGAAGAGGCTTCAGTAGTTTGCTGCAGATGGGATTGGTGCTTAATCCCTTCAGACAACATATTTAGTACAAGTCAGTGCATAGATTCAATATCAAATTCACTACAGGTGTAAGAAAGAGTGACTTTAATTGAGTCATGCCTGTTCATATTTGATTTGGCCTAAACTCAGAATGGATTTCAGCAGGTGTAGTTCATGGTGCTCCAGAAGATGTATATTTTGTTCTAGCATAAAAATAAAAATAAAAATAACAAAAAGAAAATGATGATTGTGTTACAGTGGTCATAATCTATTGCTAGATATTATGTGTATGAGAGGTATTAATAACAGGCTCAGCTAGCAGGTTGGCCACATTTGTTTGTAATACATAGTGTTCTACGGTTTCTGGTAGACCAGATCAAGAAAAGGAGCATCTTGCTTCCTCCTGCTTTGCTTCAGACCTCTCTTACAGTCTGTTTCCAGCAGTGGCTGCAGGAGTAGTGTGTTTGTGCTTTGATCTAGAGACCAACATCAGCACAGGAATACTTGCTTCAGCGTGTCAGACTGTAAAAGCAGCTCTCACAATGTGGAGATGCTTTTCAATCCACATTCCCAACATGGAAGAGAGAGTCCCGATAGAATAGATGGGGCAGACAGTTTCATCTGTGGAGTAGTAATTTCCATACTGCCTCTCTGGTCACTGTTTTTAGATAAGAAAGAGGAAGAATCTGATGGGCACAGTGACTTAGTAAAAACAAGTGCCTAGGTTTTTAAGCAAAGAATGACAAAAGGAAAGATCAAGACCATTCTTTAGTATCATTTTCTTAACTCAGGTGAAACAATGAAAAATAAGTTCCCCACATCTTTTCAGTTTTGTGTGCACCAGCCACTTTGTAGACTGACAAATTCAGCACTTGTTTCTAACAGAGAAAATGCAGTGTGAAATTACATCAAGTCTAATTGTATAATTATGGTCCATGAAAACAAGTGTATGAGTGGATGAGGTATAGTTCAAGAGAAATATGAATAACTTGGGTTTCACTGTTGGGTCATGCATTTTAATTCGCAGACCTGCTCCAGAGTAAATATCATTTTGTTAATCTGCAGATCCACAAATCATAAAGAGGCTGGTTGGTTTGGATCAACAAACAATGAAACAGAGACTGATACAAGCTATTGGAAGGGATCTAGGACTGTATTGGAAAATAGCTTGTGTCCTACAAGTCAATTCCTTTTCCAGTGGCTTGATATCATTCCTCAAACCAAGGAAGTATTAAAAAAAGAATGACTTGCCTGGCTGCCATAGCTTGTCCTTCTTCCATCTATTAATACACCCTAATCTGAAAAATTCAGCAGCCCTATAGGTTCCCACACCACACACCAGTTGTGTTGATTAGAAAATTCACGCTTCAGTATTAGTGCTGATTAAAAAGGTTTTCCTGTGCTTTGTACAGATATTGAATATTCATCAACAGTGTCTGGTTTAAGAAATGATAAATAGCATAGGAAATAATTTTATAACTACATCAAAAACTTATTTGTAGTGTTCAGCAACGTTCCCCTACAGCCTAGTTTATAAACAAATTATCTGAATTATTAATTTATCATTCAGGGACTGTAAAAAAAGAGAAAAATCCCAGTGGGTTATTACAGCTCTTCACAGGAAATGCATATCTCCTGGCACTAATGACATCATCAATAATAAGAAGTTTATTTCCAAAGAACTCAAACTAAAATTTAATTAACTCTATATGATATTTTCAAATTAAAAATGAGTTAAGGGGTTCAGAATTTGGATTAATATAGCAGATCTAAAGTAAATACATCTTCTAAGAGATCAAAAACAATAACAACAACAATAAAAGCCCTCACAAATTCCAAAACAAGCATATAAATTATTACAAATGTTTTGATTTGTTCACTGACAGTATGAAAATATTTTACTTCTGTCATGAATTCCCATTTTTTTTAAAGGAGTCAGAAAAGAACACTGCTACACAGGGAATGAAACATAGGTCACTGATGCTGGAACTGTGATGAGAAAGGAAATCTTGCAAATGAGATTCCCACTTTCCCTTACTTTGGTAGTTTTTCTCTTCCTGTATGACAGCGGCACACAAAGTAAAGAGAGAGTAATCTACACTGCATGATGTCTATATTAAATTTTTTTTTGAAATTACAAATTTGACTTACCAGAAACATAATTGAGAACAGGGCTACTTGGATTTATACTGAAATTTCCTATATTTGCTACCAAAGACAACTGGGAAACAAAACCAAATGGAAACAAAATCACAGAATTTACCTTCCAAAATGAGAAATGATGCATTTCATATGTATGACAACATAAAAAATGTGTTTGCTATTGTACTGGTGAAAAAACAAAAAACAAATGCACAAAAAACACACTGAATTGAAATGAAAAAGCACGAGGAAAGCAACTGCAGAAAAACAATAAGATTGAGGAAATTCCTCAAACTTCAGGAAAAGATAAAGCTTTAGATTCTAAAAATACTTCCCTTAAGTATTTGGATTTTGAAATACCTGTGATAGTTACACAGTCAGTGTTAATGCCTTTCTCTTCTTGATGGAGTTACATTTTCAAGAACAAAACAACACTTAATGCATATTTAAGGTACTGAACAAACATCAAACCTTTTTTTGTTGTTGTTGTTGCTACAGCATCATTCTTTTGACAGATAAAAGAAAGTGCAGTGAGTATGTAGGCTACTGCCAGGAAGAATGGGATCAAAAATTATACCATTGTCTTTCTTTTCAAAAGGTAGAGAAATGTTGTGCTACTGAGAAAACTACATTTTCTTTCAACTTCCACTGATGGAATCTTCTTCTAAGAGAGAGGCTATTGACAGGAGGAAAAAGCTTGGACATGACATTTTTTTGACAGAGGGGAGTAAATTTTTATCTTGGAGTACCTTCTGTATCTTATCCTGGAGTAGCAAGAATACATCCTTCAGCTGTACAAATCTAAACCAACAAACTTGGCCAAACATTCTCCCTTTTTCATTTCCCCAGGACCACCCTTATGGGTGTCATTTCTTTGAAATCCTGTTCACCTCTAAACTTAGTCTGTAAAATGTCTTCAAAGGTTTTCTTAGTTGTGACAGTGACAAAAGCAACAACCCAGGAAGCAGTGGTAAAAAACACCTGACTGCCTTTTTGGACTTGTTGAGAGATGTAGGAAGTGCAGTCAGAAAAAAAGAAATGAGATTTGTCATTCCAGAATCTGATAGAGACAGGAGATGATAGAGCATGCAGTAATGAAGGAAACTGAAATTTTACCTAGAATTGAACTATTTTTATTTTTAGAAAACTGTCATAACACAGTAACTGTTTTGTGAAATGTTGAGTGTAAAAGAGCTTTTATGAAGCAGTTAAAGAGTTGAGAGAAATCTTGTCTACACTAAGTCACCACAATTATGTACTGGTGTGTAAAAAGAGAAAATTATATGTAATCATATTCACAGACCAAACAGCCAGGTAATAATAGCTAAATTATACAAATGCAAAAGAAAAAAAAAAAAAAAAGAAAGAAAGAAAGAAAGAAAAATAAGAAAAAAGTAAAAAAAAAAAAAAAAAGAAAAAGAAGAAGAAGAAAAAGTAACACAAGAGTTATTATTATTATTGATAGCAATGATCATATGATCTTTCTTTTAGCCTGGTACATACAAACCACTCTGCTAGGTGCAGTGTATAAGGAATAAAAAATACCCTCTGTTTTATGAATCAAATGATTAAAGGTTTCAGTGTGTATTTTTGAATTTCCCAAGCAAGCAAAAAATTTATATTCCAAAAGTCTGGATAGCATCAAAAAGCCATTAAAATCAGCTAACAATGTTTCTTAATTTTCTTCATATTGTTTCTATTCCTGTAGTCCGGCTGATTTCATTACATTGTAAATAGAAGCTTCCTGCAGCCTGAGACGCTATTGTTCATTTCTGTTATATATATAAGTATGAGGACTTGTATTTCACAGCTTTAAAGACTGAACAGGAAAGGAAGTGGTACAGACAGCACTGTGTCCTAAGGTGTAAGACAGTGCTGTAAACAATGTAGTTTGGAGAAATTCTTCCCAAGTTCTTCAGGAGAGGCCATCAGGAGGACTGGCTGCAGGATTGACCCTAATGTGCTACTGTAATGAAATCACTAGAAATTAATGTTCACTTTCTTGTGCCCTTGCAAGGATAAGCAATACAGCTGCACCAAATTCTTTCCGTCCTTTTCACTGAAAACAAAACTAAGCCTGTACAGATGACTTTTAAATCCCTTTTAATGTATTTAGAAAACAAAATGCCTAATGCAAAATTGATTTTGAGGGCAAAAAAGCTGGAAATCTTGCCTTGAGTTTACTGAGATTATATTTTTATAGAACAAAATAATAATAATAAAAATCCAGTTTCTATACACTATGTATATTGCTGTAACAAGATATTGTGCTGTATAGATATTTTAAATACACACTTAGAATCTAAATTATCAAAATTACACTTAACATAAAATAAATATTGCATTGTGTGGAAGATGTTGGCATTGTGCTAAAACATACAGCAAATAAAATGAATGTGATATTTAATATATATTTAATATATATATAGGTTCATATCAAGTTTCTGTAAAAATAATATAAAGTGTCTCATTCAAGATGTCTATAGGGAAAAAGCAGAATATTAATTTTCACAGTACACTATTCCGGTATTTCCATATGTATTATGTGTCAATGTCTACATAAAACTGTTGCTACATAGTAGGACCAGTATAGCTGAAAATGTTCCGTGAATTGAATGGGAATCTTTCCACCCAGAAACTGCCAAAATAGCAGGTCACCTCAAATGGATAGTGAAATGTATAATTATGAGTGCATTTTAATACCTGCACTGAGTCCAACTTTGAAAGCTTTACACTGTTTTTGTGCTATATTCCTGTCATAAATAAAATTTTAAAAGGTGCTGTATACCTCAAAAAGAATATTAAAACTTCAAAGAAATATGTATGTTTATTATGTTACCATGACATAGTATGTTGCTGAGGGTGTGTATAATTTTGATCGCCAAGAAAAACATATTTACGGAGTGTGAAATTATGATTTATTGTTTTCTTTACTCACAGCACTAGTTTAATTGTGCCTTTACATTTTCCAGTAAAATTTTCACAAAGACCTATAGTCCGACAGAGCCAAGATAAAAACAGCATTCACTGCTATACCTCTTACTTAAGCCAAACAATTAATAAAATATTAAAAGATATGCTAAGAGGTGCATCTATCATGTATAACAGAATTGGTAGTAACAGTATTAAAGTAGGTAGGAAGAGTTTCACCTGTGACCCTGAAGTATCAAATCTGGAAAAAATCGTGGCAGACTGTCTCTAAGGAGAGATTCACTCTTTTTTGATTCTGCAATTCACTTTTAGGGTTGCACAGGTATATTCTGTGTCTCATGAACTCTAGGTTACATCTTCATAATCTGGCTAAAAGGCTACATCCTGTCCCAAATGCAATATTACATTTTGTTCCTTCTGTTGGAAAATTGTTTCCTTCAGCTCATAGTCACCATCATTACAGAGTAGATACCTTCACCTATCACAAAATTGTATCCTCATAACAAAAAAATTATTCCTGTATCTTGTCAGAAAATCTCATGCTTCGATTCTCATGCTTGTGTGCCCTGGTGGCGCAGTGGTAGGAATGCCGCCTTGCAACACTGGGGCCCGGGGTTCGAATCCCCCCTGTGGCGCAAGTGGTAGAAGTGCCGCTCTGCTACACAGGAGGCTCGAATCCCGGGGGTTGGACTTGATGATCTCTAAGGTCCCTTCCAACCTGCACGAGACTATGATACTATGATATTTGGTCACTCTTTTATCTTCTCACTATGCAAGCCAGTAAAAGTCTGGGCTCTGTGCTGCTGGTGGTCCTTAATATTCCCAATCCAGCTAGACAAGCTCAGACCCCTCTTTCTCTCTTCACAGGAACAATACTCCATCCTCCATCCATTTCGGTGGCTATTTGCTGAACCGAACTCATTTCAGTTATCAGTCTCTTTACTGTCCTTCAGGGCTCAAAACTGGCTTCAGGTCTCCAGAAATGATGTAATGAACACCAAGCTGATTATGCTCTTACTTTGATCTAGCGGCTGAATCGATCCTATTTTTACAGCCAAGTATAATATTAGCCATCATGTCTATTACCCAGATGTGACTCATGTTTAGCTTACTGTCTACCAAGGATTCCTGGTGGCTTTCCAACAAGATTGCTGTCCATCCAGTCAGTACCCAGCCAGCACTGATGAAGTTTATGTCTGTCCAAGATGCAAGTCTTTGCATTTGTCCTTGTTGAATTTTACAAAGTTCTTTCCTTCATCTAGCTTGCCAGGTCCATCTGAAAGGCAGCCCTGCCTGCCATCAATTGTACTCGCAGACAGCGTTGTACACAAATATGATGAGTGTATCTTCACTTTTCTTCTCAAAGTTCTTAAATAGAATCCATTCCAGGACAGAGCCTTTAAAAACTTCACTTGTAACCACTCACCCAAGGTGAAGTGTGGATGGTGAATCTACACACTTTGACAAGTAACCTACTCAGGATTTCATCCACCTTGTAGTCTACCCATCTGTACTGTAACATCCTAACTGTATTAAAAGAGTGGGAGACATATCGAAATCCTTGCTAATGTCATGGTGAATGACAAAACCTACTAAGAAAATTTGATGAATTGTATGCATAATGTTCTACAACAGAAATATTTTCACATCATATTTTCAACCCAGTTTATTTATTCATTCCTTCTGGGAGACAGCTATTGTAGCTGATAATGAGCTCCTATTATGAACTGCTATAGCAGCAGATTCTGTGCACTCTAACACTGATTAAAGTACTTCACACCATCATTTCTGATATAACAAGTAAAGATCATGAAATTCACCTGAATATCACTGAAATTCAGAGGTAAACTTCCCTTGAATACTCATCGAGGTTCCTGGTGAAGACATTTCCAGTCATTTTGGGTGGTTCAGTGTTACTGAATTGCTGCTAGAAAGCTGTGCATGTGCTTGCATGCTTCTGAATTGATAGAGATGGTATATTTCATTAGGGATGCAGATTGAAGAAGTACTGAGGAGATGGAGAATTTTACAGAACTGTTAGCAGACTTCTGGAACAAAATGTAAGAAGTTAATTCAAGGTCTATGTTTCACATGTTGAAGCATTAACACATTTGCAACTTCTCTACAATTCCTCAGAACATATAATCACATTAATTCTCAAAAACTATGTACATATTTAATTGCCTGATGGATTAGGACCTTAACTGCTGTTCTGTGATGCAGCAGACTGATACCTGGGGCTGTAGAACTTATCTCATCCAAAACTAGACATTTATAGCAAAAGTATATATCTCAACTAGTTACTGTAGGCCCCTTTCATAATTAATGGAGAGAAATACACACTTCCAGGGTGCAATTCATCAGTCTTGATTTAAATATCTGCTTTAGGAAGAGATGAATTGCACTCATCAGGTGTGTATTTTTCCCAGCTGGTTACAAAAGGGATTAAGGTAGCTACCTTGAAGGCAGCATCTTTCTTTGAATCCAGCACCATGTAAAGTCTCGGACCAGACTTGGGAAAGGTTCTGGACAACTTGGAGATTGCTTCTCAGTCCAGTTCTGCTGGCCCATAATTCTTGGTTTATTTTCTGATCAAACTTGCATGGGTATCTGTCCCCAAATAATCTGCACAGCCTGCTCCTAATCCTGTCCCCTCATCTCTTGATTTTAAATCCCCAACACCCTGGCCTTGCTTGTGCCTGTGTTAGGTTTCTAACCTGTCCCATAAGTTTGGAATATACAGATGTTTTTTCTTCTGGACTTCTCACCTAGCTTGTCATTTCCTTCCTAGCAATGACACTAAATTTACTTTCCAATTTTCAGAAACAAATAAAAGAAGAATCTGGACATTTTAAAACAAAATTGCAATTAAATAAAGGAGGGGAGGAGGTGCAGGAAAACACAGAACCTCTGTCCTCTGAAGTGATACTACAGCCCTTTCCTTCCATCCTTACCTCTCCACCTTCAAAATTACTGGCATTTTTGCTTTCTTTGGCTGATCAGTAAACTATTAAACATGACTCATTAAAGAATTTTAAGCTTTATTGGATGAGAAATTAATTGGTAAAAAAACACAACTGTGCTAAAAAAAAGAAAAAAAAAGAAAAAAAAATTACAAAGAATTACAAGAAACATTATCCTTCAGAACCTGCCTTTTGTCATTAGCATCCAAAGGGGCCCTGCTATTGCCCTTTTCAAACACTTAAGAATGTTAATGTCCATAATGGCGACCTAATCAGTTTAGGTGTATCATCCAAACAGTTTCACAGAGGCAATTGAGAGAATGTCACTGAGGACTTGCAAATGTAGTGTGCTTCAGCATGTATGCAGAGCAGGCCAGAGTGTGATGGGTGGCAGCTACGTTACATTCCTTCTCAAAAGCTACTAATCTCATACATATAATAGCATTCTAAAACAAGCTTTCATTTAGTGTTTAAATGGGTAAAGCACAGATGAACTGTTAGATTCACAATCTGGTAAGAATTTCACAGAAAAATACCAAATTTTGAGCATGAGTTCAGAAAGCATACCCAGAAAATACGCCACCCTGTCTATTAATTATAAAGCTGCATGAAAATAGGTGCTTGAATCATTTGCCCTGTATGTCTCAGTAAGTCTTTTGTGCATGTGAACATGAGAAAATTTCTCCTAAGCTGAAAATTGTAAGTTACTAACCAAGAAAACATAGAAAATCAATCTAAAACAGCTTTTATTTTTTCTTTCACTTTGTATTTAAAAAGTTAGAGCCACATAAGAAGAACCCATGGAATATGCCTAGAATGATGTCCTGATTTTATGCAAAAACATCTGAGGAGTCTGATATTGAGGGAATCAAATGTTGTTTCTGCATTTAGAATAAGATAAGAATATTTTATTTCAAGGTCTCATTATATAAGTGAAGCAGTTTGTAGTTATTAGGTAGAAGTTATTAGGTACAAAGACTGCAGCTCCTGTCTGTCCAGCTGTCTGAAATAGAACTAACAATATGCCTGTATAAACTAGCAACAATGTATGTTTTAGTGTTTTGTTGTACGCATTGTAAAAATATACAAGTCGTGACATACCTAAGGATGTGCCTGAAGAGATATCGGGAAGGACTGGAATCACCAGCACCCTCACCTCCCCCCGGCTCTTTGTTTAACAAAGGCGTCTGGGACAGAATGGAAGAAGCTTTGAAGGGAATCAACATATCAATACGATAAGAGTACCGAGACATCTTGGAGACAGAAACAGCAGGATGGCGACTGACAAGATACCAAGTGAACTAACAAATTTCAGAATGTAATTAACAAATGCAAACCTCGGGTAAAATTGTAACCTGTAATACCCAACCAAAGGGGAGAGGGGAGGGGAAAACATATGGGAGAAAAGGTATAAAAACTGTAACATCATGTCTATAGGTGCGCTTCTGCCATCAGGGCGCCCGCCATTGCAATCGCGAATAAAAACTGCTTTTTATCAGAGATACCGTCCTGACCAAAAATTATTGAGGATATTTCCAACAATACTGATTTTGAAGTAGGAAGGAAGACCCTTTGCAAAGTGCTTTCACTTGTTTTGACAGAAAAGTAAACAAAACATTTGTGTCATGCTAACAAAATTACTAAAGGCTAAAGTTGCAACCAAGGAGCATGTTACAGTGTTTTATCTCATGCTCATGACTCAAAAATGCCAGCATTGCATAAATGAAGTAACTTGGTGAAAATTCCCCATCTTCCAGCACCCGAATAAGTTCTTCAACATATTTGTTAATGAGAAGAGGAAAGCAAAATGTAGAAACAGATATTCTCCCCTCCTCATTTGCTTAGGAAACATTACCTCAAATTAATTCAAGTCGCTCCCATTCAATAGAGACTACTCTGTAGATATCTTTAGATATCTTATGTTTTAATCATCAATGATCATATAAAGAATACACCCAGGCAATAATATATTAATTACTGACAACAATAACAGTGAAATGGAGCCACTAGAATGTGAAAATGTCTTTCTAGAGCTATTATGTAAACTGCATGAGACTAGAAACTCTATTTTTCTTAGCTTGAGCTCATTTACAGCTCCGCATTTGTTAATGCAGCGGATGTTTGGACTAAAGCAAACCATGGGAAAAACTGCAAGTGGAATTGCATTGAAGGTGAAAATGGCCTGTGTATCAACCAGGCTTCAGTTGTTGCTTTTATGGTCCAAAATTGTAGCTACTATATTTCTGTATGGCTTTAATTTGGATCATTTGAAATCTTTTGTAGAGTGTGATATGAGCCATTCACTGCTATGCACAGAGTACAGCATGAAGACAATAGGGATGTAGTAGGGGTGGGGGTCTATCGTAGATGGCGAGGGCCCATCCTGGTGCTGTTTCACCACATCACTATGGACATGGCCAGTACTTATCCCATGAAGCCATGGCGAGCATGACCTCCAGGTGGCCAAACAGGAGCCCTGCTCAGTCATCCGGAGGTTGTGCTGCCTTTCATGTCCTGTTTTGTACAGCAGCATAGGCACCATCTAAGGTTACCTTTCTCAAGTTTAATTTTATAAAGTACTTTCTTCCTTGATTATGCTCGCCTGACAATTTCCTGTGCTACAATAAAAAAGAAACCATCTTCTAAAGCACTGTTTTTTTTGTTTGCTTTTGGTTTTTGTTTTGTTTTGTTTTTTCAGACAAGAGCAGTCACATCTGTTTCTCCTGTGATGCCACTGATTTTCAAAAGAATCTGTTGAAGAAGAATTTTTGAGGCATTTATCTGTGCTGGGCAAAACTGCAATGTCTGTGAACTGCTTTTGTCATTTGCACACTTAGATTTTCAGAGAAGTTCAGCATTCAATGAGTAAATTTTACAGTCTTTGGGGTTATGTATGGTCTAGTAGTGAAGCTAAGTATTAGATCTGCAAAACAAAACAAATAATGTTTAATATCCAGTGTCCCCAGTGTACAAATTTCAAGAGCAGTTTAATTTAGATTGGCCTTTGTGTTGCCCATAAGCTTTGTACCTTCTTGCATTTGGTGTATTTTCATAATGCTTCAGGGGAAAATATTGTAGTTTAGTTCCACCATAAAGGAATCTGGTTTGCATTTTCCAAGGTGACTGCAGGAGCTGAAAAATCCTCTTTTAAATCTGTAAACAGTTATACTCCAGTACCCAGAATGATTCATTTTGCAGGCAAGTGGAACTAGTAGAAGTGCCAATGATCTTTTTTGTTGATGTTTTCAATTAATTTATTTGGAACCAGTTGTCAGGAAGTGTTTTTTAAGCTAGGTCTTCATGATAGAATTGAGATGGAAAGGTGTGTAGGTCCTAATACTGACAGGTAAACGAGGTAGTGCTTTTACCTTCTTGACATTCTAGTTTTCCTCCTCTCTATACATAACTGGTATGCAGTGAATTTTCCCATCCAACATAAGAGTATATTCTTTAGGGAAGCAGGAGGAACATCAGGCTGTGAAACAATCCAGTGGTGATCAGGAGAAATAACTGTGTCTCCAAGGGTCCAATACCTTACAGATTACATAACAAAATATAACAAAACAAAAACAAACAAGCAAACATACAAACAAAAATCTAAAAAACAAAACAAAACAAACAAACAAACAAATGAACAAGAAGTATCCCTGGAAAGCATACTCTTGTCTGTCACACTGTGGAGCTGTCTGATACACATTTTTGCAAATATTACATTTTCCTTAACTCTTCAGTTATTCTTTTCTCTCAGCTATATACTGTTATCACAAATGATCTGATTTCAAGGAACAAAAAAATGTCGCTTTTTGTAATAAAGCAGATTGAGCTAATTAAAATATATTTCCCAGATTATCCTGGTTTTGCCATATCAGAATTTTGCTTTAAAACAGATCAGGAAAGCTTCATCAAGTTTTTCTTCCCAAAGTTAGCTAGGAGGCAGGCTGACTCATAGGCAAATAATGGGAAGCAGAGATCTTCGTCTCTGTGTCACCAGCTGAAATTCAGCAAAGGTCACTAGCGATAACCAACTGAGTTTTTGATGGCCTAATGAAATTAGCTGATGGTCTTGTTATAGTGACTAGTGGACAGATGTCCTTATTATAAAAACCATTAAACCAATTGATAACCTCTCCTGGTCAACTCAACTGAGAAATGAGTAACTGAATGAGATACAGGTGCTCAGCTACTTCCTCACATCAACAATTGGCACCTGGAAAATAAGTTTAAGGGCACGTTGCCAGAGGTTAAGTGTGTTCCATCTACTCTGTAGCTGAAAGATTTCAGACACCTAGGCTATTAGTCTATCACGTTTCTTAAATGCCATGCTATTCCAATTGTTGTTTTAGGGGAAAAAAAAAAAAAAAAAAAAAAAAAAAAAAAGAAAGAAAGAAAAAAGAAATTATACTGATGCAGTCCAAAACTGTAATCAATCTAGGCAACCAGGGAAAATTAAAATACTTGAAAATAACACTAGAAATATTGGGTGCAATAATATGTGATTAAGTGATACACTGTCCATATAAGTCTTTTCCCGAAGAAATTAAAAAGCTTAGGTCCTATAAGAAGAGAAATGCTATGGATTTGCTCACTGGAGTTGGAATTTAACCTGTGGACATCTTCATTAAAAAGAGTGATAGAAAACTTATCTTTCAGTTTCCTTTTAGGAGCAAATTCCTTCTTTCATTGTTAAAAGCAATTTCTTTTTAAAATATAATTTCTACTTGTCGTGTCCTCATCACTGCAATTTTATTTTTCAAGCTAATTTTACCAACCCATTTAATTATCAGCCCTTTTGAACTAATAAAAGTATTATATATAAACATACATACAGAAAGATACTTTCAGCACTGAGTCTGTGTGCCAGAAACACATTGCTTCTTCCTGAAACAAGCAGAATACACTTTACCAGTTTTTCTTGCACTGTACTTAATCCAAATTTCCCCAGGGCTTATGAAATTTGTGCATTTAGTGGCAACTGTTAATTCACCCATCAAACACAAGATATAAACCAGTCCATTATGCACCTTCAAACCAAAAAAGAGATTTAAAAAAAGGAAGAAAGAAAAGACATGCGCACAAAGGTAACAGTGCTCACTGAAGGACAAGCTTTTTAGTGCCTGGTTGTACAAAAACATGTTCACACAAACAACTGTTGTAGTAATTATTTATGACTAAAAAACATGGGAATGTTGTGGTGACTGTGCATTAGAAGTCTAGTATATGTCGTCAATTGTTTTATTCATGATAAACAGATCATTTAGTTGGAAAAACCCCATCTGCCTAGATATATCTCTTATTATTTATGAGAACCATGTTTAGGAATGCAGGCAGCACATGTGCATAATTAATCCTGAAGAGAATTAGACATTGTTTGATTCACAGCTGAATGCAATTAGCATTAGGAAGTTTACATATGTTGGCAATAACACAGATTAGCAACTAAAGTGCTTGTTAAAAAATTTAACCTGAGGCTGCTGGAGCAGACCTCTCTTAATGATGCTTTAAATGTTGTTGATGAAGTAATAATCAATTTTGTTTTATAAATAGTAAATCAAGAATTTAGGTCTAATTAGCTGTGCTACAGATCACTTCACTTACATATCCAGTGTACATGTGATGCATGCTGTGAACTTTCTTTGAGTCTGGTGTGCAAACAGTTGTTAAGGGAAAGATGTGATCCCTTCTGTTAAAAAAAAATAAATAAATTAAAAAAAAAAAATCACAGCTGGGGAGGAATGAGATGTCTGTGTTGGGAGTGACTCTATGCTCCTGGCACTCAAGAAGTAAAGAGATTTTCCTTTGTCATTTCAGAGCTTTTTAACTGAAGAATGAAGAAACAATGCCTAGCCTGCCTTTTAAAAATATAATAATTAGATTATAATTCACAGTCTGTGAAATGAAGCCCTCTAATGGAGAAGGAGGAGGAAGAGAGAATGTAAGTGATGAAAGTGAGGAGGCAAAGTAAAACTGAGCTGTAATTGTTTTCACTTCAACTTTAAGAAGTTCAACATTAATTAAAATGTTTCTGCACCACTCAACACCAGATTGGCACAAAAAAGGGCTGGCTGGTCTGCAGCTGCTGACTGGCAGGGATGTCAGCAAGACAGCTGCCAAGAAGGCTGCAACTTCACAGAGACACGTGCAAACACACACACACAGAGCCCCCATGCCCCCCTATATAGTGTAAAGAAGTTAAAGTTAGAGCAAGCAGTGCTAGATTTATTCAAGACATTAAAGAGGGACAAACTGGTACTTCCTAAAAGAGTTTAGATAGTATTTAAATTGTTCCTATATCTTTACCATTACTTTGGCTTACTTTTTCCTTTGTTTTTTTCTCATCTGGAGTTCTGTTTATTCCTATGGGAGATGTTCAGAGACCAAACTTCAGTTGAGTACCTAACATGCGTTACAGGCCAACAACAGTTGGATCTTAGTAGAATTTTCTTTCCCCTTCAGCTACATCTTCCTGTTGCTCTAAAAATTTCTACACATTAACGGGTGATCTTTGAGATGTGTTGTGCAGTACCTTCTTGTACCAGAGAAACACGAAGTGGTACCAATTGCTCTTAGTGAATGAAATTACAATAGGATCCTCCAGCCCTTCTTAATTCCAACTGATGCCTGACTGTCCCTGCACCAAGTGCCAGGATGGGTATGCTTCCAGCCACAACCTCTCCTTCATCAGCAGGCTGGGAAGCCTATCTCAGCTAGCCAGGAAAATTTTAAAATAGCTGGAGGAAGAGAGAGGAAGCAGAGAGCCAGAATTAACAGGACTTAGCTTCCACCAAAGCCATAAGAAACCCATTTTACATGTGACAACACAAAATGGGCATTTCCTACTCACTAAACTACAGCCCAGCCAGAGATTGTAAATAATCTTGAAAAGGATTCAAAACTAAACTGGAAAAGGCATTTGGGCTCCTAAAAATTGGAAAATGTGCTAGCAGACATTCAAGAATGAATAAGAGCCCTCATCATAGGAAGAGCATAAAGTGTGGAGCAGTTTTGATTGGCTGTGTTTCCTTCAGGAGGTACAGAAAAGAGCAGCCAGCCCAGAGGATTTCCCTGGTGAACAGCAAGCGCTCCTGTAGCTCTGGAGGAGAGCAGGAAAGGCTCAGCCTATGGGGAAAGACTGCACATGTGTGATTGTTGAGTGGCTTCCTCTGCAAGTGATAAGTGTCACAAATTCCTAAGTGCCGCTCAATCACATGATTTGATATCCTTCACATCGGTTCTGTAGGCTGTGTGGGAGCAATTCATGCTCCCCTGAGTCACTTCCACTGATTATACTGTCATCATTGCCACAGTTTTTGTATAGAAGGATTTCGGAGAAAGAGTTGTCTGTATTCAAATTTAATTTTCATTGTTCTGGGGGGGGGGGGGGGGGGGGGGGGGGGGGGCAGTCCCATAAAATCATAATTCTAAGGCATCATGGCAGTAGCAGTTTTAAGAAATATCTAAGATAGCCTGTTTGTTTATCTTTGTTTAGCTGACAGAGACTGATGACAGAAACAGAATACCTTGTATGTCAGGAGACTGAAGTGAATTAATAGACTGCTGTATCTCACAAGAAAGGAATGAAGGAACAAATGAATGAATGAACTTTGACTTTTCTTAAGTAGACAGGGCAGCCAGGCTCTGAGTGATGTTTACAAAAGTAGATGTGTTTGAAGCAGCACCATATGGAGAACTGGGAAGAGTTTAAGGGTTAAGCAGGAAGAGCCTTAGGAACCAAAAATAAAGAAAGAAAAAAAAAAAGAAAAAAATCAACTCTAAAAAAAATGCATTTATCATATTTCATAGAAAAGAAATTCTCATAAGTTTAAAAGGAAAGGAGAAATTTCTATACAAGGTGATGAAAAAAAGTTAAGAATCAGATCATAAGGAAGATAAATAGAATTAGCAATTCACTACAGTGAATGATTTCAATGCATCCAGTTATTAATTATAGCAATCTATTGGTCAGTGAGAAGAAATATTCCTGTTCCCATGCTGTGCATGCTTACAGATCAAGGAGTGGGTTTCAGGTCATTAGAATTCCAACAGTGGAGGCCACTGCCCCTGCTTATGGCTTGAAACAATAAGACCCTTAAGCAGATGCTTAGTTTCAGAAGACTGTATATTGCTAACTGATTCTAAAATATTAACTCCAATGTGTATTAACAAATCTAGGAGTAACAGGATTGTTTATGACCTCTTTTAACAAATTATTTTTAAAACAAAAAGAATTCAGATCAGACATAAATTTGTGGGAAATGCACATTTTACATTTTTACCTTTTCTTTTGTAACATGCTCTGTAAGGTGAAAAATAATAGTAAAATAAATAAATAAAATGTGTTCATTCAGTTTCTTTTCCTGTTTTGTGTGCTATTTTGTTGCTGTTGTCTGCTGCACTTTGATACCTTCAGAACATCACAAATGTACACAAAGAGTTGCCCAAGCAGATGCTATTAGTGACAGAAGAGCAGAGGTAGCATATTCCACTTTCAGCTAATTATAGTGACATTCTTATTTTCTGCATGAAATGGGAAGAGATGTCACAGTCTAAATTATTCTGTGTTGGCTTTAGGAGGACAAACATTTGTTGTTGACAAGTATTTGATCTGTCTCATAATTCTGTCACTGCAACAAAATAAAACTATATTTTATTCTTCATTCCTGTGATCTTTCACCTACATAAGAACCAACACATGGCATCTTTTCAAATTTTCTTTTTTCTTTACATCAGTGGCAGAAGTTAAAAAGGTAACATGAAAAGAAAGATGAAAAAGAAATGCTGTTCGAATTGAAGGACTGTAGTTTCAAGTTTCAATCCTGTATCAAAACATCTCCGCCTCATCTTCTTTCTCAGTCATCACAAATGAAAAGTACAAAGAAGTACACAAACATCAGTACAATGCTGTGTGTGTACTGCTATCCAAAAATCACAGTTACAAAATTATACCTGACATATCAAAAACTGACAGTCACATCCTCAAGATTTTCTTCTGTTCGTTCCCATGGACCTTCTTTATTAATAAATCTGACACATAAAAAGCATCTGTATGACTAAAGTGTCAGTTACTGGAAAGACTGTTTTGATCTACTTCTTAACTTTTAGAAGAAATATTCTCTTTTTTATGAAGAGAGGATCCGTTCACTGACTGCTAGCTTTCAAATGACCACCTCTTGAAGTTTAATTTTAAGTTTTAAATAAATATTGTATGCATGCAGAATAATTATGATACTCTACAGAGACACTGTATAATGACATTGATTCTTTTTTATCTAAAAATGACATACCGTTGAGGTGGCTAAGTCTGTATTTGCCTCATATATATGGAGGTTCATTCCACACGTTAAATTACAAGAAGTTGTTCGTGTTTCTGTCACTAAATAGGTTGCAAAATTTCCATCAGAAACTTCAATTTTTTGGCTGCTTAAAACACCTCAGTAGAAACTGTCCTTGGTCAAATATTTGGCATAGAGTGTTTCAGATGTGGAATAATTGTTCTATTAAAAATAAAATATATCTTAGTAGTTCAACCCTAATACTTTGGATTAGGGGAAAAAAAAGCAAGGTTACTGGTTTTGCATACATGCTAAGAGTCATTCTTAAAACAAATGTTATTCTTTACTAATGACTGTTGTGAAGACATTATTATGAAGACATGCAACTATTTTAACATTAAAAATAATCAGAAATCCCAACTTAAATTTGAAAATTAATGTTTATGCATGTAAAGCATCTTCATGTATAAACATAAATCCAAGCACTTTTTATTTTTGTGTGTTGTTTGGCTCATATCTTAGGTTAACAAACTTTTACTGAGATAGAGTGATGCCTTTTATTGAACATATTTCTAATCATTCATAACATGTACAAATCCATAAAAATATCTCTAGCAATTTGAATAGCTGCATTTGCTTTAAGACTGTCAGATATGAGATTGTTGCTATGTACTTTTTGTTGTTCTTTATAATAAAAAATAGCAATGATATGTATAACAATAACACTACTGTTAATCATGAATTGCTCTTAAACAGTAAAAAATAATAGTAACAACAGAATTAATTGAGTATTTTACATTCCAGTCCAAAATACACATTTTGGGAACTACCAAATACTTTTGCTACTGCAAGTATTAAGAACTGAGAGTAGAAGGCTGAACTTTATTGTAAGTATCCAGAAAAAAAAAAAATAAAAAAAAATCCACTGGAACATTAACTCTCATTGAAAAAGTGATTTATCTTATTTAAATGCAGCTGGAAACTAGTCATCCAGTACTGTGTGATACAAAATTCCAGCCTTTTATGGACATAGAGTAAGATGTATTTGTAAAGCAAGTAGATCTAACTAAACATATATTTTGTGTCACAAGAGTATGCTCTTCTCCATTAAGGCCTAGCAGACTAAAGGCCTAACTTTTATTTAGTTCTTCTTAAAAGATGTGTTTCCACCTTCTTGTTCCAGGATGCATAATAACAACAGATTAATAACCTAACATTTCATTTTATTCCTCTGTATATACACAAAGCCACATTACCCAACTGTGCTTAGTCACAGTCAAAATTAATTTGCCTGGAAGAAAGCTCACCACAAGAGGCTGAAGCATATAGACTAAAATTGCAACCATTCTTTCACTATACATGCAGTTGGTAGATATTAGTAAAACAATGAACAAAGTATCTCCTGCCTCAGAAGGTTCACAGAAATTTTCACCTGAAGGATATATCCCATGGATAAGTCAAGAATCTTACTCCAATGAGCAGAAATCACTCTTCTATGAGAAGTTCATCAAAGGTCAGGATTAAAAGGAGAATGCCAAAAACACTCCATGCCAATTTTATGATTCATCTCACTTGCTGTGAATTGTCCACATGAGAGCCAAATGAGTGTAGGAAGGCTCTACACGGGGATCGGGATAGGCTGGATCAGGGGGCTGAGGTCTACTATATGAAGCTCAGCAGGACTACTTTGGTAACAACCCCATGCATTTTTACAGGCTTGGAGCAGAGTGGTGCAAAGCTGAAGGGAGGAAAGGGATCTGGGGATGTTAGTGATAACTGGTTGAACATGAGCCAGCAGTGTGCTGAAGTGGCTAAGGCCAACAGTGTCTTGGCTTGTATCAGAAATAGTGCAGCTGAAAGGGCCAGGGAGGTGACTGTACCCCTGCACAACCTCTTCTCACAGGTAATTAGTGGCAGGATGAAAGGTAATCAGCTCAAATTGCACCAGGGTAAGTTCAGGTTGGATAGTAGGAAAGAAATCTTCTCAGAAGTGGTAATGTGGTGGAATGGGCTGCCCAGGTGGGACCATCCCTGGAGGTAGATGCGGCATTTCTGGACCTGGTTTATTAGGCATAGTAGTAATGGGCTGACAGTTGTACTACATGGTCTTAGAGGTCTTTTCCAACCTTAATGATTTGAAGGTTCTATGAATTAAGCAGCTCTTACAGACAGAACACAGACATTTCTAGACAGTCATTCATTTGACTTAATTTTCAGATCTGTCTTGAGAAAAGTCATACTCTAGAGCTGCTGTTTACTTTCACTGTTTACAGTAAACTACACTTGAAGATGTAGATGTCTGTTAGGGACCTCTGAATTTGGCAGGCTGAATCCTATTAAAAATAAAAATAATTTAAAAATCATTTTCATATATCCATTTCTATTTTTTTTCAGTAAGTTTTAATAGTCTTTTTAAGTATAGCTAAATTTACTTAATATTTTCTACAGTATATTTTTTCACCACGTATTTTAAATGTTTCTACACTCTAAATACTGTCTTGGGAAGAGCTGCTGTTGAATATGCACATAGACAAAACCAAACTATCCCCTACATTTATTACTGTGTGCTGACTTTTTAACTTCCTTCCCTCTAGAAATAAAAGTTTGTAGCAGGTTTTCAGATAAAAGTGTTCTCATAAATGATTGAAACTATTGTGACACAGCTTTTATCATAATTTTAAAGCAAAATTGCCCATTGATTTCACGAAGAACTACTCCATACATTCTTTAATGATTTGGCCCAGTGTAGATTAAGCTGAACATCCTTGTTTGCAATTTTGTTTCTAAGAATCCCTTCATTATTAATTCACTTAGTATTCATTGCAATTATACTGAGTATAATTGTTTTGCTATTCATGTGGCTGTCAGACGGATTTTTATAGGACTTCCATTATAATTAGGCATACATTAATAGACATTTAAAGCATGTTACCATTCTTAATAAAACTTGAAGATGTGATCTACTAGAAGTGGAAAAGTCTAATAGTGAAATGTGAACACTTCATTTTAAAATACATAGCTTTTACCCTTGAAGTTTCTGCAATTAGTGATTTTTGAATTTCTTTATTTGCCTGAATCCAGGATACTGACCTGGATTCAGATAATGATGGAGTATCTGGTTATGTACCTCCTAAAAAGAAGTACGTTGTTCTTCTGCAAGGTATTTGGCCATCTGGGGATCTTCAGTATAAGAGTAAGTAGGCTATGTAGTACCCTCATAATTCCTCAAAACTATCAAAAACCATTACAAGCAAAACTTCAAACTGAAGCAGGGGTATCTTCTCCCTGAGGACTTTTATGAGACAATAGGAGGCCATTTCCAGAAAGCATGGAGCTGTCCACAAGAGTAGGCTTGGTACAGATATTGGTACATCAGATATTTGATTTTAGGTAGACTAACAAGTTCTGAAAGAAATCCTGTTACAAATAAAGTACATCTCTCTAACGTTATCAGTAAGGCTATCAGTTGTACCACACTCAATTACTTCACTTGGCTATTCTGGTTTATAAAGGAAAATTATTAAGGTATTCTGTACGCAGCCTACATTTCAGATGTACATGAAGGAAAAGGGCTAACAGAACTTGTGTCATAGGAGTCTCTCTCTCTCTCTCTCTCTCTCTGTCCTTCTCTCTCTGTCTTTCTCTATGCACACTGTTTATAAGTATGTTTACACAGCCTAAATCAATTTCATAACTCTTTCCTATAATTTATTCTACAGCATGGTTGTAGGAATGCTTCCTGAGAGATAAGAAATGCCTTCCAGGTTGGGAAGGTCCTGGGTCTTCCCAGACATATTTCAAAACTGTGTAAGTGACAGTGTGAATATGAAGGAAGTAACTTTCTTCCAAAAGTTTTTTTAAAGTTATCCCCAAAACAGCCAACATTTGTAACTGACACAACTTCAATCAACCTTGTATTTCTCAGGAATAAAGTATATGACAAAAAGAAGTTTTTGCTGTTCCAAGCAAATGTATCCTAAGACAAAACAATAATTGACAAACCTCCCCTCTCAGTGTTCTTCTAATGAGGGATAGAGACAGAAGATATTGGCCGCAACACACTCACGTTACTAGCTAAGTTTAGAAACATTTTTTTTCCTCATACACCTGTATGACATAGGACAGACCCAAGACTGGACTTGGTATTGGATCTGTTCAATTATACATTTGAGATTATTTCAATTTTTATTTTGTTTTTAATTTGTTATTTTGTAAGTTATGTCTATGGGATTTTTTATGGTTATTTGTTTGTGTTTTTCTGAGAGAAAGAGAGGGAAGGACTCCTGTGATACATATTATCTTAATGGTTATCAAGCAACCTGCTCTGAAGTAGTGCTTACTTTCTCTGGAAACATCTTGTAATCTGAAGATGCTATCTATTTTCATTTCTCGGGCCCATGCTATTTATTATCAGGAGAAATCTTAGACAAATGTATAATGTCATGGAGCAACTGAACAGGCCCAGGCTATTTCAAAATTCCTTGTTACATTTTGCATATTCTTCGTTATGCTAAAGTAATTAGGAAGATTATTTAGCAATCAATGCAAATGGAAAAGATATTAATGCTTCAGTACCGATCTGCATTTTTAACAAAAATTATTTTTGATGTTCTAAAATAGAAGAAAGATTTTCATTAATGGACACCATTTCATATGTTATATAAAAATGTGTGTCACTTATTTATGGAAAAGTCACAACTATTTGTCCCTCTTATGTTACATATATATTTAAGCAAAAGGAAAACATAACCAGAAAAACATGTTAGAATAGAGAACAAACACTTCCACGACTCTTGATCTTAAACTGTGCTTGTCAAGCAGCAACTCCAAGTATCTCTGAAGACAGTGCAAGATAGGTTTAAATAGCTTTCCAAGTAAAGTAGAAAAAATAATCATTTCCATACACACCAAAGCTAGCCAACTATGTGTCTGTTGTTTCTTAAAATATTTTAAGGAATGTAGTATGTACTGTCTATACTATAAATAAATCTTTAGGTCTTCTGTGGTATGAAGAGGAGTTGAACATCTGAATATTGGTACAACTCAGGTTCGCTACAAAATAATATGCAAAGATCTACAGTCCAAAGTGAAGACAAAGTTCTGTTCAATTTGTCATTTCATTTTTTTCTAAAAGATAATGAAACTGGTAAAATTAATAAAAAGTAGATCATGAAACTTCAGAGTGTAATAATTAAGCAAGCCTCGCTATGTGTCTTACTAATTTTACTCGTGGCAAATTAATGTAACCTAAAAACAACTCCACTTTCCTACGTATTGAGTGCTACATAGCTAGATTTGTGTTGCCTCAGCCAAGGAGTTTTCCTCTTTTTTATTATTTTTTTTTCCCTTTTTCTCCCTTTTTTCCCTCCAGTTGTTAACGAAAGAAGTAGCATTTCAAGAAGAACAATTAGGTTGGTTTGTGACACTGGACTCCTTGGGGATAGTTTCAGAGCACTGCTTTAAGTAAGCCTGTAGGACACAGTTTCAAACAAACTACATTCCTACAAAGGATTTTTCTTTTTCTTGTGCTGCGTAACACACTTAGGGATGTATGTATTTAGGACACAGAAAGAAAATGAATACATGGAAAGGAACAATAAACAAATTTAATGGGATTTAATGGAAGCCTTGTCCACATTCCTTCCCTTTAAAAATGATCATTTGTAAGTACAAGTCCTTATCCTAAGGTATGTCTTAGTCTAGACTGAAGCAGGAAACTCTAGGTCAGACATAAGGTGACTGAAAAAATGCATTTGATTTATTCATATCTCTTAATGTGAAATGTGTGTTTGAAGAGACTAAAAATCTCAGAAAGTCTTTTTTGCAACAGCCAATTACTCTCATCTTTTTAATTCTAAAATGCATTTGGAACATTTCCATTGTTCTAAGGGTTAAAAACTTCACCATGACAATGACGAGCCTTATTACTCAGTCAAAGTAAATGGATCACCGTATAACCTTTCAGAAATGTTCTTCCTTAAGCTATTAAAACATTCCATGCCCTTAGATGACAACAATTTCTCTGCCTTTTGAAATTTCTTTTCTATCCTGCAGAGTTCATAGAGATATGCTTGGTTAAAATCAACTTATATAAAACTATGCACTGTAAATTCTGACACTTCTGTTTGAATCTCTTTTCAAACACTTGTCTTTGCTCACCATAATAGATGTCAGTTCTTCTGATGTAGTTCAAGCATGAGCTTCATATGAAGACTCAGCTATGTCTATTGCATTTCTGAAGCTACTACTCACTGAAGTTTTGTGCTGTTTGACATCAAAGATAGGCAAGAATCACCTGCTGAGTTCACATGCATGGAGCAAAACATCTTCAAATCACTTGTGCTAGACAAAAGTTTTTCATATTAAGCTTTCACTATCATGTGGACTTAAAGACAAATGTAGTCCTTGTTAAAGTTGCAGCATCGTATTATTAAACTATGCACCTAGGCTTCGTGATTTATATAAGTCTTAAGACAAAAGATAATCATTTGGCTGATTTATTTTTTGGCATCAATTGCAAAGAATTCTGCTACATTAAAAAAAAATAAAATTGTTTTCCATTCAATATGCAGTGATTTTTCTCATAGGTAAAAGCAATTTGAAAGCATGAGATCCTCTAGCTTAAAAAACAAAACAAACAAAAACAACGTGCTTTACTTTTTTAAACTTTAATAGCTGACTTTTTTATCAGTTAAAAAATCAGAAAGATGCAACAGCTAAAGCACATTCTGTATATAGAGAACATAAATGAAAAAAATAATTTAGAATTTCACTCATCTATTTTCTGTATAAGTTCAGTCCAATAACATGCTGAAAAATAAATAACAATGTAGAAGAAATAATGTATTTATGAAGGTCCAAGAGCTTCTATATAATAGCTGTATGTCTAATGGATGGCTAATCAGTATAACAACTCTGCCATAGTTCTTAATCACAATGACTCCAGAGATGTCTCTCTTTGTAGTAAAGAGTCAGCACAGGATTTAGAGTTTTGAGCTGTTGTGTATGAAAAAAGCTTGTAATGAGCATGTATTTGAATGTCATCAAGTGCCTGCATGTAGTGCAAGCGAAAAGGCAACAGGGCATGTGAATGTTCTGAGATATTCTAATGCATTGGGTACATCAGCAAATGCTGATATGCTCTTGTAAATTTTAAAAGACTGAAGATTTTGGTATGACTGGGCTTCCAGTTCTTGCTTCTTTTTTTTTTTTTTTTTTTTTTTTTTTTTTTTTTTTTTAATGTTTCTTTTTTATTGATTGAAGTGGCTTGAAATGAAAATGAATTTAAAAGAAAAAAGGAAGAGTTTTTCCCCTACTATTGTTTTTCCATTTCTTAAGTATGTGAATCCAAGAGAGTCAATATGCCTAGCATTTTCCAGTCTCTGCAATTGTTCCATAACTGTAAGGTTAAACCCTAGCAAGCCAGATCATTAACTCTCTCCTGACTATTTGAATATTTCTGTACTTAAAATTTAAGTTCTGTACTTAAGTTAAAAGCCTACTTTAGAGCTTCAATATGATATGTTTCTTCTTTTAAATACTTAAAGCTCTTGGTGTGTGCTCTATGTATTACAAATGAAGAATGATACTAGTCTGCAGTGGATTCCTATGTTTACAGATAAGCAGGATCAGAGTATGTGTTTGTATGTTTCATACACAGGTAAGAGACTGCTACATCCCTTTAAGGACTCTAGTGCTGGATCCTGTAATGCAGGATTGAGAGTTGCTCCCATGTCTCAGACATTCATCCTAGTTGCAATCTAAATGTATTTTGTGCAGAGATGCAGGCATGTGAACTTACTTTCCTTTCCATTTGCCCCCTCTTGAAGTCACGCTTTCCATGTAAAATAAACTCAAGTTTTTAGGATGGAAGGGAATTGTGTCTGGCCCAGTATTAATCTCCCAACACCTGAATTAATTCTGATATATCCAAAACTTTAGCATACACCAAATCAGACAAATGACAAAGGTCTAGAGTATTCTGTCTCACCATGGGATGAAATACTCAAACAGATCAGTCTGCCAGTAAAAACCTCCACGACCTTATTGACCTCAATAAGACCTTAAAATACGTAAATAGATCAGATATCAAAGGTGAAAATACAAAATGCTTTATGAAGAAGGATTGTGCTAAACAACAGTGTAAGAAATCTGGGGATAAGGAGACAGAATATGTGTTACAGATGATGCTGATTTACTCAAAAAACAATAAACCCCTTGCCTTGAAGTTGCTTATTGGCCCTGGCTCCTTCAGATCTGTCAACATTAATTTAATATCCTACTCTTAACACGAACTGTATTGAATATGAGGCATTTCAGGATGTATTTAAGCCTCTGCTCAGATTTAATTAGAAATGAGAAATATAGCAGATGGAGAGAAATCATTGTTGCACTGTTGGGCCCTAATGCAAAGACATTTCTCTAACAGTTGACAGTTAAAAAGGGTTTGATTTGTAAGCCCCAGCAAAAGGAAAGTGATCTACAAATAAAATTAAAAAGCAGGATAACAGCTGTTCCAAAGGCTCTACAAAAACCTCTAATGGAAACAAGGAAAAGTCTAACCATGATACAAAATACCACCGTAAGGTAACTAGATTGCAGTACTGGTATTAAGTTTAGCATCTGTGAAGTTGCTATGAAGTGACCTTTATATTTGGCTTTCCTGTCAGAGGAACTCAAATGAGACATTCTATTATCAAAGGAAAAAAAATTCAAAGAGTCTATTCTACCATCAGTTTTGCATTGTACAACACTGATTTCCTCATATTTTACACAACAGAGACAAGTTGCTGTACACAGAAATTGTATGCTGCCCAGATAAAAATATTCTACCTTTAATGAGCTTTATACACCCAGTTATCCTCACATCTGAGTTCACAATACACAGAAGAAGTAAGCAGCACATAAGCTAAACTACCCACAAGAGAAAGCACAAAGCAGAAGCAGCGGGCGGGTCAGCAATCTCTCATTTGAGAGGTATCAAAGGCTGTTGATGGATCTAATAAAATTACTCTGAACATCTGACCTTTGTCCATGGCCAGAAGGAATGCAGTTGCACAATAGGGGAAGGGAAATCACTGGTGACAAAATGAAGTTTCAAATAAACTACGTTTCTACTGGCAATTTTTCTTTATCCGCTATCATGTAATATGCAGAGGGATGTACAGTATGCACCAAGAACAGGAAATGAAAGTGAAAAAAATGGAAGCTAAAACTGACACTAACAATACTTAAATTGCTTAATGGAGATGCTGTGTACATACTCCCCCAGGCAACAGATCCTTGTAAGTGTTTAGAGCTTCTAATTGTACTATATGTCTTCATAAACAGCAGGTTACAGAAACTCTGGGTCAAATGTTAGACAACAGAAGGTTTTTGTCTATAATTTATTCAAAAGTTTGATTGTATCATTGCACATTAGAAGGAAATCAAACCTCAGTGTTATGAAGCTAATTACTGCTAAGCATCTCAAACGTATGTATGGGTGTGTGTGTGTGTGTGTGTGCATGTGTGTAGATACGTATATATATTATAATACAGATAATGTATATATGTGTGTGTTTGTGTATATATAACATATACATATATGTGTGTATATATAAAGTATATATAATATATAATATATAATTTATATTATATATATACATATACTCATAGACACATAAATGCATACTTATATCTGCTTTCAAAAGGGCTGAAGGAATTACCAAAACAGTGCACAAGGCTTTTCTCTTATCTGTGTTCTAATTATTTCATCAGTAACTCAAAAATTTTACATCAAAATTTTTAAATTATTTTTAGTGTATTTTAGGAAAAGATTGGGGAAATTTCTCAGTACATCCTATTTTAAAACCAAGAAAATAAATAAAAATGTTGCAGACATAACTTCTCTGATCAAGAAATTCTCTACCAAGGAACTCCTGAAAAATGGCTCTGTATCAGGGTATCCAATAACAGTTGAAGAGTTGAGATGACAAGATACTCAAGAACACTCTTTTGTAAAGGCATGCAGGAAAGTCATCAGGTGAAGTAATGTCCAGGAATGCTCCCTAGGGTTCTCGGGGTATTTTTCACAGGTGCTTCTCTTCCCACAGAATTCTGCTTGTATCACCTGACTCTGGAAAGGCTCTGTTCATTGTCAGCAAAAAACAGCTTTACTACCCAAAAAGTAGTGTTCAGCTGTTCAAATATTGGAGTATTCTGGGTACAAGAAGCCCCAGCGTGAGCTAACACTTTCACTGAGACAGTCTAGACACACTGAGCATTTCAGCGAGCAGATAAGAGTTTCTATCCTTGTTGGAAATGCTGTGTTCCCTTTGCAGCCAAGGATGCTGAAATACCTCTTTTATTTAACTTCATGCCTTTCTAGCTATAATGTAGTATATAAGGCTAAGTGACTGATGGAAATTTGATAGGCTGATGTCATAAATATGTACTGAACACATCAGTGATGATGGTAATTATGGTTAAGCTGGTTTTAAGCTTGCTCTTTGCCATGAAAGTAATCAAATGTTTGTAATGTTCATTAACATTTAGTGGATTGGTATACTACAGCTTGAAAAGCCTAGGGCAAGCAGGGAACAAATACCTGCTTTGTATCAGTTTCAGAGAAAAAAAGATGTAATAGACCACAGATTCCACACCCTTTATAAAACATAGTCGAAGATGAAGTAGAAACTTCTGAAGAGAAGACAGTTTTCTAGACCTCCTAACTTGTTTTCTTTTTCAGTAGGACTTCAAGAAACTATAGAAAAAAATATCTCCATCTCTACACTGAAGACAAAAACAAAGTTAAACAGAATTAGTGAACCCAAGCAACAAGATCCTTTTATAGGAAACTTTATAACCTCTGTCAAGCAGTGGTGACAGGAGGTCTGTATTTGTACTTTTCGGAGCACTCTGATGGTCACCCTGTCTAATCAAGAGGAGCTGGCAACACCATCTACCACCTCAAAGTTCCTTGTAACAACTAGACAATTTTCCAACAGAAATAAATATATAAATAAATAAATAATAAAAATAATTTAAAAACGCAAACAAATAATAGTGCCAACCAGATAAAAATCTCAAGCCTATATAGAAATAAACAAAATACAGACAGATGTATTTATATATAATATAAAACCACATAGAATCCATAAGAAACACAGAGTGTTCCTTTTAAAATGTTTTGAGGTACATCCAGGACCTCCATTCCAAACAAAGAGGTCTATCAATGTTTTGGACAACCTTTCCTTTCAAAAATATAAGTAGGTAATTAACCAGGGAGCATGCTGATAATTAAATACACATCTTGTTTACTCAAATACGAACACTATGTTAGTAAGAGATCTTCATTTAAGGGAGGAAAGGAGGAAGGGAGGGAGGGAGGGAGGGAGGGAGGGAGGGAGGGAGGGAGGAAGGAAGGAAGGAAGGAAGGAAGGAAGGAAGGAAGGAAGGAAGGAAGGAAGGAAGGAAGGAAGGAAGGAAGGAAGGAAGGAAGGAAGGAAGGAAGGAAGGAAGGAAGGAAGGAAGGAAGGAAGGAAGGAAGGAAGGAAGGAAGGAAGGAAGGAAGGAAGGAAGGAAGGAAGGAAGGAAGGAAGGAAGGAAGGAAGGAAGGAAGGAAGGAAGGAAGGAAGGAAGGAAGGAAGGAAGGAAGGAAGGAAGGAAGGAAGGAAGGAAGGAAGGAAGGAAGGAAGGAAGGAAGGAACATTTTTAACAACACTTAAAAGTGAGTATGTAACTTGCCACCTAAGGTCAAATACTATTCTTCCTCATCTTTTATTATGCTGATAATAAAATCTTAGAAACTGTTAAAACATACTGATCCTACTTTGGCTATTTTAGTTCGTTTTTAATAGCAAATTTCAACACTGGCTTCGCAGTCCCAAGAGCATTAATTTCTCCTATTCCAAACAAACTCTTTCTGTGTCTATATTTGTTATCAAGTGTTACTAAGCAATAGGTATTCACATAAAATCTGCCTCAGCTCATCCACCACTAATATTTCTCTCCTAGGAAATTTGAATGTATAAAGAAACCATGGGGTGCAACACCATCAAGGTTTGCCACAGTGATCTGTAAACGTCTACAGAAATACTTAATACATATTCAGAGTATTCATTAATTGCAACATTTGCCAAGGAGATAAAGCTTTTAAAGTTTAACTTTTATCAAGAATATTGTTATTTTACTTATTATTAGAGGGAACCAGCAATGAAATAACATGTAGTGTCAAGTCTAAGCTCTACTTCTGTCCTTATCATTTATTGTGTATTGATAAGTAAGAAAAGGAAGTACATTGTTTCTACTACAAAAATAAAATTGTGTATGCATCTAAGAAGTTATTGGAAAAACCACCATAACAAACACAACCTATATTGGAGCATTAATGTTATCTTGTTGTAACTGAGCACCCTACCAAATGTCAGTGGACGCATTTTACATCCCATTCTTGGAATTCATTTCCAGTAACAGCAACATAAGATCATTTGGAAAGACTATTCTGCTTAGAATGTATTCTGGACTGACTTTCCACAATTTAGCACCTGGTATAATGATTAAAAACAGGATCCACCTTATGACTAAGTCTAACATCTTCATCATTTTGCATATCAACCAGCCGTCCACATCAAACATGGGAGCAGATGTATCTGTAGGCCTATGCAGACATGTATCAAATGATATGGCATGAAATTACGTCTAAAGAGGAATGAAATTAAGAAACTGGAAACACACTCAAAAATAACATAGGATATTATTTTCTCCTTATTTTTATCACTTCTTTGCAGAATCTGTGCCCTGATTACCTTACTATTCGTTATTGTCATTGAGGGAGAAAAGTTGTCCTGCCAAGGATCTTCTAACTTCTCTTGGAAATGTAAAGGCTGCAGTTAAACCAGTGGCCTTTTACCCAGCATTTGTCATTTTGAACAGTGGAGTTGAAGGCAGTCCAGGATGCTTGATCTCTTCTCATAACGTTTCACCCACACTCAACCTGGAAATTTCTGCTTTTTCTTTTTTTTTTTCTTCTTTTTTTTTCCGTAGTACAAGGAATGTTCACAACATGTTGGCTGCCTTATGCAAAATCCAGATATTTCAGATACTCGATAACAAACATGCGGGAAATTAAGACAGCTGTGTGGAAAGCATAACTTGTTCTGTCAAATGAGGAGGTTACAGACAGCTGGCAACATCCCTCTCTTTTTTTCAGGACACAGTGTTCAGCAGTGAGGAGGAGCAACATATCACACAGAGAGAGATGTCCACCACAAACTTCAAAGTGATGAAATATGAAATACATATGCTCCTTAACGAATCTGTATGTGAAACACAGAAAATAGCATTGTCTGTTGTCTTAATAACATACTTCCTATCTCAAAGACTGGCAGAGCAAAGAGAAACATTTCTGTAAAAGGAAGTGCTATGTCCACATGTGCCATCTGTCAGCATCTGTCAGTGAATCCCTGAGAGCAAATGTGGTGCAATTTCAACATTTTTCTGTTTCAGTATACTGAACCAGTTTCAAGAGCATGTTAGCATCCCTCTTGTTTTGAGAAGCAAATGGATACTTTCCCACAGTTGTTTTGTTGTTGTTGTTTGTTTGTTTTAAGTGAAAAAAATATGAAAGAAAATCAACATTGACAGCTGCCCTGCCCTAATGATGTGATATAATTTAGCCTGTTTAGGAAGGGAAAACATACCCGGACTATCACCTCTAGGCCTCTCTGATAATGAAAATATATACAGATGGTGTAATCATCATTAGGCAGACACTGAGTTATATCATTGTCTTTACCATAGCCTTGCAATTCTTTAGCAATAAGGAACTGTGGGAGTCGTTACAAAAATTATGCTACCTATAAAATAACATCTGAGCAATTTGCAGTCAATTTAGAACCTGTTCTCTAACCACTACTGTGTGATGGGGAGATAGGTGAAGTGTTTTTTTAATCCAAAGAAAGACCAATGAAATTAAGTTATATGTCCAAGGCCATTTGAACAATCTGAGGCATAATGAGAAAATAACTCCAGGCTTCAAAAGATAATAATAAAGCCTGATTTCCTGTTCAATAATTGTATTTTCAGTGTATTTGTGGAGGTTATTACAAACAGTGAACAATTGTGTAAGAATCAAGAGTAAGAAACATCCCAAGAAGTAAATGTGAAAACTTTCATGTCCAGAAGACACTGCTATTGCTGTTACAGATAATGACACTTCAGCTGATCCTGGCACTGCTGAGTGGGGTGTAACCTCAGTTCTGGATGAGGAGCTACACTGCAGCAAAAATTCTGATCATGAATCCCGTGATACCTTATCAGCATTTAGCAGTTCTGACTTCCATGCCTAGGAGACAACTGACTAAAACACTAAGCAGAGTCAGTGAAATCATCCTAAAGTATATTCAGCGCATTTAATGGAAAACAAAAAGACTGCTTACTATTCGCTAGTGATAAACTATGGGAAAACATGGAAACGTTACTCTAATCTGTAGAGGAAGACTAATACCCTACTAAGCTAAATTTTGTTTTTCCTCAATAGTATCTACATTTGGCACATCTGCCATGGTTTTTACTGTAAGACACAAGCCATGAGTAAAGCATTTAGAAGTCTTGACTGAACTTCTCCCTTTTTGTTCTCATTTGAATAGAAATATATTCACAGCATTATTATATCCAAATAATCTAAGATTAAATTATGGGTAATGAAGATTGCACTCCTTCCTGTATGAGGGTGAAGAGATGCCATGCAGCCCCCAATTTTCTTGTAGCCACCTCTGCTGTAACAATGGATATCTCCTTTTGATATCACCAACTTAATACTTTTTTGGTCAGTTTCCCATCATTATGGATCCATTTTTTCCCTGAAATATTTTTTTTCCATACTTAAAGTTATTATTACTGTTACTAAACTTTTCCATAGCGCTAGTGCATTAGGAAACTAACCCACTCCATGTGCCCTGCACAAATGCGTAGAAATAGCAGTCTGCTTCTTGTGATTACTCAAAGATAATCCATAATAAACAGCTGTGTGAGCAGCCTGAATTTCTGACACTTTTGACTGCTGCAGTATAATGGTTGGATTTTTGTGCATATTAACAACAAAATATTGTTTAATATACCATAATGAAGCCAAATAAAGAGCAAGTCTGTTTGTTTGTTTGTTTTGTAAGTCCTTTGCATTTCACCCTTAAACTAAAGTTCACCAGGTAAGAATGTGTGTTTGAAAGCCCTTGAACTACTTACAGAGTTAATCTATCCATATTATTCATATGTCTTTGACGATTATAAATCAAAAGTCAGTGAAATATTTCTAGTCATTCACATCAGCAGGTATCCAGAAAGCACTGTCTTTTATTTACTGACCATGTTAAAAACAGAACAATTTTTTCTTATTTTTTAATAATATGCTGTCTGACCAGTTCAGAGAGAACTCTAATAATGTCTCAGTCCAACCATGGGTCTCATTATGTTGGTAGAAACTGTCATGCAACTGTGAATGTGCAATAAGTGTAGAGGCAGAAAAATATGAAAAGCATTCTACTTTCAGATGCTGCACAAAGCTATTTATTCCTACCACACCGAATGAACCAAAAATCGAGGAGAGAAAATGAGGACTTTACTTCATGGCCTTCTAAATTTAAACAAAGAGAGGATTTAAGGATATATCATACAGCAGAAAATGAGGACTGTTACACAGTGCAAGATCTGCATTTAGCTTTTGTATGTTCCACCCCTTCTTAAGCATGGAGGAACATTAATTTCAATGGAATTTCTGTTTAAAAATCAGTTCTATGGAAGGATCCATGTATCAGTTAAGAGATTATAAAAATTATTCACAATGTGATTCTGACACGTATCTATCATCTTTACTGTGGGCATCTTCCCCTGAATGTAGTCTTGTGAAGCATGATCTAACAATAGTACAATTGTATTATTGCCCTAGATTTCAAACCTGAAGCACTGGAAATTTTTACTAAATTTTTATTAAAACTTGTGTACTGGTGTATGCAAAATATGCTGTAAGCAATACTTGGATTTCAAGACAAATAGCTACAGGATGTGACAAAATGGAGAACTCAAAACTGTAGGAGAACATTGGTGGAAAGCAAAGAGAACTTAGTATAGAAGTATCTTCCTAAACTTAGGTTCAGTCCTCCTACTTGAAAGCACAAAAATGTCTCTGAAATGAAATGAAATGAGAGGCAAGTCACCCATTTGCTCTCTGTCTGTGCCACATCACTGCTGCTTCTGGCATGACATTTCTTAGAGGATGAGAAACAGTGAAAAAGAGAGAGAATTGGTGAAATGTCTTTCACTTCATTAACATACCTATCTACAACCAGTACACCTACCACTGCTGATTGTCTCTTCCCTCGCAATTCTGTTTGGCACACCACACAGGCACAGATTTCTTCCCTAAGGTAAGTACTGCAGTAAAATCAACACCTTTATATGTACTTACAGAAGGATCAACGATTTAAAAAGTTTTCACCTAGAGAAACACTGTCTGCAGCCAAACAGGAGTTTTGTTAACCATTCTCATAGAAAAAAATAACAAAAACCAAATTCCTCAGATCAAAAAATATATGCAATAATATTCATTGTAAGAACAAAAAAGAAAGAATGGAGCTCAATTTCATTTCAATCAGTACAAAATATTCAATTCAAAACCTGGCACTTTTGGGCGCATCTACAAAAAGTAAGGCAAAGAGAAGGCTAGACTCACATCTGTTCCAGAGCATAGTTATTTGAATTAATAGTCCAGTTGGTGGGAAAATCACTCAAGCTGTGAAAGACCTCTTCTTTCCTACAATATACTACCCAGAGTGCTCACTAGCCAAGAAAGCATCCTGACCAGCATGCCACGGCAAAGCTCTGGGGGACCCAAGGGATCAAGGCCAAGACAGCCCCATGGCACTGCTTTGCTTTGTATTCATGGCAGCAGAAGCTGGAGCCCAGGAATTCCACCTCTACGCAGAGCCTGTCATCCACAAGGCTGGAAACCCCTTCTTTCACAGCTTTGCTCAATGAATATTTAGGTACCCCATGCAAACTGGAAGAGCTTTCCCCAGAGGGATGTTTGTTCCAGCATCTCCCTGAATCAGACAGAGAGCAGGTTTGGACTGCAGTCTTCTGCCACTCAGGAGAGCATCTTAACCACTGCACTATTAGGTGTTCAAGTGTGGAGCTCCTGAAATCCCTCCTGGGGGAGCAGTGGCACTTGCCATAGCGTATTTAAATATTAATTGAGCAAGAGAGTGTGAATGACTTTTTAAGCCTGACTAGCAGTTGAGGCACTCTCCTGGGACACGGGAGCTGTGATTTCAGATCCCCTTAGGCGGAGCAAGGAATCGATGCCAAAGCTCCCCTGGCTGCATCTCTATTTTGCCAGTTGCTGAATCCAGCCTGAATTCAGCACAAGATAGACCCACAGATCACTAAGAAGCTCCAAACTGTTTTACCCGGTGAATTTATTGTTCACCAAAAAATCTTTGTCCTGCTTATAATCCGCTCAGCTTTTGCTCTCCTAAAGTGTCAAAGCAGTTGATATATGGCACCTCACTCTCCTGCGGGTATTTATGCCTTTTGACATATTGCAAGGGCTACTCCAAAAGTAATGCCTCCTATTTTATTCTGTTGGCCCATGACATCAGAAGCAGATGTTGCTGGTATGGCAGTAGGAGATGAACCTTCCCACCAATATTCTATTACATTTTGCTGCTGTGTGACAGATGGCAGCAGAGGTGCAGTACAACAAAATGGTGTCTGACATGGAAGAGAGTAAGAAGCGAAGGAACGTTATTGGATTCCCCCACATGGAAAAACTGCACCCACTGACATTCATTGATCCTTGCTGAACATTTTTTGAGACTAAACATTGGATGTGAGCACAGTGAGGCAGTGGGTGATGCATTTCAGCAGTGGCAACAAAAGCAATGGGTCACCTCCACTGGTGCAGCATTCAAGCTCTTGTTCATCACAGGTGAAAATGAATAGTTAATGGTGGTGACTATATTGAAAAATATATTTTAGTAGATCGAACTTTGCTCTATCAAACAGTGTTATTGTGCTCTTTCTGTCTTATGTAGTTTCCATGGAAATAATAGAAGGCATCACTTGTGGAATGACCTATTTTTTCAGAGGAAAGTGTGTGGTTTCCCTTTATTTTTTCATGGGAAGTGATTAGAGCAGGTCAAGACACTTTGTTTATTTTGAGTGGGAATTTTACACTGCCATAATGCTAATTCTGTAGAAATGGTGTATGAGATGATCTTCTAGGTCTTTTCCAACCTTGATAATTCTGTGATTCTGTGATTCTGTGAGATTGCAAATGTGAAGTGCAGGGCCAGTGGCTACAGGTAGGACAAAAGTTTGGAAGATCTAAGGAATCCAGTGGGGAAAGCTCCAAAGTCCTTTAGAATCCCCTGAAGGGAAAGTCAATATAGGAATGCATGGTAGAAGTGATGTGGGCAGAAGCTGTGAGTCCATTTGTGTCTGTAATTGTTCCACATCTAAAGGAGACTGCTGCACATCTGTTATTCCACCACAAGAGTGGAATCTTTGATGAATTTGCCTGCACCTAGCAAGCTGAGGGAGGGTTTCACTGAGTAGAAAAGGATTTTCTTGCCAATCTGTGCATCCTTTTGGAAACTAACTGAGGCCAACACAGATGTGGTGAGCAGCACAAATCCCTGTTTGGAACATATGAGGTTCCAGAAAAGCATCATTTTTCTAATGCTGGCAAGAAGCCATAAAGTCACTTATACTATTTTCTGAGATCAAGAAGAAAGTATTTAAATATATGAATGTATTTGTTATTCTAATGCAATTAAGTGATTAGGAAAAAAAAAAAAAGAAAAGTTATGCCATAAACAACAACTACTGGTATGGTGAGAACTTATCAATAAAGCACAGCATGAGTTAAACAAACTGACAGGGTGACTTTTGTTCTGGAGTATTAATCCAGCTGAAGGTATCTGGGAGCTGATATTTTGGTGGTTTATATGAAATAAGGTATTCTCAAATGTCCTTAACAGAATATTTTTGGCTCTCTTTCTGCTCACAGTGTAATTTCAACAAAGTCAGAGAAAGGTGCACTATCTGAAGCAATCCTATGAGGTACATATCTTCATATGAGGTGAAGATTGAGGTACAGCAGGCTGACAAACTGAACAGAATGGCATGCCCCTGCCTTTTGTTTGTGTTTTGTATCAATAGACCACTGTGTTTTTGCTCAAAGCAAACTAACTATAAAGAAGGGTTTCGTATCTGTGTATAAATGAGTATTTCAGTTTCTCTTTTACTTATTCTTCACTGAGAAACATCTATGTTACAGATTTATGGCTATCATCTTATTTTGAAGTAATTTTTAAGGCATATACAGTATCACATTTGCAATCAAGTATTTGGTATTTCAAAGCAAATTATTTGAATTATTTTAGATTTTGTCCCCTCTTTTAAACTTAAACTCTTAACTGAAGAAAATCTGAATCATATGTCTTGTCCTCAGTGTTTTATTTTCTGTTGAATATTTTGTCAACAAAAATTATATTTATCATTCATATTTTGTCTACTTTTGTCTCATTTCTTTTCCTGTGAAGTGATATTATTATTATTATATATTTTTGCTGTCTGAATATTACATATCTGAAGATACTAAGAATACTACAAGTACAGTAAATAACAATTTTAACATACATAGGCCACTCCTATTAATTTCCAGATAAATTACAACAGATATAAAGAGCACAGAAACAGTATTTCATAAAGCAAATTCTCAGTTACAAAACCATTATTAGCTGACTTTCACAGGTGAGCTGATGGAGATGCCTTTCATTTCATGACAAGATAGTTGCCTGGCTGCAATGTGGATTCTCTTTCATGTCAATGTTGCCACTGCAAAAATGCACCACCAACTGCCTCACTGTGCTCACATGCACTGTTTGATCTCCAGAATCTCTCAGTAAGCATCGATGAATGCCATTAGGTGCCATTTTTTCTCATCAAGGAATTCAACAGCACACTTTTGCTGCATAAACATTTCCATGTCACACACTATTTTGTCAGACTGCTCCTCTGCTGTCATCTGTGACACAGCAACAAAATGGAATGGAATACTGGTGGGGAGGTTCAACCTCTACTGCCATATCATCAACATCTGCCTCTGGTATCAAGATATGACATCGTAAAATAGGAGGCATCGATTTCAGAGCAACCCTCATACATACAGTATTTCTTCTTGTCCCAGAGTCAGCAAACACAAGAAGGAACATGCAGCAAGTGTTAACCTGTGACCACAGTCTTGCATTCCAAAGCAAGTTTAGAAAAAACAAAGTTTACCACATATACTATATGGTATACAATAATGTCCCAAATGACACAAGATCCTGGATCACTTCAAATATGCCATACATAGAAAACTGCATCAGATAAAAAAAAACATCGGTTTGTATCTCAACACAAATGTATGATAAACTATCATGTCTGCACCAAGGTGTATGCCTAAAGAATAAACTGAAAAAAGTCAACTTGATTTTCAAGAGTTAGAAATTAGTTTACAACTGTGAGTTACATGTTAGGTGTTTGCTACTTTTAATTCATTTTCCAGTAGTTACTTATCTGTCTGCTGATCACTCAGAAGGATGATGATGTTCCGTATATGAAATTAGCCTGTTGCAGAAGCATATAATGGAAGGTCATTTCTTTGACTGAACAACTCTCCTAAAATAAAAGGGTTAGCAATTAAAAATTCAGTATGGTTGGAAGAGATCTTTCTTTAATAAATAAGCTACCTCTTGCTCTTGTCAAAGGTTCTGTAAGATAGCAATCATATACAAATGCCACTTATGCCTTTTCATTAGTACAACAGTCCTTAATGCTACCACAGTTTTCTGATAGGAGTATTATCAATAACTTAACATACAGGCCAAACATTAAAAGAGTGTATGCATGAAGAGAGAAAGAAGAGAGTAGGAAAAGAGTAATTGTAAGGGGAATGACAAAGGCTGTTTAATAGGCAAAAAGAAAAAAAAGCCACAGCTCCAAGGAAATGTCTGTAGAAGCGTGCATGTACACATAGGCACTGCCTGTGCAGCTCTTCAAAAGGCTCTGAGCTTTAAAAAGTATGTCTTCCTATTGTGTCTGAACAGTAATTGCACATGCAATGTGTAGAGAGTATACACTAATAACAAGAGAGTTTATATTTAACCCACTTTTCAAGTTACCTAATATTTTGTCAATCATTTTATAGGTTTTAGCTTAGGGATAAATTTGAAGCTGGCTTTTCCCTGGTGGAACTTCAACAATAGAGAAATATATACTGAAGGGAAAGAGAAACTGGGATATTGAGCAAGCCTAACAGAAACCTAACATTTTGTTTTGTACTTAATAATTACTTTTTACGGATCTCTTTGACTCGAAAATCTTTTATATCTCAGAGTTTTAATGCTCACCTATGATGCTGAAAATCTAGAGATTTTTTTTCTTATTTCACGCTCTGAAATATACATACGGTTTGTTTTCTGCCAGGAAGTAGTTTCAATTTCAAGTAGCAATATCTTATCTGCCAAATCTTAACATAAGGTTCAACAGGTAAAAATTATTTTAAGTCAACTTGTTAAACTCGCTATTGTTACAGTAAGTAGGAAACAGCTCATTTGTCCATATATAAACAGAAACCTTGTGTTTTGTTGTATAACTATGGCAACTTCCACAAATGACTCATAGATGACTTTTTTTATTTTATGACTCAGACTTATTGCTGTTCACCCTATTACTTCTCACAGCTTCCAGTACAGTATCTCCTCTTTCTGAAATGAATTCAGACTACTTTCTTTGGTCTGAAAGTCCACAACCAGCTGCCCATTAAAAGTTTCCAACAAAAGGAAAACAATTATTCTTGCTAGGTATGGGCATTACTGCTAAATTCTGAGTTCTAGGACTATGCACTAGGAGCACGATGTTGAGGACTATTACATGATGACAAGACCTATTTTTTATTCAAAGTAGCAAAATAACTACAGCATGTGACAAGGAGATAAGTACACCCACGTAGTTTGTTTCCAAGTGCATCAGTTCTCCAGTCCATATGAAGCCCTTCCAGATTTCTCCCTAGCAGCTGGCTGTTTGCCAGGGCTTGGATGCAGCTCTGGTGTGCAGCGTGCTGAGTATTCCCAGGTGCTAGTGTATTTTTATGCCTTAGTTCTTATTTACAGTTTTTCTTGAGGTTGCTTTGAAATGTGAACAATCATGGTGCAGCATGCTACAAAGATTTTCCCCATCCATCAATCTTTTCATGTTGCCTTGAGTCAAGTCATCTTTAAATGAGAAAATATGAGGAGGAGCACTAATAAATTTCACAAAGAAAGAAATTGCATGAGACTAATTATTTCAGCATACCAAAAGCTATATGAGCAGTCGCAGTGTGAGATTAAGAACTTACAGCCATGATTCTCTCCATCCTCCTAAAACTTTTTGGCAATGGCCACTAATGTAGTACTAACAGTGTGATAGCTCTCCATTCCAACACTGCTGCTATAACACCTGGAACACCTAGCTGCCATGGTGTAATAGAGAGGGGTAAAATGATGCACTGAGAAAAGGCAAGTTTAGAGGTCATAAAGCAGCACAGGCTCTCAGTTCTTTGAGTTTCAGTAACTTTCCAAAAGCTAAAGCAAAACCAGCAAAAAATATAGCAGTGTATTCAACTTTCCTTTGGAGAATAGGCATCTAGAGAATAAAAAGGGTGCAAACATAGGGAGCAGACACATTACACTGCAGTTTTAACCAGTGTAATTCATGTGTGACTATCAGCATCTGTCTGATGCAAGTAACTGTTCAGTATTTGGTAAAGCAACATGGTATGGTAGCACACTTTGTGCCATGAGACAAAGGGCACTCAGCAGAGCAAGGAAAATTCAAATAAAGGTCTAGATAATAAGTCCAGAGATTTGGGGATTTAGAGAATTCTCTCCCCAAAAACAAAATTATAATTGCTCCCTGTAACTCCTGCAAAAAAAATTTTAGATTAAAAACATAAATCCTCACTGTAGTTCATATCTGTTTTCAGCGCTTTTCATAAAATAAATAAAGAAAGAAATACATATATTTGTGACTTCAGAACAGTTTGGTTACTTTGTAGAAAACAGAGTTTCCTGCATATAAATAGTTGGACGGTGGTCACCAGGCGTCAAATGTTTATCTGCATTTAAATTTTATTGCATGTAATTGTTCTTGTGGAATTGAAACCAATTGGAGAAGGCTGTAATTCACTGTTCAAAGACAGACAGACAGGTGGTCCTAAGTCAAAGTACAGAGCTGGTTTAGCTGTTAGCTGAGTCATTTAATGCTATGTGCCTTGGGTTTGTTCATATATTACAGACCTGAATGGGGACCATATAAGGACAAATTAAGTGTCTGTAAAATGTGTGGCACACATATTTTTGGAAGAAATGCAGTAGTGAATAAACTGAGGAAGGGATAAGGGTGAATTTCAAAGCCCACTGAAATTTCTGATATGCTTTGATTAACTTTATTTTAAGCCTATTTAAATTTCCAGTGGATAGTAACATTGTACAAACCAAACATTAATTTTACCCATTTCAAAAAATCTAAGGCATGGAGAAGAAACTGGATAGCAAATAAGAGAAAAGAATGTGCTCTATTTTACCATCACAGAGATGCGTGTATAACAGATAAACATCCTCCCTTTTGTGTTGGATCAAGAGCCAAGGGAGATACTGCATACTTGAAGCCATCAACCACTTAAAACTGCTATTGTCAAAGCAATTTTTTACAGCAGACTGATTTGTATGCAGACCGTTTTTAATAGCACAGAAAGAGTTTGGGACCATGTGTTAGAGTACACAAGTGATTTCCAAAAGACATTTGAAATGTAAAAATTCTAGAGGCTGCCTCCTTCCTTTCTCCCCTTCCCTGAAACATGCATACACATGTACACACGCACCATCAACTTCCACTGACATTTCTTCATTACTATGAAGAAGCTCAGGCTCTCTTGAGGGATTTTGCAAAGCGCTGCTCCTCTTTTTAAGTAAGGCTGCACACTTACATCTCTACAAATGATTTCCATAAGTTTATATTCCATCAAAACATATGATTTCAGATCTTAAGGTGTAGAAGTAGTGTTAACAGTGTCCTCCTATGAAGATTTTAAGCTCTTTTGAATGCAATTTCATTCTTTCTGGTAGCTCCCACTTGTCAGATTTGCACAGGGCTCTGGGACATTCTTTGGCATCAGAAGGTGCAGCCAGAGAATAAAATGTCCCGAAATCCATACTGCTAAGATGAAATCTCTGCTTGTTTGATCTCCATAAAGGTCATACATTGGTGTAATGTTATGAAATCATAAGAAATCTGCAGGAGATGCTATCTTTCTGTAAGAAGAATGTTAAAATCAAATAAAGTACTGAAGCACTTTTGTAGAGTATCAGAGTATATAATCTGTATTAGAGTTCCATGTGGTCACCACAGTATTATGGAGTAGATATGGTGATTTGTCTTTTAAAAGCTAGCATAGTAGGACAGTATCACACTTCCCTCTTAAGTGAGTACCAATCAAGGCTTAATATTAACACTGATTTTGAAGTTTTATAGGAAAAGTAATGATTTCTTCTTCCTGTAAAGTTATTGAAACCACGTAATACAGCTGTAAGCATCCTATTCTAAACAGGAATCCAAGAAGCTGGATAATTTGCAATTCCATTTCAGGGCAGTTTCAGGATACTAAAAAAATAACAAAATAATATTTATTTCCTTTGTATGCCATTCAAAGAAACTGTGGAGGCATTTACTGTTTAGGTTTCAAGATAAGCACGTGGAGTTAAAAACATGTCCATGCCAGCAATGAGAAAAAAGAGAGATTATGAGAATCATAGGGTACACTATACGAAAAAAAAAGCAATATGGCAGTATTATGAACAATGTGGTACTTCAGAATTTCTACATGAAATTATTATTTCCACAGTGGCATACAATGATATTAAAACTTCTGTATAGTTTGCTCTTCTTACTTGGATAGTCTATGGCCCGCACTTTTAAAAATACAATTTAGGAAAATATCACATTGATTATTTGTTAGTGATACCATTGCAGAAAAGAATAAAGAATTAGTAGAGAACTTTGCCACATTTTTCACTTTAAAAGGTTCTGTAAGATGGTAAGACATGGTGGGTTGAATGGGAGATTGGAACTGGGACTGGCATATTTTATTCCTGCTCTTGCCCTGACACATTGTGTGATTCTCAGTGAACCACTAAGTTTCCTGTTGGTACCATGGGAAACATGATTGTTTTCAGAAGCAACATGGAGCCCTGTTCAGCAGAGCTATACTGTAAGGAACACTGCAGTGGGCAACAAGTTCAGCTCTTGTGTAGTTTGGTTGAGGCCCAGGTGGAGCAGCATCAGGTACTACTGCCTCAGGCTCCGTTGGTTTTCAGAACATTTTTTGCCATGACCCATATTTGCCAAGAAAAAAGAGGCATATTATTGTTGTTTATGAATCCACTCTCCCTTGGGCTTGCTGAAACATTTTGTGGAGTGACAAGATTTGTTGCAGCAATACCATCCATAAAGCAACTCCAGAATTTATTCAACAGGACTTCTTTTTAGACTTTTTCCTGCCTGAAGAGAAGAAAAAATCTAACACTTATGATAAAGAAGTATTTCTACATACAGAATTTCAGTATTGTTTGAGTGTTCTACTGTGGTTCACTAGTAAAATGTTTGGGGGTAACAACCTCCTTCATGACAAATGCAGTCTTACAACATATCTCTCCCTAAGATTCCATTCTCAAATATGCCCTGTGTAAGGTTGCTTACACACAGATGCTCCCATAATTCAGGAGAGGTGTACTGAGAAACTCACTGTAAACGCACATTGTTTTCACTAACCTGGATTTTATATATTCATGCATTATTTCCAAATGACATTTCCATAGAGTGTGGCCTGGATGACTAAAATGTGCATTAATTGTAATGGAACGCTAGAGAGGCTGCTAATCAGGGTGCTGGGCTTATCACTGAAATTTCCCATTTGGCATGATGGTCAGTTCTGATCAATAATTCAGAAAAATGACAGGCCATCAGATGTAATTAAAAACAATAACTCTCCAGTGTTCAGATGCTGTAAACTGAGGTGTTAACACAGTTTCATGCAATTGCAGTAGAGGACCTTGTAAGGTGAAGTGGATTGCATGAGCAGGAAAAGGGATGTAAGAGTCCTTCAGTAAACAAACAGCTGTAATTCTTAAATGTATCTGCACTCTAAGTGATTTCTGTCACGTCTGAGGAAAGAATCTTCTCTGCAGCCTTTGCCATGCAAGTAACGTCTCCCTGTGTCTTGTTCATTGTGTCATCTGAAAACAGAATATTCTCTCTTCCTCCAAATGTTGCTCTTCCTGTGATTATCTTCATTTAAATTAAATGCATTACAAAGTTTTAGGATGTAAAGCATCAATGGATTGTTACTTATAAAATTCTGACACATATCAATAATTGAAGATCACTTTGAAACGGTACATTTAACAATAGAATTGCACAAAATTAAAAATCCACAATTTTTTGCCACCTGTCTCTATGTCAAATGGGTGCGTTCCACAGAAAATTCAATTTTGGAATTCTTGAGCAAATTATGTATTACAAGATATTGTATTTACATGCATAGTCTACCATTTTAGAATGATTTGTATCCCACTGATAACTAGAAATGTGAATGAAAAGTGTATTTCTTATATTAAATAAATAGCCTTTCTGAGATTTTCCTGTTTACATTCAGTGCTACAGTATTAAATATGTTTAAGCATATACCTCTTTTTGTCTAAGGATAGCTTCCATTATTAGCAGATGATATTTTATAACTGAATATCATTTCTGATTTTTAAAGTAGTAGTTACATTGACTTCAAACATAGTTCACTGTCTATGTAGCATTGTTTCAGCACAACATCATCTGGTGCTCCAAGGGTAAAGTCTAGGTACTGAGCACTCCACATGGGAGGAAGAAAGGGTTATGTGCCAACAGATTCAGGCTGCATGGTCCAGCTGTGCCCTCTGACCCCATTTCAGGACGAGCGGCAGATGCTCACAGTTTCCTCTCCTTCCCTCCCAGCACTGGTTTCCTCCCTGGGAGGCTCCAGCCCTCCCCTGGGCCCCGGTACTGGCTGCAGCAGCACTCAGTCTGCCATTGAGCTGCTGGCCTCAGAGAGATCCCTCTTTCACTTTGTGCTCCAAATATGTTTCCAAACAAAAAAGCAAAATCGAGCTCAGATTCCCTGTCTGCCACTGTAAATGTGACCGATATATTCTCCCAATGACAAGAAGGAACTCAAAAAGTCCTTCTACCATTATTTTTAAATGTCCTTTATAACACTCAGCAAAGTTGCCCTGAACAGATGAAATCTCTTTGGAAACAGTGCTGAGCAAACTGTAATGCCTGAGAGCTCCGTCCACCTGAGCACAGAGACATGCTCTCTCAGCCCATTCTGAAGCCCATGCTCCAGTGCTGTGCTGGATCAAGCCCTTTTATTCCTCATTTAGGACACAATTTGAAAATATATGCCACCATGCGGTGTTCTATAATTCAGTTGTAGTGGAGAACTGTAAGCCAACAGAAGGTTAATGCTGGCAAAAAGAAACTAGAAAGGAATGGAACAGCCTTTGTATTATCCGGTCCTGTCCATTTTTATTTTTTTTTTCACACTGAAATATTCTTGTTCCTGTGATATGTTCCAGCAGATTCTGTTAGTCTCCTTTGATAAAAATGGCACCGTCTGATGCAGCAGCTCATATGGAATACATATGGAAATCACTTGATTTGTATTTGTATTTTTTTTCCTTAATATTAAAAACAATCAGGGAATAAAAGGTATGAAAAGAATAATATGCTGGTAGCAGAACCCAGTAGAAACATATGGGGCAGTCATGTTGTGCAGAAAAGCAAGCAAATGTGCAATGTAAAATTTAACTCATTCGCTCTCAGAAACCAGTCAAACAATCTACTCCAACACTGTTCTATTGAAGCTGTGTTGCTGCTACTCATTTGTTGCACCTCAGTGTTTAAACAAATTTCCAAACACCTTCTTTACATGTATCACAAATCAATAAAAGAAACCCTCCATTAAGAGATCTGAGTATAGGTCGCTCCATCTGCTTGCATGCAACCACTAGACCATTTATAGATAATTTATCAACCTTTTGACCGTGGCTTACCATCATCACCATAATGCGGAGGAGTGAAGAGGAGCGTCTGTTCAGTTGGCTGGGATTACTCTGGTGCAGTTCAGAGCAGCAAAGCAATCCCTGCAGATCACAGATGAACATCAGGAACCTAAATGAGAGCAATTTGAGTAGCAGCTTGTAAGGACCACAGTTTAAAGGAATAAAGTAATATACTGTCAGAGCCAGCAGAGGGGGCTTCCTTTTTAGGGTTGGAATAGGAGCGAAACCAGGTGCAGGAGTACAAAGATCTTTACGTATTTTCTAATTGCTGAAATATTTACCCCTATTTCTGATATATCACATTCCTTTGTGAAAACATAAGGTAGCTGCAGAGTAACTAATCATAAGCGTGTTTTAAAATACATCCCCTTTCCCAAATTTATGCTTGTTGGTCGTGGTTAAAAGTTTATATAGTTTATGTATAACTTCTTTCTTTTTAAAGGAAGCAATTTCCCTCACTTAATTCCAGGTAGACTTCACCTAGGTGATGTTTTCATTGCAGCGGCTCCCACTCTGTGAAGCAGTATGAAGTGTCACTGACATTCTTTAAACTGCTGTTTGCCTTTGAACAGTTTTTTATCTTTTTTTTTTTTTTTTTCTGATTTCCTCAGGAACTCTTTATAATGAATGTAACGTTTTACTGACTCTACATCACCACTAGGGATTCTTGGACCAAATGACCAAGTAAACCCACCAGTAAAATATCCCCATTGCCATTACATTTCCAAACAAGCCTATTGTCTAGATAAATATTGTGACAAAGGTTTCTCAGTACGTGCCGCAGTTACCCTAGAATTTCTTCCCTAGGGAACATCAACAGATACTACTAATAAATAAATAAAAATAATAATTTTTAAAAATCAAATTAAGTTGCATTTTCTGAAAGCAGCTTTTATTGAGCAGCCTAAGTTGAAATTTTGCCTTGCAGGGCTGGCCCTGTTAGCCCGATTCCCACCTCAGAGCACAGTACGCTGATTTGAATCACAGTCCTCAGAAGAGCAGCCCACTGGTGTTAGAATGGATTAGAGTTCTGAGCCATCAAGCCAGCTTCAAGACTTTTCCTATTATTTTGATGTCTGATAGCAAGCTTAAATTAAATACTTGGAAGATTACATTTTGCTAAATAACACTGCAAGCACACAGTTTCTGCAGTCAAGGCATTCTTTCACCTGAGAACATTTATCTTTAAAAGGTAGCACATTTCCTTGGACAGCAGCCATCCCTGGCAACAGATCTCAGCACTCAGTAGGAAGCCCATGTCTTTGAGTTCTGAACTAGCCCATACTGGAATTAAAACACAACACGAACAGTCAGAATCAGTTGTTCTTGGTGGGTAAGTGTTTTATAACTGCACGGGGATATAAGAGCAGAGCCTCAAGTTTAAATCCTGTTTTAGAAAATGCTGTGATTAACTGCATGGCTTCACTTATTGTTGAGGTAACAGATGGAAGTGCCACAGTGAAATATTTCCTTTTTATTTACAAACAATAGAAAGTCACTGTACTGATAGGAATTAAAACATTACAGAAGCATTGGTTCCACAAGCTTAAATTCTTTCACGCTACCACATGCATTTTTCATGGAAAGTCAACATCTTTAACATTTTTGCACTGTCTGAATTTATCATCCATAACTTTTTTGCGATTCCTGTTCAAATGAGTTTGCTTCTTTAGAAAGAATTATGTACCTACAGTATAATGAGCTAATTAACTAAAGAACAAAAGGTGCCTTCTGTTGTATGTGAGACTTGACTAGCACTCAGACACAGGCAATGCATTCTTTATTTTTAAAGGCAATCTGTATTGCTGATTTTGATGTCAGATATCCTGTATCATTTTACACAATGCCACAAAAGGACAGATAAAATGTTAAAATGGAAATTGGCTCTAGAAAATTCTTTTAAACTTGCCATGTCTTACCACCTGTATTATGAATTTTGAGAGGCTTGTAAAAGATGTGCACTTTGATCAATTGCAACCTTTCTAAGAGAAAACAATCACTTTTATGGTTATTGAATGGCAATAGCACTGAGCAATGGACAAAACAAAACAAAACAAAAGGCAGGGATTGTATTAAATATTCTTTCTATTAATTTACAGCAAAAATCTTTGTTTATTGCAGTACAATAAAAATAATTTTTCTTTATTCTAAAACATTTCTCCACAGACACAGTACAACTTGTCTGTGCCTGTAAAGATCTCTTAGCTTGCTGGAAATGCCTCAAGCACAAAGAACAGTAAAATACTTTTTAACACTCTAGACTCAGATCTCACCACCTTTAACAAAATATTTTAAAATTATAATTTGTAACATGGTTAGAAGTGTAAGGAATGCATTTACTTTTAACCGGTAATAATTATCACTGCACTGTTGAACAACCTCAAAAGAATGTAAAAAAAACTGCAACAGAATCCAACAGATTTTCTGACCTGCATGAAAAAAGCACCGCCTGTGTCCAGGGCTTATAAACAGGTTTATAAGTAGGTAAGCAGAAATGTAATGGAGTTACACTTCTGCATAAACACAAAAGAAAAGCATTCTTTTTCCAGTGTTCCACTGGAAATTACAGTAATAACTTCCCTGTCTGTATATAAATTGTGTGGATTAAAGTTGATAAACCAACAGCAAATCTCTCAACCAGCTACAGTCCCACTTTGGTCTGAGGCAAAAGGTTTGGAGCTGGTCCTCCCTTCTGTGGGTCAGTTCAACCCAAAGAGCTGCAGATAGCTGAACTGATAAAACCAGAATAAATATTAGACTGTAATATTTCTCTCTTTCCTAGGAGTCTCCAAAACTCAGTACAATAAGCCATCTTCCTATTTTCTGGAGATTCATCTCTGGATGCATATTTACATTTAGTTCAACTTCTATATCTACATCATCAAGCACCTAAGCAGATCCCATGTATTCAGCAGGATACCATCCTTATGGGATAGATATTCTGCTATCTTTAATAAAAGCTCACAGTTTTGTGCTACCTTCTTCCTATACTGTGACAGAGAAGAGGTTGGAAGCCTCTTAGGCATACTCTCGTATTAAGTTTTCTTTTTAAAGGTGTCCTGTAAAAGCAGACTAAGCAGCATGAACAGTTGCCTTTGGTTATCAACTACACAAAGAGTAGTCTTCCAAAAGACGCAAAGTCTGTCAGAACTAAAAAGTGTCTGTAAAAAGGCAGGTATCCACCATTTTCATTTCTACTTGAATGGACACTAAGATGGGAATTAATATGTACCTTTAGAGCTAAGTAAGAGTTTCCTATCATCATTAATAATCACTTGCCTTCTCTGAGGACACTCAGTCACTTGGGTGATACAAGTGCACACACACAGACCCAGAAACACTCATTCCTCTGGCTTCTCAGCTTCGAAAAGTTCTTATCCAAAGGTCAGCTGCCAATTGGTATGTACATATATACACACATGGGTCCTTGGTGGGAATAAATTCCAACTTGGCTACAGGAGCATATAGATACTGATACCTGAGGTTAAAAAAAGAACATATCTTTTTTGTTTCTTCCTCATTCTTTCTGAAAATGAAACAACCACACATGCTGAGCTACTGCTTCGTTCAACAATATACAGCAGAATATTAGAGACAGAGAGAAATGCCCATTATAGTATCTAAAAATTATTAAAAGTATAGGGAAACTCTTGAACCTTGGCTTTCAGATCTTCAAATAGCACTTAAATATGAATGTATAGCTTGGAATAACCACAAAGCTATTAAACTGTCCTACTTGAAAATCACCATCAGCCTCTTCATCTTCTTGAATCCAGATACTGATAGCTTTTTTTAGCTGGAACAACAACAACAACAACAACAAAAGATTATACAATTTTGAACTGTTGTTCTCTGTCTATGCAAATATGTGAGAAATCTAATACAATAATAACTTCGGGACATTGACTCACTACTAGGAACTGCTCTGGTTTTGAAAGGAGAATCTGTTCAGCCATTCAGGAGAGGGAAAGGCTGAGACCAAAAGCTAAGAACATAAGTCATAGAATTATAGAATCAGGTTGGAGAAGGCTATTTTTTAACATCAAAGCCAGCTATAAACCTAACCTGCTGAGTCCTATCACTAAACCATTTTCCTTAGTGCCACATTCGTGCATTCCTTAAACATTTCCACCACTTCCCTGGGCAGCCTGTTCCATGCTTGATCTTTGTGCAGAAATTCTTTCTAACATCCAACCTAGACCTCCCCTTCTGCAACTTAAGGCTGCTTCTTCACATCCTATCCTTTCTCACCTGAAAAAAGCCACTACCACCCTCCTTCCTTCAAGCTCCTTCCGGCCAGTTGTAGACAGAGATTAATCACCTTTTCTACAGACTAAACAATCACAGTTGCTTCAGTTACTCGTCATAACTAGTTTTCCAGTCCCTTCACCAGGTTCATTGCTCTGCACATGCTTGAATAAATCAATATCCTTACTGCATGGATACAGACAGAATAAATAAGATGAAGCCATTCTCCAGGAGGATTTTACTAAAATTAAATAAAACAAAAAGTTGTTTTTGTCTTAAAAAAATTACACATTTCATATTTATTTGTAATTTGTAATTACAAATTAGAAGCTGCTTCCCTTTCTCAAAGAAACTACAAAGTGGTCAAGGCTTTTTTTAGCAGCATTATATCCCACCAAGACTTTTTCTCAGCCATCTTTCTCTTGCAGTCACAGTGTATCATTTAGGAAGCACTTGTACAGAGCAAATGCTGAGTTCAGCAAAGGAAACAAAAAGAATTCCAAAAACCCATTAGAAAAAAACCAAAAAACTAGTAACCTGATAATATCTTTTTCTTATGCCTTTATCATACCCTGACCACAGGCAGTGTTTTGGTTTTCTTTTACATATATTTCCTTGATAAAAAATAATAAGATGTAAGTAATGAAAGTGGTTTTACATGTTACGTTTGTCCTGAGCAAGTTGAAGGACATGTTTTTAGGTAAAACTTTCCCTGTCCAAAATCAGTGTAAAAATACAAAATGAACAAAAATTTGTCATCTGTTCTCAATGAGGTAATACATAACCAAATCCATAACCTTTCAACACTGCTAATAAGCATGACTTTCAGAAGAAAACAGTTTAATGTTTCTCCCTCTCAAGTGAATCTGTAACAGCTATAACATAGTCATTGAACACAAGTGTTCTGTGAAAGTAAGAATCACAAACTTTAATAATCATGGTTAAAATTTGTCATTATTTGCATATCCACACACTTTTATTTAGGTTATGTGAAAGCACACACAAAACCAGAAGAAAACAATCTGGAAAATAAAAAGCAAAGATGCCAGTTTCTGATACATTGTTAAAGTTATCACAGATTTTCATAGGTGTGTTCTTCATTAAATTGAGGAAGAATGTTTCTTTAATCACAGCAAAAATTAAGAAAATATTTTCAATGTACATTACATACTTACATTTAAAAAAACATTTAAATGCATCCAGTTTCTTACTGGCAGCAGTATTATTTAATTAAACATTTGATAACTGATGACAAATTTTAATAATCAGGAATTATTCCAGTTAGTGAATTGCTTAGCAGTAGATCTAAAAAGTTTAATCCTTGTTGCAACTACTTGAAAAATAAACCCAACAATATTATAATTTGATATGACAGTAAGGAATGCAAGTGTAAGATCATTAACACTTCACAGGTTATACCCTGAAGTAAATCTTACAAGAAGTTCACATAAATAAGGACAGATTTACACAATTATGTAGTTATGAGTATCACTGCATTTCTAACCATAAGTGAATTCTTCTCAATTTGCTGTTCATTTGACTTTGATATGCATAAAAACCGCAGTCCAACAGAAAACAAGTCAACTCATTTTTCCTTTTTTCTTATTTGGTTTCAGGACATTTATATACCAGGTAGAGGTGTATGAACCCAGACGGTTTCATCTAAGAGAATTTTTGCTTGTGAAAGAATTCAGAAAAGTTTCATTTGTTCCACTTAGGTTTGCATTTTTCCTATTGTTTAACTGGAATGCTACAGAAGAATTATAAAGAGTTAAAGAAAAGTTAAATTTGGCAAATACAAGAGAAAACAAAAGACTCTTCTCTGGGAAAAAAAAATGCTTAGAATAATGATAACAAAAAAAAATTAGATAAAAACCTCATGATAGTAACATCAATATTTTGGAACTCTTTTAAAATAAAAATAAAAAAATGCAAAGACAAGGGAGCTCTCTACTTTGTAAGGGAACTCTTCATTGGTATTTGAAAGTGAACAACTCAGAAATGATTCTATGGCACACCGCGCTCTCATCAAACACATTAGCTTGTAATATTTCTCACCTCTATGGAGTTACTGATGACATTATTTGGTTTTTATCTGATAAGGAATGAAGGGGAATTGGGAATTCATGATTTCAGTAGATTATAAATAACTCTACATTAAAGACCCATTGCCTTGAAAGATGTGCTTTTTTCTTTTTATGAACACAGAAATTTTTAATTTTCACAGATAGAGAATTTTTACATTGCAATAAATACAAGATCTGTTTTGTTTCATCCTGAAATACTCCAAAATGACTAACATAGTATTGTAGTGCTATGGAGGTCAAGTGTAGCTTTTGTTTTTCAGTAACTTCAGGAATCTTCAGGTCCGCTACTTGTTTGTTAGCATGCCAGAGACGTACTCTTAATAGTGGGAATTAGAATTCTGTTTTACATAAGAGATAAGCAAACCTATAGACCTCTTTCTCAGTAATGAAACATACTCACTGATGAACACACTCATTTACTCTGGAAAATATCTGATGATAATATTAAATATCTGATGTTAGTATAAAATCCTAGGTAGATATGTCTCTTTTGAAACTTCGGAATTTAACATTATGACAGTTTAGAAAAAGAGATGTAAAATTCTGAAGAGTTGAGGTCAGCTTATGACAGTAATCAGGAATTTCAATACTTCATTAAAACATTTCAGCATTTTATAATATCAAATTCTTTGTTAGTCTTGTCAAATATTGTTACTGGTAGTCAGAAGATGAAAGTGTCTCAGTATCACTGGCCTCCCAGTCGAGTTTCTAGGTTGCAGAAATTCAATCTTCAAATGCTTTAATCAACATTATGAACATATAAAGGATAAGTTCAATTCAAGCATTTTAAAAGAACAGAAGATAGTGTATTAATTATTTTTAAAAATGTATGCAATAGTACTGAACCAATCACATTAATAGTTTCAGAACTGTTACGTTCCTCAGTATTCAAACTTATCATCTTCCCACAAAACTCTTCCTTATGAAATATTAGAAGAACTACATGCTTAGATCTGCTGTATTTGATACACCTTCTCCAAAGCACAAGTTTGGAGATAATTTTCTGATCAAAAATTGCATTCTTCATGGGACTCCAAAATAATATCCTTAATTATAATTTGTCACAAATATTATTCATTGATGGAAATTTTCCTCTCCTCAATATCCCTCTCTAAGTTCATCTGAACATCTACAGAAAGTTAAACAGAAAAATATGACAAGATTTTTTAAAAGCCCTTCCTACTGTCAAAGACATTTTTATTAATCACAATCAAACGTTATTTATTTTTTATGCCCTGCTTTTACACAGCTCACATTTAGCACAGTTTGGTGTAGTACATGAAACTATTTAAATATTGCTTTCAACTTTTTGGATCCTTTTGTTTTACCAGACTTCTGTGTTACTTCACTGTGCAATTTACTGAAGGCTAGTAATTATTAGGACATGTGGTAGGCGTTTATCACCAGTAACATCACACAACCCACTCTATGATCAAGATACAATAGGGCAAATGGTACAATTAAAGGCACATTCTTTGGTGCATAACAATAGAAGCCTTGTGACATGGAAAGATTAAGAAAAGACTCAAACATCTTTAAAACTACTCATTACCACCCGTTAAAATGTGCATGTCTGACCTTTATGGTAATCAGTAGGACTCCACTTGTGCATTATGGAGCTAAATAAGCTTTATTTTAGACACAAAGAATTCTTTGCAGTGACCCGCAGTTAACTTAGCTGATCTCAGAGCCCACGCTTACAATGAATCAACCCATCACTGGTCATAATGATAGGCCATCATCTTTATCAACCAGTTTATGATGACAGGCAGAAAACGGTACCATAGATTTTCCTGCCAAGTGGAGTAGTATTTAAATGTTGACTGCTACATACATCAGATTAACAAGGTTGCAAAGTTACTGAGAATCCCATTCCCTGAGGTGCGGATTCACCCTGTGGTACTATTATACCATAAGGTATATCAAAGATAATTGCTTAGTTTATTATCCTGTTGTCTTTTATGTCAGCCCCTAATTGTGAATTCAGAAGCTTCTTGATCTCCCGGTTCCTTATGAACCTGTTATTAACCCCATTCATTTTAATTAGGATTTATTACTATTTTTATTTTTAAAGTGAAGAATTTTTTTAAAGATAGATATTTCCAAATAACTTACAGTTTCTCCATACAGTTTCAGTAAAGGAGCACATTCAGCCAGCTTTTTAAAGACAGTTTTTTCAAGCTCCTTTTCTATTTCTTTCCAAAATTTGATATATCAAGTTTCAGGTTTTTTTAACCAGAATTTTTTAGAATTATTTATATTCCATTAAAGACCCTGTAAATGGACAATTTTATTTATTTATTTATTTTGGAGCAAAATCAGATTATTATATCTTTTACAATTTCAAGGAACCATCCCAACAGGACACCAACTTCTCCACAGTCCTGAAAAATGGTAGTCAAACTTTCACAGTCCTTGTGCTGCACTAACAGGGAAAAGTTTAAGCACATTCCCATGAAATACCACATGAAACCTAAAGAACCCAGAAATAGTTAAAAACTATGGCCTGGCTAGTACAGATAAGTAGTCATTCATAATTCCTCCTAATGTATACAATATTAATCTGTATGTACCTAGAAAATCTGACTACTTCCTATACTTCAAAGTCATTGCCTTTGCTATGAGACCTAGAAAGTGCTTCAGGATTCATTATGACATGTGGAATATATAAGCAATAAGGCATGACAGGGAGTGTGGTTATCATAAGATAATCACACCCCTGGGTCATTACAAAGCATGAGGTGCAGCCGAGCACCTCTCTTTCCCCCTGGGGTGTGATTATATCATGATAAGCACACTTCATGCAGTTACCTTATTGCTTTTATAAAAAGTCTTTGTTGGGAAGAAAAACTGTATTTTTTACTTAAAGATGATAAAGTTGGCAGTTTACAATGTTGAGCAGTACTTTCTGCTAAGCTCAATGGTTTATATGTATTAATCTACTCCTTTGGAATGTACATCTGCCAAAGCTGATCTGAATTCATCAATCAAAGAAGGTTTCCATAATTCAGCATGTGTTCAAATGATCCTTCTGGAAAAGGATGTGTGTATGTCCCACACAATCCCATACCACTGGCTGCTCATGGCACACCTATTTCCTTTCTCCAAATTTAAAAAACAACAAAAGAGTTACTTAAACAAAAGTTAAAAGACATTTTAAACAGGTACACATACAGGAAAATGTATCCTTCAATAAATGGAAACGAATTCAACTTGACAAAGAAGAAAAAGTTTCTAACTTGCTTTTGCTCCTGGTAGGTGATCTTCCACAAATTAAGGGTGACAACTTAATTTGGGGTCCTAGATAAACTACAAAATCCCACTGCTGTCATTCAGAATGTAGCCTAAGGGGTCTAATGTGATCTTTTGGATTTACAAACACCTGCCTTGGATTATGCCATATGTCTTCTTAGTGGCTCCAGGGGTGTTCGCTCTGTCCAGTGTTCAGCTCATTTTGCACCTTAAGAATGCATAACTGCACACAGGATATGAAGGCTTGCATCCATTTACAATTTATCAAGTCTGATGGCCATGTTCTGATTTCAGAAGCATTCAGTGGTCTGGAAAAGGGCATATGTATGGGCTGAATTTGGCCCTGGGCCATTTATGAATATAGGTAACACTTTTTCACCTAACATGAGCAAGACACAAATTCAACTGCTTAATTTAAATAGGTCCTTGTCACTGTATCTTCCAGATTTAAGAGGCAGGGCTAGGAACACTGTCAGTATCCAGGATGAAAAGGAAAAATTCCAGTAGCCTTCTGTCTTCCAGTACTAAATTTGACACAATGCGTTTGCTACACAATAATGCATAAAATCTTGCTTCTCCCAACAACAATTTGAACTCTCCAATTTATATTTTAATCACATAGAGGTACAAGATTGGCATATATTTATTTGATTTTTCTTCTATCCCATGTTTCCAGTTCTTTTTTCAACTGTAAGTCCATTTCTTAATACAACTGTATTATAATTATAACATTAAATATTTATATAAATATATATGTAATATACAATATATTAAAATTATACTCCCAAGGAAATGAAATTATACCAGAAGATATATATCTGACGCATTTCCTTGGAAATATATGAATTTATCATGAGCAAAAAAATCTGCCCTTTCAAAAAGAAATATGGTATTAGTTACAGGATAATTTGATAAAAACAACAGAAAACAAGTGAGGAAAACAAGGATGTAAGAAAAAAAAAATATTAAGCAAGAAATTTTGGCGAAAGTCACCAGTCTTCAGATGACACATTTTTATATGATTTGTATTATTTGAAATTGCTTGAGGAGATCTGCAAACAACTTTAGAAATGGTTTACTTGTCTGGAAGAGATGACTTGAAAGTGGGAGTTGCTATTACTTGTTTCCTTAAAATTAGATGGAAACGGGATCTTAGAAGAGTAAAGAAGTTAATGTCAACCCATTTATTCTTGAAGTATACACTTTTTAAATTGCAGCTAGTAAAATTACCATCTACTGGTTTATAAAAGCATTTCTAGTATTTTTTTACTCTATAAGTACTAACATGTGGATATAGGCTTCTGTGAGTATTTCTATGTTCTGAAAATAAAGTTTTACTCCCAAACTCTTACTCTACATTTTAGATTCTGGTTGTGCAAGGAATACCAATAAAAACAAGGCTAATTAACAGTTGTCCAATTCGATTTTCTTTTTCCAGTTGATTTGAATTTTATTTATATTTGAATTTTATTTGATTGGAAATGGCAACACAATGCTTGTGTACGGAGACCCAAACTTATTTCTGCTTCTGTGTAATCTGAGTGTTTTACTTACAGCTTACCACATTTAATATAGAGCTCCTGTGCACATTATAAAATAACTTGGTTCCGCACCACAGTTAATTATTCATAATAGTATCATGAAATGTTTGTTGATGAATTAAGGATAGAAAATATGAAATGTGGGAAAAAAGTCAGGAAGTGTGAATTTGTGAAGAAATACGGTTTGTGTAAATGAAGTACTACATAAAACAAAGGCAATACATCTAGAATTTATTTATTAATGCACTTCTACCCGTTGAATTTGCTCATGTCCTGATGTGCACTGAGAACCTCCCATAAAGGAATGAAAATACTAGTATTGCTGAACATTGGAGAAGGTAGGCACAAGTAACTCTCAATGGATAGTTGACTACCAGCTTGTAAAAGCTGGGTATTAGGATGCATTTGTCCAACAGATTTCCCGTACTTTCTGTATAAAAGCAACAGTAGGTATTAGCATATTTAAAATCTCTTTATTCCCTTGACTGGTAACCATGGCTACATTTACCTCGATTTTCTCTCCTCTGCAATTGGATCCCAGAACAGTGGGCATAATCAGGCTTAGAAGCGGCTGGTAACTGTTAGCCTCTGCTGCATTACTCCAAGGAGTATTGCCAGTGAAGGCTCCTCTGCTAGGAAGAACTTAGTGGGAGCACAGGAAACATCTTACTTATTAACTTACTAGACAATACCCTTTATTCACCACAGCCCTTGGTATCTTGCAACAAACTCCACTTCAGTCAGAGAGCAGGATGTATTTTCTGTCTCTTCCCAGGAAAATTACATCTTTATTCCTAGTAGCTAGACAGGTATAAAAAATTTATCTGAAGCTTGAATGCATTCTATCTTCTCCAAGACTGGATTTTTCTGATGTGTGGTGGGTCTTTTTTGTTTGTTTGTTTATTTGTTTGTGTGCTTCATTTTGTTTTTGTTTTATTTTTGTTTGCTTGCTTCTTTCTTTTTGAGTTAATACATAGGGATACAACAGTTGTCATTCAGATAAATTTCCATCCCTTATTACAACTCTGTTAAATTTATAAACTCCCTGACGTCAAGTAGAAAATCAGTTCCTCAGTTCAGTCTGTGTGAGAAGACATACTTCTATTTCTATTTATTAAGTTTGAATTCAGAGTCATTCAGTTTAGAGCACCCTCCTGATTTACAAGACAAGAACAGACTGTTCTCATTTATCTTCATCATCTTATCTGACTCTATTTTTTTTTTTCTCTACTATTCTCTGAGGTAAATATCACTAATTTTCATTGCACAGTTTTAATATTTTCCTCCTGTTTCTCATTGCCTTTTTCCAAATCCCTGAAAGGTCACTAATGACCCTACACAGTACTTTAGATGAAGTCATGCCTTCATTTCATATAATGGCACTTGAAATGTTTCCATTTCTTCTCTTTCTCGCTGCATACAAATATTTGCTTTCCATTTTAACAATAGTCATACGTGTTGCAGATAACATCACTGAATTATCTGCTAAGTTTCCAAGGTTTCTGAAATGAGAATGCTAACTGAGCCTGGTGTGCCATGCTGTTCCCAACTTTAAATAGTTCCATGTGAAATTCTTCACAAGCTCTACTAATTTTCTGCAAAGTTTGCTTCATTGCTTTACACTACCCCTGAGGCAATCACATCCCGATTCTATAGCAATCTTCTGTTCATTTATAATATATTTTAAATTGTAATTTATTAATAACTTTATTACATAATACAGGGACACAGTTTAATCCATTAATCTATTCCTAGCATTTCTGATGGCAAAAAAAATTAAAAAAATAAAAAAATAATCATTCATTCCTATTCTTTTTGCTTGTCTTGTAGACATTTTTAGTAAAACAATTCTTGTCCATCATCTAACAACTACTTAGAGACTCGAATAGCCTAACTCAAGGAATGCTTGTAAAAGGCTTTTTTATTTTTGCATAGGAAACAAGTCTGTATTTTAAAATATGGAATTTAAAATATAAAAGTTAGTTCTCCTTTTCCATGCTCAAGAAATTCTGGAAGATAAGCGAAATATTTAGTTCTGTAAAGCTTTTACTACCAGATTCAGTATATTATTTATACCTACTATCCAGATTTTAATCTGACAGTATGTATTTCCACTTTTCTAAATTCTTATATCAACCAATCAAACCCATGCAAGAATAACTTCCACTAGTCTTTAATTATCTTTCTAAACATATCTATAACATTTAAAGTATTTGAAATTTTAGTCCCATGTTGTTTCCCAGCATGAAGAAGGCATATATTTACTAGCCACTTCTCAAGTCCATATTTTATCACTTTCCAACTTTAAAGGCTTCCTTTAAATACAGAATACAGAGTTCTCATCTACTCTGGGGCAAACTTTGGGACTACACTTTCTATGGAGAGGTACATCTAGTTTCACATGAGGAAGAAAGTAGAGAAATAAAACTGCTAGCTTGAGTACATAGTTATCTTGAAAACGAATACAGGATTCATGAACAAAGAAAGAAATATATAATACATTTATAAGGAAAACAGTTTGAACATTCAGAGCCCACTGTTGCACTTTTTTATTCACAGTTATGCTTCAAAAGTAGTGCCTCTTAGTTATGATGAATGCCAGTGGGTGTAATTATTTTCCATACGGAGGAATTCACTGATACATCTTTGCACTTCCATGTCAGATGCCATTTTGTCAGACTGCCCCTCTGCTGACTTTTGTTGCATGGCAACAATATGGAATGAGATACTGGTGGGAAGGTTCAACCTCTACTGCCATAACACCAATATCTGCTTCTGGGCCAACATGGTAACATAGGAGGCATTACTTTTGGAGCAGCCCTCATATATATGCTTTAAGTACAGAGTCACTTTGCCTCAACAGCAATATATCTGAGAGGAAAATTATCATTTTTCTTCTACCAGACACAGTACTGCTGACATAAAACATATTCAGATTGGAACAGAATTGTAATTAGGATAAATATTTGATGTCCAAAGTGCTATCTTGTTAATATAGATGGTGTAGACAGATTTGTACATAGCTACTGTATTGCTGTTGCTGTTATATACTTCTGCTATTAAACAAATAAGAAAGATAGATTGAAGCAGGAAATATCAAAACAGATTTACTTGAGCTGAGTTGTTAGAGAGTCTTTCAGAAAATGGGAGCAATAGAGCAAATAGTTACACCTCAGGAATGATACTATACTGTAATCTTTTGGGAATGATAGACCTAGGCTCAGCAGAAACAAATTCATACTTTTTTACTGAAATGTGGTCTGTATAGAACATCTAGGCTGATTATAGGGGATGATGTGGAAAACACAAAGAGGCCATGAAAGATCCTGTAATGTCAGGGTTACTTTGATCCATCTTGCTTTAGTTTCAGAAGCTGAGACTTATTTCTCAAACTCAGTTCTGGGTCAGTCTCCCATTTCTTATGCAGCCACAATTTCTCCTTAAACAGGTAACAGTTTCACCTAAACATGAAGCAAAGGTTTAGTAAACAAGGAAAGGTTAATATATTTTCTGAGTGTAGATATTTTAGAAAACAAACAAGAAAAAAAAATCAACCCAACACAATATCTGTGCTTTAGCACGTCAAAAATTATAAAATCTTAACAACGGTTATATATTACAAAATTATAGAACTATTGTAAATGGTAATTCTAAAGGCGAACGCCTGCAAAATAAAAGGGTATAGATTTCTCTTTTTACAGGGATTTACAGTACTCATCAACTTGTATAGTTCACATTAGCATCCAGTGACATTGCTTTGTCTGTATATATTTCTAGCTGTCAACAGAATGTCCTGAGGCAATCGCATCCTGATTCTATAGCTATCTTCTATTCTTTTATAATACACAAGGGTCTAATTTTCCATCAGCAAAGCATGAAATCATGTAAGAATGCCACATAACCAGCAAGTGCAAACAAGTAGCACTTTTTCTACACATAAAAATGCTTCGTAAAATAACAAATAAATTAAATCTTCTTGTTCAAGTAAAGTGCTTGAAAACCGAGACCATTTTTAGAAATTAGAGTAGTCTGCACAGAAGTGGCCATGCCACACTGTTCCTCTCAACACGTGCACAGTCTTGCTGCATTTTGTGTGATAAAATCATTTCACTCAGGCTGATGGTGGAGCTCTATTTCCTGGACAGATAACACAGCTGCAAACAGCAGGCATATTAATTGAATTAATATAACTTTCAAACTGCCAGCAAGTTATCAGAAGTATTGTGCTTAAATTTGGTAATGCAAGTTTACTGTTCCAATAGCAGTAGATTTGTGAAGCTGTGAATCTTCCTATAAAGTGATCTATAGAAATTCAGTGGAGGAGAATGGCTACACTGACTGTCATCTGCTTTTTTCAATGTGTTGTTTTGTTGTTGTTTTGTTTTGTTTTGTTTTGTTGTTTTTTTGTTTAGTTTTGTGTTGTTTTGTTTTTCCTGTGGTGTAATCAGAGAAAATATTAAGCCTCAGCAATTAAACCATTTGAAAATGTACCAGGGTACAGACACATATATGGTATTCAGCCTCCCTATCTCTATCTAACTCCCTGTCTGGAAGCACGTGCAGAGCTCTGCAGTACTGCCAGTAGTCACCAGTGACCTCCTTCAGCAGCTTGTGCTTGCAACATACTTGAACCATGTTCAAGACGTATGGCTTCCTTGCTGGAGGAACCACAGAGATGAAGCTCAGCTTAGCCTCAGTGTTCTAAGTACAATTGCCAAAATCATATTTTTCCCCCCTGCCTCTCATTTTTCTCCAACTTCAGGGGGATTTTTAACACCCTTTTCTGTACAATGTACAGTTTATTCAGCACATGGCTTTCAGATGTCTGGCTGCAAAGTAACCTGTTGTAATTTAAGGGAGACATGTTTTGAATAAAGTAGCTAGCACTTTTAATCTCTACTGCATTTAGCACAATAGAAGCTTTCAGAAAAAAATGGATTTTCCAGGATAAAAAGGACCACATAGTCTATGTTCATTAAAAGAACTGACCTAGAATTTACGTGTATAACTTCCAGTAAATCTGCCTGTGTCAGCTCCTCACTGCTCTAGCAATACCTTTTAGCAATGAGCCTGTACGTGACAATATCAGACAATATAAACTTGCTCTTCAAAAAAATCACCTTCTTGTTTATGGAAATATTTCCTAAATATTACAAAGGAAAGGAGAGTTGTGAATTTATCTCTCTCTCTGACTGAAGGAGATAGGAGAAAGGGTAACTGTTGCCAGAGCATATCAGACATGACAGAAGTGCTCTACAATGACTCACGGCAAGAATCCGGCACGGAGCCCACAAGGGAAAGTCCCGACCCTCCCCTCACTGGGGCAGCCTGGCCCACACTGGAATAAGTGAGGCTGTCAGCCCACACAGGTGCAAGGATCTGCTCTGAAACTAATCCTACAGTGCAGGAGTTCTGAGAGTTGGCATCACCACACCCACGACTAAGTGCTCATTAATCAGGAACAGGTTTTCAGCAAGTTTTCACTGTTACTGCTCCACAGAGGCCAAAGGAAAAAGACCATCTGCAACATCTGACAATCTGCTGCTCCAGTGTTCCTTCCCTTAAAAATGGAATTAAAGGAAATAATTACGTAGCAGATAAATGCCCTTCTGAATAGAGAAGCTACCCTGTGGAGTTAAATTCAACTTGGATTTTCAGTAAGCTTGGTTCAGTGCATGGCTTTGTAGCCCACAACAAGCAAGCAGCCCTGTGCTAGCAGATGCTGGGTGCAGAGTGAAGCAAGCAGCCTGTGCCCCCTTATGTGCTGCTACCCCTAACCAAAGTAGTCTACGTTCAGCTCAGCTGTGCGCACCAGAATGAAGCAGAGGTACAGCTGTTCTCACAGTCCTTCAGTTTGTACTGTACAATGGGCGCAGCAGCATTTCCCTTTCTCCCAGTGGCAGCTGGGGCATAGAAAACTGAAAGGTTCAGCTGCTGTATCTATGGCCCGCTTATCTGAGACCTATTTAAAAATCCGTAACTGTAGCAATGCATGGTCTCTCCTCTGAGAAACCAAAATCAGACCCCAACTTCTTTCTATATTTCGTGCATTTCTCTTGTCAGCAATGTCAGTAAATGCAGAGAGCAGTAAATTCCACCAGAGTAACAATGAGAAAACCAGAGAACTTTTGCCAACCATAAGCTGCAGAAACCCAGACAAAGCCAGTATGTTATCCCGCATGCAGTATTTTTTGTGGTTTATCAGCCCTTGAATGATTTTCCATCACTTCTCTGCCTGTCTTGTGTGGCACACATAGTAACACAGCACCTTTTCAGGAGCAAAGCTTTCAACCAACTCTGCCATACCTTCCTCAACTAATAAGTATATGGAGAACTTAAAGCTACATAACCAAACTTAACCTTTCTCATTACATACAATTGCAGATGCTGAGTCAACTATGTGCACATTTTCTGATTTTCATCATTGAATTTAATTGTGCAGTGATATCAAATGCTCAGTTATACTATGAGGCGTTGGGCCAAATTGACCTGTTTCATATATAACCCATGTTAACTAAGGTTCCACATATTCTAAACTTTCATGTAGAACCATTTCCTTTAAAAGAAAAATACTGTTTCTAGTTTTTTCTTGTTGTGAAGAAAACCTGCAATTGTTAGCAGATTGTAAACTGGTGCAATGCCTAAGGCTGGGAACAGATGGAAAACTGGGTTCAGTAAAGAGACAGCTCTACTTCTCTCATTTGTTCATTGGGTGTTGAATTTAAAACCTAATGATGTCTCTTTAAAAGTTAACACTATATATTTTGGTGAACATTTAAATAGATAGGCATGAGAGAGTGTGGGAATTAAGCCCTCCCAGGTCATAATGGGAAGCAGAATAGATACAGGAAAGGAAAAGTGAATACTGCAGCAACCCTACTATCTATGAAATGCATTAAGAGAAAATAAGGAATAAATTATGCATAAAAGCAAAAGTTAAAAGAATGACAGGATTAGGAAACATCGTGATGTGGGGAAATAGTAGCCATAAATTTACATCTCAAAATAAGAAATTAAAAAAGGCTTAGATAATCTCATTATTTTGAAAAATCTTTTTTCAGTTGTAGCTTCTTTTCTGAATGTTTCCTTAATATCTGTATCTTTTTTTAAAAAATGAAGCTTGTTGAGTTAACTATTGCTGACAAATATTTTCAGCAAATGGGCACCTGAAGGTCTTGGAGAATTAAACTCAAGCAGAAGTTTTGTCCTGGTTTTGGCTGGGAGTTTGTTTTGTTTTGGTTGGGTTGGGTTTTTAGTGGTTGGTATGGTGCGGTGTTCTGGATTTAGGAAGAAAAAAATAAATGTTTTAGCACATCAGCATTTTAATAATTGCTAAGCAGTTCTTACACTAAGCCAAGGATATGTTCCCTTCTCATGCAGATCTGCCAGAGTGAAGGCTGAGGGTGCACAAGAAATTGGGAAGTGAAACAACCAAGACAGCTGACCCCAAATGGCCCAAAGGGGTATCTCATACCATTCCAAAGGTGTAGTTGACTGGAGGATGCCAGTGCTCAGGGACTGGCTGGACATCAGTTGGCAGGTTGTGAGCAATAATGTTGAGTATCACTTGTTTTGTGTATTCTTTTATCATTGCTCTCATCATTTTCCCTTCCTTTTTTGACTTATTAATAATAATAGGATAATAGTCTCGTGCGGGTTGGAAGGGACCTTAGAGATCATTGAGTCCAACCCCCGGGATTCGAGCCTCTGTGTAGCAGAGCGGCACTTCTACCACTTGCGCCACAGGGGGGATTCAAACCCGGGCCCCAGTGTTGCAAGGTGGCATTCCTACCACTGCGCCACCGGGGCACACAACTATCCTTATCTCAACATTGCATTTTTTCAGATTCAGGGAGTGAGTGAACAGCTGTTTAGTGCTGAGCTGCCTGCCAGGTTAAACTACAAGTTTCTAGTAAACTTTAAAGGCAACTTAGGCATTATCTGTAATAAGGAGTTGCATGGAGGCATCAACATCAAACTGTGTATAGTTTGAGTTTTTCACTGAGGCTGGTTGCAATATGGTCCCACAGCCTGAAGGTCCATAGGCAGCAGGACAACACTGATTTCAGTGTTGACTGCCTGCAATGAACTGTGATTCAAAAGGTAATTCACAGAGTAAAGGAAAGCTCAATAAAAGGACTGTTAGGAAATTTACTCTTGCACACCAGTACAGGTCCACCTTTAATTAAATCATGAAGCATATCCATACCTAAAGCTGGGTGGGAAAGGCAGGGTTTAGTAAGCATTAAGTGCTTCTGTGCTGGTTCCTGTGAGCCAGCTCTTCCTGTCTGCTTTTTCCCAACCCTGAAAATCCTGGAAGAATTCAAGTATAGAGCTTAACTGCTTGGCCAAGAACTCAATGGTGTGAAAGTAGAGTGTGCGACTGTTTGCAGCCATTCACTCCCTTGCTGCAGCTTCACTGGGCATCTGCTAGTAGTTCACCCCTAAGACACCAAAGGTCCCGTTCAGTGATACATGGTTATTCTATCTTTTGCATACCATATAAGCCTTTGATTCCTGCTTCAGTATCTTCCTTTATTGTCTGCTGACACATTACTACACCTATCCTGGTCTTTGCACTTCCCCAAGGGCTGTTTGGCTACACAGAACCAGGGCTGTTGATACAGACACCCTCCTCCTTTTCTCACAACTTTCTCTCTGTCTCTTCCATTTGCTGCTGGATGCATCATCCTGGCAGCATGCCAGTATAATGAGTGGCAAGGGAAGGAGAGGCAGCTTCCTTCTCAATTAGCATTGAAAGTGGTCCCTAGTAGGTGGGAGAAACCGTGGTAAAACATTATTAGATCCAAGTCCCCATATGTTTCTAAATCTGTATTACAGATAGAAACAATTTAGGAGTAGAGGGGTAGTAAATGAGGGGTAAGTATATAAGTGTAATGCAAAATGCTTGACAGGTATGTAGGAGTTTGTCAGTGTTAGCTGCCTCTCAGAAGACTTCCTCAGCATCATCTGCCGTAAAGGCATATGATCTGCTCACCCAAAGATAGCAGAAGTGCTGCTACAATTATAGCAGTCGGACTAGAAATGGAAAGAGTACAATTAGCTTCCCCAAAGGGCTGAAAGAGTACAGTCTCTGTTCTACACCTCAATACAGCCTGCTCACTTCCCATCTTCCCCAGATCCCACCCCACAGAGCTTCTCGTTGTGCATATGGAGACTGCACAACTTCTGCACTCTTCTCCTTTGTGTTTTCTCTGCCTCTGTTAACTCAAACCATTCACAGTCAAAACTGAAGAGAGCAGAATACACAGGTAGGTAGAATTTAAAGTGAGTATAATTCCATTTCATATTTAGACTTAGGCAGAAAGCAGATTTCACATGTCAGGATGGTATTATATAAACTAAAAAAGAATACAACACTGAGGCAAAAGGACTTTTTAACTTCTTCTCATGAATATCAGTATGAAGAACATGTTGTAATATTTTGAAAAGACTTAAAAATTATTTCAATTTCTATCTATTTTTACATTTAAAAACAAAATTGTAGTAAAAACGAAAAACTGTTTGAAAGTAATTTAAAAAGATAAAAACAGCAGCTCTAGCACTTCAAAATATTTTCCCTCTCAGCCAGCCTCCCATTTCCCAACACAAATATCTAAACATTGTTATGACAGTGTGAAAGCATCTGTCAGCATCTGTCTATCCGTCTATTTACTCAAATCATAAGCTATCTTCTCAAAACAGAAAGCACAAACCAAGATTCAAATGGGCTGTACATCACACCACTAATTTCAAGATAAACTAAAAGCATTTTGCTCAAGTCCAGATATTTTGAATCTCTTGAATATGAATGTGATTGAGGACTATTCGCAATCTGAAGCTGCTGAGGATTTTATATCACAGAGGAGCACAACGTATTTATAAACCAACAGTGATGAGTTTCTCTTACTCTGAGTAATAATGCAATTAAGAGTGCTAATAATGCCCAAGGAGAGTCTTTTCCCTGAAACCATCTTGTCTTCAAGCTTTTTTAATGATTCTTTTGCATATTTGGTTATTATTAAAATTCTGGAGTCAGTCTGACAGTTTATCAATATCACAGCATTTTCAAGAACCATATCAGGAAACAACACCACTCCACCTTGCAACACAGTTACTAAAAGCAGTATTAAGCTGGTAAACCATCACTGATATAAACAGATGTTCATTTCACACCAAGTCCCTTCAAGCTGCCATTCAAGCCGTCCATCCAAAGCCAGACCTGCACCAGTTCAACACCAGAATGTTTTGAACACAAATTATGCACTTTCCCTCAGAATGGGCTAAAACCTCATTGCACATTTATTTTTTTTTTTTTATTATATGCAAATGTGCAGCATCTGATTAGGTCCTGAGGCAGCTTCACCTAGGTGTTCACAGGAATAGCAATGGGAGCTGGGGAGGAATATTTCATAACTGAAGTATATATTCCCTTGGGGGACACCACCATTTGATTTTGACATTTATTTGTCCTGTGCTGTAAAGGACAAAACTACAATTACACTTTTTTTTTTCTACTGTGCAGTGGGCGCAGTGTCAGAAAAAATCAGATCAAAGGTAGCATGTTCTCACCAAAAAAGATTTTTAAGAAATAATAAAAAAAAACAAGCTTTAAAACCAAATTTACAGAATGGATTCAAAGTTAAGTCATACTGCATTATAACAGTCTATTTGATTGAATATGCACATCATAAAGGTATTTCTTTAAATAAAGCAGAAAGCATGAATTAAGAGATAGCCTCGTACTAATATTTTTTTTATCAGATTAATCTTTGTGCAATTCTTATTATTTTACTTTTTAAATAATTTTCATTAGCAGTTTTAATAATGTAAAATAAATCAATGCCATTGCCTTATTTATATTTTATTTGTTATGATCTTTTTTGTATTTGGAGAAAGCTGATGTAAATTAATCGAATACAAGATTAAATGAAAGGTATAAATCATGACTTTTGCATTTCAATCACATATTAATGTAATTTTAGCATGTACTTTGTAGCACAGCAAATAATTCTATATTTTTGAATTCTCAAATTATGTGATTGTTTTATTCAGATTTTACAGAGAACCTTAAAAATTATCCATACTGCAGACAAATTATGAACCCATCATATCATCCTGTTCAATGGTTCTCAAAAAAAATTGCATAACCAGACCATATGATTCCAAATATTTCTAGAATAAAACTGTTAGAGATTTAATAATATAGCAACACTTTATCTTCATATAGGTAATAAGAAACTATTTACAGGTATCATCAAAATTGTAGTCCAAATTAAAGTTAAATACACTGATTGCCATGTTCCCTCCTCCTATTGAAATGAAATACAGTTGAACTCAAACATTTTCTAGGATAAACAGGTCTCTACATAAAAAATAAGAGACTGATTTTATCAGCAGTTGAAATAAAAAATTTTAAAGAATAAAAATGACCTAATTTTGGATAAATACATAAAATGTAGCACATGTTAAGCAAGAGTTTCACTAACATTTAAGTAAATTTAAACCTGCATTTTTAGTAAAGCTTTCTGAGCCATAAAGTCTACAGAAAGCAGTCACAGTCACTTTACTTTGAATATGCTTTGAAGCTGACATAAAAATGGGAGGAGATAAAACCAAAACAATACATGAAAAATAGGAAACATATTAAAATTTCATCTGTTGCCAAATCTTACAATCAACAATGGCTGATTTAAACAGTGTTGGTGAATCAGCAGGTGAGAATTGTGGTATAGATACTAGAACATTTGATTTTTTTCTTACACCGGTCTTAGTTAAATGAAGAGCTGCAGCCTATAATTTCAAGCACATGGATAACATCACTAAAGAAATAATACAGTTGGCGTGCTTGAACTACACACTTGCATCATAAGTTCATTGCTCAACCGAGTTGCAAAATATGAAAAATATATTAGTATGTACAAATCAAACTAAAATCTGGAATATGTGTTTCAAGTGAACTGCATGTACATGGGACATTACAGCCAAGTCATTCCAAGTTGATGCTCTCTACTTCTAAAAAGGATTCTATAATGACCGCTGCCATAGACTTTCTTCATGCCTCCATTTCAGGAGAAACAGAGCTGATCCTCGCATCCACTTACTGCTGACTCTTTATATCCACACTGCTGATACTGATCTCTAGCAGATCTGTGGAAGGTTGATTTTGCCAGAAGACAAATCAGTGATGGTCTTTTTGCATGGACTGGGGGTCTGTTGAATAGATTTGATAATAAATAAGCTTGCCAGGGATAGTTCTCAGTATGGCATGAGATGTAGCTTGATAGTCTGAAGTACAATTACCTTCCATTCTGGAGCTGGGCAGGTTGGGGAAGCATTTTCAGTGTATACATTTAGTCCTCAAAATTTTCATAAGAAAAAGAATTATATTATTTTTACATAGCTGCTCTCACTTTCTAGAGAATTTTTCAAAATTTCAGCCATATCTCTTCAAAAACTGAAAGCTATGTATTTCTATGATCTTCTATCACGAGTGAGGAGTAAAAAAAAAGCTCTACATTTTCACTCTTTAAAATGCACTGATTTATAATATATTATAACATTTAGGATTTTAATACCAGTACTTTAGTGTAATAAAACTTTCAGTGATTCCCTGGCATGTCTTGTTCAGACTAAAGTTCCTCATTTACATATCTGATGTCCCCCAAGAGACAGACAAGCTTCAAGTTAATTATCCATGTGGCTGTAAGAACTCCTGTTTCCTAGGTAGGAATTCTCTAAAAGAAAACTAACAGTTATTAAATATTACTTTGAGTTTCAGAAAGTAATCAAATTGCATTGTAAGAGATACTAAAGAGATAATTAAATTTAATATTCTTTACAGACTAAATAATATATAAACCATGTACAACTCCTACACAACCCACAGATAAAACAACTGACAAGAACTAAGAAGAGCCCAGTTCTGAGTAAGTTCAATCATTGCAAATGCTCAGAATTAAGACTTTTGAGCAGACTTTTTACTTCTTCGTAAGATGAGTAGTTCTTCTGCATGAAAGCAAAATTGAACCAGTTGTAAGCAGTTACACATTTCTAATTGGTTCTGGTGGAGCAAGATTACAATACTAATAGCTTATATAAATGTGGAGAGAATCATGCTCTTTATAGGAAATGTAGAGTGATGGAATACATACTTCTGCAATGAAGTGTAGCTGTAGCAAAGACACAAACACCATCTCCTGCATCTCACTTAATTCTTATTACAGGGAGGAGCAATTGTGTATGTTGTCGCTTTTGACAAAAGCACCTTTAAAAAATGATGTGATGTATCACAGAAAAAAAAAAAAAAAAGAAAAAAAAATGGAATAACTGGCAAGCATAAGACAGACTTGACATCAGTTGTTCTACACTTTTTCCATTCACGTAGCATCTGAGAGCCTTCAGGAGAGTGTTAGACAATGTACCTAATATATGTCATCAGCAGCTCATTCTCTGTCATCCTCAGCTGCAGCTGGCAACTTACAAGTACAGATATCAGGTGAAATAATTAATCTGAGTATTTTACAATAAATGAACATGTGCATCTATTTCCCAGAGTCTCATGATGACTTGCACGAGAGGCAAATCCACTGACTGTCTCCAAATTATTACATGAATCCTATAATTAAGTTACAATGAATGGATAGAACGTGGATGCTCTTCTCTACACAGAAGACAACAATCTCATTCCACAAAGACCTTGGAGGTCATTCAAGAAACAATTAGTTGTCCTGCTATCTAAACTAAATAAAAAAGGCTGAGGGCAGAGTAGCCTTTCTTCTGTTTCCTGTAGCTTCGGTGCCCATGTTTTCAAATGAAACCAAATAATATTAATGTACAGAGCAATACACGTGGAACACATACGCCTTGTAAAAAGGTGCTATTATTTCTATCTGGAAAAATGGGGCAAGAAGAATCATGTTTGCCATTTTACAGAAAGGCATTTATTAACAAATGTCTCTTATTTAGTTTCTCAACATCAATATACACAAAGTGAAAAGCACTGAATAAAACCACCATCATTGTTCTGCTATGTAAGGATAGATGAGGATACATATTAATGTCAGCTGCGTGCACATTCAGCTAGCTTTAGGGTAAAAAGCCTAAATGTGAGAACAAAAAGAGGTAAGACCTCACTTCTACATGTCAACCAACAGTCTCTTACAAGTAGAAGACGTATCTGACATTTTCAAGTACTTTTGCATTTAATTAGGTGTTTGATTTATTGTGATAAAGATGGTTAAAATGCTAACATTCACAGACCTTGGGAATGCAGAATCTTGTATTCCTTAGGCAGGCTATGCTACAGCTGATTTCAAAGAAGATAATAGAAGAAATCTTCAAGTATGCAATGCCTTTTGTCTATCTGAGATGATCACTTCTGGATGAAATATGGAATAATGCTGACACAAAACTTCAAAGAAAGTAATTTCTTCTAGGTCTCCTCAGTCAAAATGACGGTTACTGAGATGCAGACTTTTGAGGATGTTTGTAGAACTGTGTGAAACTGTTTTCCTGAGGCATCTTGTTTTGGGAAATATTAGGCTGGGAAGCTTAATATCAATTATTGTATTAAATGGTGCAACGCAAAAACTTAAAGAAAGCATCTTCTAAGATATTAGTGGGTCACTGACCTGTAATATTTCACTTTCTCTTTCCTTCCAACTGTTTTTCTCTTGGCTTTCCTCTTTTTAACAAAACCAAGAAAGAATTGGTGCAATTATCAGCAATAAGGTAAGCCGTGCGGTTTGACCTGACCTGTTCCTGGATGAAGTCTGAAGAACAATGTATGTCTCCAGAAAATTTGTCTCTGAAACAGTGGTTCATTTCAATGACAATTTTAGAACAGACATACACAAAATGCTAAAAGGAAGGTATAATCCTAGAATAGGGACACAGACGAAAAAATCCATTAACACTAATCACACAAATAAGATAAATGCATAAAGAAAACATGCTACCAGACCACCTTTCATTTTCTACATTCAAGCATTTCTCCTCTCTTAAAATGTGAGTCTACCATTGAGTTCATGAAAAGAGTCACACTTAGCAGGAAGTAAGTACTGATTTAAGTAGAGAAATATAGACAAATTCAACTATTTAAAGCTAATAAACATATGTTTTCAGAAATAAATAGAAGAGGCTATTTCTATCTCTGAAAGGAAGATGCAATTAGGAGCCTTTTTTTGGTCTGTAATCAAGAGGAGGGCCAAGGGCAATTGGCACCATTACTCCCATTTTCCAGAATGCAGATCCAGGTGACATGCAAGAGAGTTGACTTCAAATAGTTGATGTGAAATAATCTGTCTTTCAAATATCATGAAACTGCCTACTTGCTAATGAAGTTTGAAGCTAGATTTTCCCCAACAAGAAAAGCGTGTAATTAACTGCTTTTGGATTCTTGCCGCTGTTTTCAGTCCATGCAGTAGTTATGTCACATTAAGAAACTGAAGCTAAGCAAAGCTCTCTATGTCATTCATCCTATTTATGGCAGTCTTGATCCTACAATGAAATGAATTCAGACCCAGGCAGAAAACATTCTTGGATCTACAGTTAAATCACTGGTATGGAAGCTCCTGATTAGTAAGCAGTACATTCATTTCTGTTCCCTTACATCATTTCCCAGATGAGTTAAAAACAGGCTGAATGTCATCTCATCATCCACTGCAGAACTATCTGAATTCATACCATGACATTATTTTTTTGTTTGCCACCTGTTTAGTTTGCTTGCTCCAAAGTATCTAACATCATTGTTTTTTGCTTAAGGAGAACACAAATGTCCTATGTTGTATTTAAATTTATGCAAGTGTTAGCACAGAATTTCACTCACTTCATTGTAGCATGTGAGATTACTTGGGAACTATGCTAATAAGGCACAGTATATCCTTGTCTCCTCCCCATAGCACAGAGAGGGGTGATCAATCAAAAAGGTGCTCAGAGTCAGACAAAATGGCCGTATGGTGCTTCTGTGTTCAAATTATATATGTTCTTTAAAAAATTGAATGCTAGATAATGATTTGCCACACTGCTATACTACAGGTAAGTTCAAAAGCAGTCATTGTCAGTATGCTGATTGATGTAAAGCTTTCAGTCTCTCGGGGGAAGAGTATAGCACTTCCTACTGCTTGATCCATAAAGCAGCATTTACTGCAGCCCACCTTCCTGGTCTGTGCTGCATAATACTTTGCCAGATTATGGGAGTTAGGGAATTAAAAGGAAAAGAAAAGAATGGATGAAAAAGCCGTGACCCCCTCCTCCACAGGTGAAATATTTGAGTTCCTGCCTCAGGGTATTGGAAGTAGGCACTAATTGCCTCCACTCACTTTCACCTAAATATCACCCACTTCTGGGATCAACCAACTTAGAATTTAATTGAATTTTTTTTTTTTTTCATTTAATTTTTGCGTCCTGTGATGACTAGCTGGGACTGGAAGCATTCAGTATCACAGCTACAGTGCAAAAAGGGAGAATAGCACCATGTGAATGAGCCAAATTAAAAGGCAAGGAATGAGAATGTGAAAGAAAAAAGCTCTTAAGGATCTACACAACAAGTTTTCTTTACTAAGAACCAACAACTTGCACTTCAAGTGACACTTCAGGTAGTATGCCTAGCTGTTTTTATTCTTCATTTGCTGCTTAGTGGATCGCTATCTGGATTTTTGTTGGCATTTTTTCATGGCTGTTGAACTGAAACCTGCAAAACCATTCACAGACAGGAAGTAGAAGTATTATTGATCTATGTCTGTTTTGATGTGCTACTTTCTGGGAGTGAAAACCATACAGCATGATTTATACTGAGGTTCATCAATATATAGAATACGTGGGAGCAAATGCACAAAAGAAAGACATAAATAGATTATTATTAGATAATTATCTCTGATTAATAACCCTTCAAAAAGGGTGATCATGTGGGATTCACACAGATTTCATTCTTAAAGGCCTTTGGGGGACAAAAAACAAGAAAGGAGGCATTTGATTTGGAGAACACAAAGAGGATGCAAATATAATTTTAACTTTATGACACATTAATTTCTACTGGAACAGAAATGTCCCATATTAAAAAATCTAATAATAATAAAAAAATTAAGATTACAAAAGTGACTAATATTCAGAATGTATAAACCTTACTGGTAGGCTTAACAATCATACCTATGTTAGAGTTGTATCAGAAAAAAGGGGACAAAGTACAGAACACCAGAACTCCAAATCCTTGCTCCAAAGTATTTCCAAACAGAGAAAAAGAGAAAGTAGAAATAGCTGTCAAAAAGACACAGGACATTAGAGTCCAGGGGAACAAAATCTGAAAGATAAAGTGAGTGCTGAGCAAATAAGTTTTTCTGTTACCTGCTTAGAGCTTATCATCATCTGCGTACTGGAATGGGCAGGCAGGCAAAGGAGAACATTGATTCCAAACAAGATGTGCCAAAATGAGATTGATCAAAGAACAAGTGAAAGAATGAAACTTGTTCAAAAGCAGTCTTTGAAACTTTTGAAAGGTTTAACAACACTATTAAAACAAATTTGTGATTTAAAATATATTTTGATCCAATTATGCTGTTTTGCACTTTGTTTCCTTCCTTAAAATTGGAAGTTATCTGCAAATCAAAAAGGCGGCAATTTTTGAAGAGATAATAATAGACAAGTTTTGGAGAAACAACTTCTAGCTGCCTCCTCATACTGAGATTTCTTATGTATGTCTAATTGGATAGACGGTAATAGTACTTTATCAAGTCAAAAGTGCTTTATAGCTGTGGTCATGTGTTGTATGAAGGAAGGCGAATCAATTGGTAGAACAGGCAAGATGACCAAATATATGTTAATGACAGTAATTGGATAGGAGCAGAATTATTTAGGCCTACAGAAAATAGAAAAATATTGGAGGATGAAACCAAAGATTGCTTAGAGGATATTCTAATATGGCAAGTCTATGTACTAGAATTACAAGGTTATACAAGGAAAGTAATTTCATTTTGCTTAACTCATGTAATCTTTTCAGAATGTAAAGTTAAACATGGATAATGAAAGGAAAAATTCTAGAGGCAATGTCACTCTCCTAAATACTGACAATTCTTTAGAATATAAGAACTGTATTCTTAGGGCATAGATGGGACACCAGTCCCACAGAAGATTCACAACTCTGTAAAGCCGAGCACAATATCATAGGACATATCAAATGACATCTGAAACATTTACAAATAGTAATCCCTCTAAAAAAGGTATGAGGCAACTCTCCCTTAACCATTACTACCAACATATAAATCTTTTAATCTTTTTATTCCATTTATTAACTCTACCAAAATCTTTTTAGGTAGAGTTCTTAAAGCGAAAGACAGTTTCACAGAGAAGGGTGTGCTTATGCCTTTGGACAAGGGTTATTTCTCTTGCCAATTTAAGTGGCCATGATCTAATGAATTAGATGCAGAACAGCATACCTGCATAATAAAGGCACGGGACTCTGAAGAAGGATCTTAACTTTAATTATTTGGACAATTTTATGAGATTCTTCTGTTCTTGTGGTTTCCATTTATCTTTGGAAGAGTAAATAAAATTAACTCAATTTCCAGCTGTGGCCATTGTGGGCAGATAGATAATTACCTTGTCATACCTGTGGGTAGCCAACTTTACCCACTGTTCAGTAGCATTTGAATTGCTGCCTTATCTCTCACTGGTTTTGACTTTACTGAGAACAGAGGTGACATTTATCTCAACACAAACATATTAGTAAACCATTTTAAAAGATGCAGGTTAAGCAAGGAACTGTAGCATACACACATGTTCAGAAATATTACATCAATTTTAGTGACAACAAAGACCAGAAAGGAACTGTTACATTTGGAGATAAGGCAGTTTAAAGTTAAAGGACAAATTCAGGTACGTGTCACTATTCTCTCAGTGCTAAAAGAAAGAAGGAAAATAATGACCTGTAATTCCAACAGGGAGCAAAGAATCAGACCTTCTACAGACAATAGGGGTGTTTCACCCCATATTCCACTTTTGATTTCCACATGAAGCCATACACTGAATGAATTCCTGGTACAGCTCCGACAAGTTTCTTGTCACTGTAGCCCATGGTTAAATATCTAAGTTTAACAAGGGAAGTAACAGATGAGCATTATATGAAAAGCAAGTATTTTGGTATTTAGGTAGCTTCTTGACACAAATGCCATAAGACCAATAGGAGATGGATTCAGACAGATGGCAATGACATAAAAGTAAGAACACACAGGTTACTTAAACAGCTACAAAAAGGAGGCACCTGATCCCAGCTGGCAGGTCCAGAGCGTGTTACTCTGGCACCGATGTCCTTTATACAGTACACAAACAGAATGAAGACACTTTGAAGGGAGATCAAAAAGGCCCAAGGCTGCCTATAGCTGGGAAGGAACAGGGCTGGATTTGAACTTTGGTCCTTCTAAAAAGTAATGTTTTCCCTTCAGGCTACAGCCCCATAGCATTCTTCCAAGGCTAGATACATAAGTAAAGCATGACGACCTGAAGCATGGGTCTTCTCCAAAATTTCCTAATCATAAAAGCACCTGTAGAGTAGAGACCTGTTTTTCAGTTTCTCCTCAGCCTATGGAGATTTTGTCCCCAAACTGCCATACTCAAAAAGAGATGCCACACCATCAAACTGTGAGAGATAACTGTGAGAGTAAGAAAGATGAGAGTAAGATGATTCTTTCTAGCCTTTAATTCCAGGTTGGGCCACTGTGTAGTTAAAAGACAAAAACTTGAAGTCAAAAAACAACACAGAAGTTAGAGTCTAACTTCCAGGTTTGTGGAGAGGCAGAATCCACTCCACACAATTGTAGGTCTTCTTTTTATATATTTACCACCATAATTAGAAATTAGACAAATTTTTTCTTTTTTTTTTTTAATATATTTTGAGTAAGAAATTTTGATAGAAATGAATAATTCACATGTTAATATCCAGTGTTTTTGACAAATTTTTCTAAAAGATGAATTTAAGTCCCTTATAAGTTCAAAGTACTCTGTACCTAAAAAGTTTTAAATTGTATCAAATTACATTAAACTACAGTATGCTATCTACCTTCACACTATTTCATTGTAATTATCTTCAAGTGATAAGCAACTGGAAGACAACAAAAATGTTTTCAGTCTAAACTATACAAGAACAGAGAAGTAGTCACAGAGAACAGCTGGGATGTGAAACACTGAGAGATGGTTTTGACAGAAAGATTTCTAGCACCAGCAGTAGTATTACAAGTAAAATGCAGAAGACTTTACATGGATTCACAGTCAGTGCAGCAGTAATAATTCCTGACATGCATTATTTTTGTACCACTGCTGCCCCTATGCAATGTGTTACGACAACGAACTTCCAAAAGCAATCAGAAGATGTCACAAACATTACCACTCCACTCCATAACACACAGTAGTGAATCAGGGCAGGCCTCAGGGAGACTTTAAACGAGTGGTGGAGCACAGCACCAAGGCAAAGGAAGCCCTCTAAGCTTCAGACTCTCCTGCTTCTGTCACTGTAAGTTGGTCTGACTCAGAGCCAGCAAACACAGTAGTTACTGTTCTTTCTTACAGTGGCTGTAACAAATTAGCCTGGTGCATTTAGCAGTTCCTTTTTAAAAGAAATAAAGAAGTACAATTTTTTTGCAGGTTAGCAAAAATCATCTACTTCTTGTATTCTCTGTTCAACAAAGATTAAGCACAAGTTTCTTTTTTCATTCTTAACAATATTGGACACCACCTGGGGTGAAAAGAAAGTGAATTTGATATATATATATATCTGGAACATATGGACCACAGAATTCCTGTGTGCATTCTCTGCTGCTCAGTTTACATGGGAAATAAGGATAATACAGTTGCCACAGTCTTTTCACATTTCATACCTATTGCAGATTCACTAAAGGTCTCTAAGGGACTGATTTTAAGCATTGTATTAAATGTCCCCTAGAAAACATAAATCCACTTATCTTATTTAAAGAAAATGCCCAATCACTTTGGTGCATAGGTATTTGAAAAGTATTATTTACCTGAAAGATATATGCTATGATTGCAAATGATTATAGGGAATTTGAAAATACAAATTCAGAATGTCTGTTGCATACATCCCTTGAATAGATGGAGCCAGATATTGCTCCCTGGAAGTACTTAAGGCTGCCATTCACACACACACACACACACACAGAAAGGTCAATATTTTCAACTGATTCCATATCCCTTTTATCCTTTAAGAATCAGAGTCTGCAACCACCTGATTCAATTCCAGGGGGATGAAGTCTCCACTAGGACGCAACAATAGCATTAAATACAGCCACTGCAATATGTTGAAGTTGAAGGGTGAGATTTAAGTCTGCAGTGAATCTGAATTTGCCAACTGGGATAGTCTCTGGCATGCTCTCAGTTTTGAATATGTACTTACTGTGGATATCGTTCCAGTGTATCACACTCTCTGTATACACTGATAGCTCTTATTGGCCTTTCCTTAGCTGTCTTCTGAAGACTGTGATAGTCTCTTCAACAGTTAGGAGCCTGCAGAGCATCGATCACCATTTTCTTTATAGTTTTAAGAGATGGAGTGCCATAGTTGCTGGATGGGAAGCGATGGACTGAGGGAAGTCCTAAATATATTTTATCACCTAGAGTGAATTTATTACATAATATGACTTATCTCAAATGCAAATTTTCCCTTTTTTATAGTAACAAACACTACAAATACATTGGTAAGCAAAATGACAGATAAGTCTCACTTTAAGCAGATTTTGCTGTTTTCATAATCAAGGATGCCCTAAGAAAATAAATTTTTATATTTAATGAAACCATAATATAAAAATATTCTTCAAAAAAACGTTCGTTTTTGTTCTAAATTCATCAACAGTTAAGAACTCAATAGGTTCACCAGTTTCTGTTCCATCTGAGGCTGAAAATGTAATGACTGAGGACTATGCTTTTATATATACAAGGGCTGCTTTGAAAGTAATATCTCCTATTTTATTATGTTGGCCCACAATGTCAGAAGTGGTTTTTGGTGATATGGCAGTAGAGACTGAACCTTCCCACCAATATTTCATTACATTTTGTTGTTGTGTGGCAGATAGCAGCAGACAAAAGGGCATCTTAAATGGAAGTACATGTAAAGTAAAAATGTGTCATCCAGCTGGATCCAGATGGAAAAATGGCACCCACTGGCATTCCTCAACACTTGCTGAATGTCTATGGGGACCAACCAATGGGTGTGAGCACAGTGAGGTGGTGATTGGTGTATTTCAACCACATGAAAGAAAAGCCACCTTCCAGATGGCCATGCACAGCTGTCAGACCATGAAAGGAAGAACATCTCTATGAGCTCATCTAAGCAAATTGGCTTATGGTGGTGACTGTGTCGAAAAACAGTGTTCTGTAGTTGCAAATTTTCCCTATGACATATTTTTATTGTTCTTTTTGTTGTAGTTTCTATAGGAGATATTATTTTTGGAGTGACCTGCATACATTCAAAAAAAAAAAAAAAAAGGCAACAAAAAATCCTACTTTCCTTCACAGGCCCAAGACCTTCAAGCCAACTCCTCTGAACTTCTGACTTCAGCAACATTTACAGATCAGGGCCAAACTGGAACTTAAGTGAAAATACTTAAAATAATAATAAAAATACCATCAGGACTGAAGCTGGGAAGAACAACCAGGTCTTTCCCAAGAAGCAGCATCCAATGGAGACTAAGAGCCAGACCTTCACCCATCTTAGGGCAATGCCATTCTTTGCTTTTCAGTGCGTGAATTAGCCAGAAAAGGTTTCATTTAAAAGAAACCTGTGAAACAGGGGGAACAACAGGAGAGGGATGTGGCTCCTCTTCATTCCACAAAGGATTCTTCCTCACTAGTGGGGCCCTCCTCTCTTTCTCCCTCCCTCAGTCTGACAATCGCAGAGTGCCAAGATGTGGAAATCATCTTTCCCCTGGTGACATCTGTCTCCCCAAAGAGCTCTGTAGGCAGCTATTTTGATAGCTTTGGAGTCTGGCATATGATTAGGTGAATACTGAACAGTCTGAGACTTCATTCTCTTAATGTTAGTTTTTCTGGCCTATATTTGATTGGCTGGAGTTAACTCAGTGTACCATTTCATTTTAATATTTATTACGTGTGCTAAAAAGAGGAGGAAAGGGCTCAAACAACTTTATGTGTAGGACTTCTTTTTCATGTACTGAGTGGTATATCCATAAGTAACAGACAGCAATGTCCAGCCGTGGACCTACTGAAAAAACTGATCTTCCACTTTGAAAAGGATGACACTTCAAACACGTAAGAAGGCTTTACATGCCCTTTCTTTGCAAACAGACACTTCATTACCCTCTCATTACTGAACTGTAAAGAAAAAAAAGACTTAAATAACTCTCAACTCTCCTAAGAAATGACATTTAAAAGGAGTACTGATTAATATCATAAACAAATCTGAAGAGTTAAAGAAGTTTTAAGCTTTATCTTTTTCAGCATGGCTATCAATAGGAAGCTGACAATAGTATTATTGCTATTTACATATTGGTAACACGCTGGTATGAATTTGCATAACGTATTGTGGTTCTGTGCTCTAGGGAGTTGCATTGTAACATATTGGTGCTTAATGAACTCTGAAAAAATTGATTTTCCACAGAGTAAATTAAGGAATGCATTATAGCTGTTAAAGCAATCTTAAGGGAAATCTGAGGCTTCCACTGCAGCACCATGCTTAGTAAGTAATAAATTACATGTTATACTTATTTGCCTTAATTCATGCTAATTTTGTCCAATTAATGTATCACAGTAATTCAGAAGCCTGTCACAGGAGAGCTAATTATTTATTGGATTTTTGTGTTCAGCTCCCTAGGAGTCTACTAGCAAACAAACTTGTGACTGTCTTTCTGTTAGGTCCACAATGACATTCTTATGTCTTACTGTAGAAAGAAAAAGAACGTTATTATTTCCTGTTTTAAGTTATAAAATGGATCATTATTCATGTAAGTTAGATTTTGTTTACAAACTGGTGTCACATAGTGACAGACTGCTGCTGTTAGGATGAGATCCAATGTTTTTCCTCTTCTTGTAAATGTCTGAACGTGACATAATTCTTATTGAAGACCACAGTGGCACTTCTCACCATCTGAAAGCTTCCATCAAGTGCATAAAGTTAAAGATAACAACTCCTAATTGTTTTCACTGAAATCTATGTTTTTAAAATCCTTTGGCTCAAAAAAAAAATAAAATAATCAAGCACAACATGTCCATAGCATTTGATATTCCTTTACAGAAATAGATTTTTAACTGTGTCAGAATGTTAATTCGCAGCAAAAAAAAATATGAATTATTTATGAGATTAATTCGTGCAATTCATACCTATAAATAATATGGCAGTTGCTAAATAATTTGCACAGTGATAAGATGCAGACATCACAGTTAAACAATAAGAGAGTCACCAGCTGTGAAATACCCACTGTCTGCTAGCATTCTGTCATGCACAAACGTTTACAGAAAATTATTTGTTGGAGGTGGAAAGTATTAGATCTGATATTCCACTTCTTCTCATGGGTAGCGGGAGAATTCTTGTCAGTTGATTACTGTCTTCCACCCTACGTGAAAAGAAGTGATATTTCTTTAAATGTATAATGCAAAGTGACGTTACCAGCAGGCTACATAAAATCATGTGATGTAACCTGCCATAATATGATGCACATGACCGACTGTGTCACAAATTTAAAGAGATTTATTTTAGAACTGGTGAGAAAAAAAAAAATACTACCCCTACTCCTTTTCAGTCAGTTGCCATTGATCTGTGTTTGCCTATAGCCAAATGAATACCTGGTAGTTCAGTAATCGTGTCTGAGCAATATCCCATCCTACACTTACTGTAGCTATTATTATCTCTCAAAATGCATCTGTCAAGTACTTCATAGTTTTCTACCATCCTTTTTCAATATCTTCATTCCTAGGAAGTGCAGAAAATCTTGGCAAAGAACTAATTATCACTCCTTGTTTCTCGGAGAACAGTTGTTTAAGTGTTTATGGCATTTGGAAGTTTTCTTCAGTTTGTACCTTGGCTTCTCCACTCCAGAAAATATAAAGCCTGTACTTAATATTATGCAAGTCTTAAATCCCATTAAAGTCAGCAGAGTAACAATGGAATGTTCTCCTGAACTAGGAGCTTTATTTTCAAACTGAATTACTTGGAAGTTCTGAACAAGAATAGGCAATATGGGTGCCCCTTCTAAGGTCAAGAGTATATGTGACCAACCATATCATGCAAACACTATGGTAGTTGTATGAATGGTTTGGGAAAAGATGCAGATGTGCAGAAAAGTAAAAATCAACAGAGAAAACACAAGAATTGGGAAGAAAAGAATGTAGGACAGCATCAGAAAATTCTTTCGGGCAGCAAATGCATGAGTTTTGAAAGTCCACTTAGCAGATAATACTGATTTTTGTCTCCATCTCCCAGTACTTTTCTTCAGTGAGTACTCTGCATCACTGCCTGTATGGAGAAGTTTAAATGGCCTCTTCTCGTGAGCCAATATCTGCTCAAACTGACACTGAAAACTGTCTAAAATACTAATCATATATAGTAAGTAACAGCCAGCTTGCCTTGTAAAGATGTCACACTAGAGATATACAGAATAGGTAAAGGCCTAAAATGTAAAAACAAGATTTGGAATCCCTTGCTGGTACAAATGTTTTAAAGTGCCCATGTTTACTCTCTTGTTAAGCTAAAATGTTTGCTTCTGCTAGATGTAGCAGAAACTTATAAGCTGACTTTTGTGTTACTTTAGCCTAATATAGAAACTTTAAAAAAATCCTCAGAGACAAAAGGCTGGCTATGAAGAGTGAGATATTCATTAGAGCCTGCTTTTGCAACAGAGTCATGATTATGTTTTCTCCTATCTCCAGGAATGTAGAGCTTATTTGCACAATGAAATTAGCGATGAAGGGTGCTGTATTTTTCCTTTGTTTCTTTCTCTTTCTGCCAGCTAATAAGTGTTTAAAATCCCCTTCTTTCCATGGAGGCAACTGCTTTTCTGCTACTTATGTCATTGTTTTCTTCTCAGATGTATGACAAAAGAAATCTAAAAGAAAGAAATTTCTAACACCTCATTCCATTACAGAGATGTATGGAAATCTTGGATCACACATCAGCAAGCAGCAAGGCTGCAATGAACCTCAACAACCCACGATTAAATCCACAATCTCTCATAACACTAAACACCCATGGACAATAGCTTTTGGAACTATAAATTTCCCAACATCAATGTATTTTTTCACTCTGCCTGACGTGTTCTGACACGTCAGTTCTTTCCAGTTTCCAAAGGCAGCTTCTTTCTCCACACCTGGAACAACTTTGTCTCATTTCTTTCCTTTCACACACCCTCATCTGTACTCCTGGCAAAGGAAAACCAGCAAAAGGCTTTGCATAAGCCTTTTTGGGCTGGTGAGGTTTTAGTGGCCTTTCATCACCTAGCAGATGTAGAAAGGCTCTTTATAACAATACAGTAAGTATTTTCACATTCAGAATATAAGTAATTTGCATAATCATTGCTTGTACATTGTTTCACGTCATGCAAAATCTGTCCTGAGATGCCAATAAGCTTTCTTTGTTGGATCATATTTAAAAAATATATAAATAATAATAAAATAAAATAAAATAAATAAAATAAAATAAGAAGATAAAAAAAAGATTAAGAAAGTGATAGTGGAGTAGGGTATAATTTAGCAAAACAACCCCAGTAGTTTCCTTCCTTTCTCTGAAAGGAAAGAAAACAGTTGTTACAGCTTACAGAGATTTACAGAATGTTCTGTGCACCCACTTGTATCTCTTGCCTTTTGTTCTATTGCTCCAAAAAGATCCTGGGTCCAGTGTCAGCTTTAACTTTGCATTTGGTATCTGGAAACATGAGTTGTCTTTTACTGTCCCTTGTGACATCTTTCCTCTTTCTGAGCTGGTCATAAGTTCCTCTCATTTGCATGTGACTCCTATATTTCTCTTGCTGCTTCTCTGCTCCCAAATAACAAAGTACATTATAACTGAGCTACATGCTTTTGCAGGGGACGGAAGAAGGAACACAGCAACTGCTTAACTATTGTTTCCTGTTGTATCTGCAGTTACAGATTTCCTACAAGTCTTTCAAATTACATTTGCATTTGTAAATATAGCATCTAAAGTAATCAACTGCAGATCTACAGTTCAATAAAATCATTCACAAATAGCCCTTCTATGCAAGTGATCCCTCGTGACGTATAATTGACCCAGTGGTGTATCTGAGGGTCACACCTCACTTGCTGCTTAAACAAAATTCCTTTTTTCAGCATGATATGACAGTTTACTGATCTGTGTTGCAAGTGCTTTATATTGTTCTGCTGGAATTAACAGAGATTTTTTTCAGCTTTCAGATTTGCAGCAGAACCGTACAATAGGAATGCAAATAAACTACTACCTTATTATTAGATGCAAAGGCTGCCATAAAGCTCTACCTAGCCATTACATTTACTTTCCATGCCTATCAGTATGCACTCGGAGATTGATAGATGATGGTTTCATAATTCTTAAATACTTTCTGATATTCTAAACCTATAGAGCCTTCAGACATTTTGTTCAGAGACTTGGAATACGCTGCTACTTGAAATAAAAAGAGCTTCAATTGGCATGGTTTAAAATCCAAACATTTAAGGCATCGATTTTTACTTTTTCTAAAGTAACTCCTTTAGGAAATTGAGTGCTACGTTGCTAATTTTAACTTTATTCATGTTAAAGTGCTCCAGGATACTAGCACAAAGGGCACTGTAAAAATTGCATTGTACTCTATTAGATTTGAATAGGATGAGTTATAGAACTCTTTGAGACTTGAATTTCCAGAATTTAGTTATTAAAATGCTTATAATGCTAAAGGTTTCTTACTTATGAATTTTATGTTGAGAATTTTTTCCTTAATAATCATAATTTCTAAGAAATAACCACCATACACAGACCATCTCTATAAGCTTTATAGTATTTTCTTTGCAAAATAGATGTACAAAAGGATTTTAGAACAGTTGCTCACGCCTATATAAGTATCCTTTAAAACTCAAACTTTCATTGCCTAAATTACAGTGAAAATTCCTTTTTTTTTTTTTTTCATGCAATGAATCTTTAAAATATGCACAGTGATGTTTAATCTGTAAAGAGACTTCTTTTGCAGTACAATAAATATGATCATCTTGCATAAGTCTAACATGCAAAAATCCGTCTGTGTATTACACAGTGAGAGTAAGTCATTTTGTTCAGAGTAACCAAGCTAAAATGAAGCAATTTGAGCGTAGTTTGAATTTTAGAACATCTTTACTGTAAGAGATTTGGACATTTGCGATGTATAGAAATACCACAAATATTAAATTCATTTTTCATTAATGATTATAAATTTTATTCAAGATTATGTGATGACTGATTTCAGTAAAAAAATTGTTTCAAATTACACTAACCTTTAAAACAATAGTACAGATTCATAGGCATATTTTTGCAGTAAGTATTTCTTAAAGAAACTAGACAGCATAGTGTTCAAATGTGAAGAAATTTAAAAGATTCTGATTTTACCTCTCTGTTACTCACTCATTTGTCTCAATCTCAAGCACACTCAATAATTCACTGTAAGGAAAAAAGCCTAACACCAACAGGCATAGGGTTACTTTAAAAGCAATAAGCAAAATTTAAAAATATACTACGAGTTGAGAAGGAAAAATAATCAAAAGTATTCAAAAAGGTAAACATTGGCTTTGGAAGAATAAATGGAACTTTCCTTAATTGCTTTTTCAAAACCAGTGGAAAATATTCCTCATGCACACAGAGGTTGTTTTGGTTGTTGTGTTTTTTTTCCTTACTTCTCAACAAGGGATAATTTGTGAAGGGATAAGTTAGTGTAGGAAAAACAAGGTGGATGAACTTTAAGTAACATTTTAATAGATATACTACCAAACTTCAGGAAGTCATTGGGGAGATAGATCGATAGAATGTATGTTATCACTAACATCAAAAAGAATAGATCTATCACAGAATAAAAAACCAAACTATTTAAAAATTTAAAGCATTCTATATAGCATTTTTTACTCAAAGCCTCTTTTGAACAATTGTGTTTGCTTGCTCACTTCTTAGACAATAGAAACTTCCCACAAACCTTACTCTTATGGTCAAAGCATTACACACGCTTGTTAGCTTCCACGTGTAACTGGGCTAGGGATGCACTTCAGTTTTGCCTAAATGCATATATGGTTACAAATAGTCTTATTTTAAAGGAAGAGAGCAATAACATAGTCAACACAAAGAAGAAAAATAAGAAAATAATATACGTTTTTTACTTTTATGCTTTATGTATTTTATTAATGATTACCAAAATATAACATTTTGTACATAGCATGTATCTTTTCCTGCCTCAACTGAAAACATATTGTAATTACTGATTATCTTTTCACTCATCTTCTTGGACTGCGTCTTTTGTTTGTTTCCAGTGTGTCCTTTGCTCTCATATTACAGATTAGCCATTTTCCTTCCTCAATGGAAGGAAATTTGTGGTTTTATGTGGAACTTGCCTGTTTAGTGCCAAAGTATGGTAGGCACTTTAATGACGAGCAGACAGTGCAGTGTTTCTGCTGAAGAGGCGCATCGATTTTAATGGAATAGGGCCTGTAAAAGCCCTTAAAGCCTGAGAACAGTTTAAAGAAAAATTTGGACTAATTTTCCTGGAAAAATTTAGGTGAGAGCAGTCGGCAGGTGGGAGGCAACATAAACCAGAATCATCACCTGAAGTCAGGAGTGTTTGTGTATATAAGATTCACATCTTGATATTCTTTTAAGGTCATAAAACAGAGAAAAAAATCTGACTGAAATAAAAATGACAAATTTATCTTAATTTTGTGATAGTGAGGGAAATTAGGATCTGCTGTATGTTCTACTGTAAAATAGTCTGATTGATCTAGATTAAGTCAATCTAACTACTTTTGCATTAGCAAAGTATATGGTGAGTTACAAAAGAAGAGATTTGTTTTGCACTTATGAGTTGCACAACAGCAATTATTTTAATTTAGAAAATTAAAAATTACATACAAGTGAGAAATGTTTCCCATCCTTGTGTGGAAAAAATATTGAATTAAAAAATTTTTTTTTTTCCCAGTGAATTGTCAAAATATTGTCAAGTAAGCATACAATTTGAAAATAAAGCTATTTTATCAATGCCTTGCTTTTTCCATTAAAAGAGTTCTGAACTGTTATGTTTGGCTGTGTTTGTGTGAGTTGTTTTTCTTGTACCAGGCAATCAATGTTTGCGATCATTTATGTTGGCTCCATTTATCATTTTTTAAATGTATGTATTAGACTTGAATTTTTATTCATCATGGTTAGAACTTGATTGAAACGTACCCCTTTTTTTCCTTGGAATTGGGATACAAAATAGAATAATGCCACAAATTCATTAAAATAAATTTATGGTCAGAATTAAAAGAAAATCTCCCATGTAAAATTTCAAATTGGTTGGAAAAGACCTCTTTTTGATATTTCCAAGATCCCTCTTCTACCCTAAAGAAATATGGCTTATATACGTATTTATGGCACATAAAATATCAGATGAAGGAAAGCAATTGAAAGATAAGGTACATAAATGAAGTGTTGAGTTCAAGTTCAGAATTATCTGTATCTTCACATCCATCGGAATCAATAGGTATTATTTACCTTTAATTTACAAGGACTTCACAGGAAGCCTCTATCCAGGTTGTAATTGCTTGGAACTGTTACACGTACAATTGTAAGCATAAAATGCTTTTTACATCTTTGACTACACAAAGCTCATTTATTTGATCTGATCCATAAATGAACACAAATCAGCATAAATGCTATAAGAAATTTTCTGCAAATAAAGCATAATTCTTGAGAGTGAACATGTATATATACAATGTGAATGTATAAATATATAATCTAATAGTGAATGCAAGAATGTTTTTCCCACTTCTCTCAAACACTTTTTGTTGTATATAATTTCACACACATGAATAGCTAGCTGTTTCTTCATGCAGCTCTAATAACAGCTCTTAACAAAGTTACAAGGACAGCTCACATGAAAAATTTAGATATCTAGAGAACCTTTAAGAAACACGAAAGCTTTGTTTCACTTGTTTCTTGACCAACAACCTTTTACCATTCTGATTATTTGCTGTACAATGGAGATGTTAATAGTTACCCTCAGACTGTACCTTATCTTTTACTTAGGCAGTGCATTCACATTTCATGTCCTTTCACAGTGCAGTTCACTTGTAGACAAAAGCAAGAGGAATTTGTTTCAGTTGAGCTATTCCTTTTTAGCAGACACTGCTCACTTGCAGAAGCTGCCAAAAGGGAAATCAAGGATTGAGATTAGCGTGTTTGGTTGGTTGGTATTTTTTTTTTTTAAGAATTGAAAGATCGTTAAGGTCATGGGGATTTTTTTTTTTTTAATTTATTTATCATTGATTAAAGTGTCCTTAAAGTATTTGCTAATTGATGGCTTGTCAACTATGGGACAGCCTTGAAGTACACCTCTAATTATACTGTCTTCCAGGATGTCATCATCAGATCTTAAATCTGTCCTGGTGGAAACTGCTTCCACATCTTACACTTGTCCAACAACTGCTCCTGAATTTGTTTTGCTACAAGAACAATAAAAGACAATGTTAGTAATGTATTAGTTTAAGGCTGAACATTCTTAACTCATGGCTAATCTTTCAATTGTTTGAATGCTGCTCAAATATATCATCACATATATATGCATATGTGTATATATCTGTATACATATATACACAGATATATAATGCTGTATACAATGTGACATATGACTGTTTTATCCAAATATTTTTAAATATGCTTCTAAAAATAACAAGGGCAAATATTTCTTTTCATACACATTTTCCTGGTATTCACCTAATAAGAATTTAACCCATTTAAAATGACACATCAAATTTTTTGCGATATATTTTATATTATAAGGTATATAATGACAAATTATTTAATACTAAAAGACTTCAACAATTATGTCTTTGCTATACAAAATATTGTGTTGAGTAGATGTGGACCCAGTCACTGATTCAAAGCACCATTATGAGGGAACTTATTTCATCAAGAACTTGTAGTGGTCCTTTGGGCTACAGCTTTTCACTGCAGAAATTCTGGAAAGAATACAACAATTCTATTATTTTCTCTGTTCTATTTGCAGCTACAATACAAATTTCATCACAGTGGGGCTGCTGGTACTCATGGATTCCAAAGATCTAATAGTTTTTCTTGTCTCTCCAACACATGTCTTAGCCCCAGGTAAGCACGGAGTGAGAAAACACTCTATACAACAACTTCAAATATGTTGATACAGCTATTTACAACTTATATTCTCCAGAGCTCCAAGAGGTAAGTATCTGTTACCAGCCCTTACTGGTATAGAGGGCTATTCCCTTGGCTGAAAATATCTACCAAAGACATAAATTAAAGAAGAATTTTGATATTTTCTAGATTAAAACTTGCCACATACATGAACACTATTTTCAAAATGATTAAGCTGTAAGAGGAGCAGTGCTAGAAAACTTCTTAAAGGTCAAAGACACAACCCTGTTGAGTCTGAGTCAAGTTTTGTCAGGAAAGGTAGGACTGACCACTCCTTCTGTCCAATTTATGGTTATCAAAACTTTCTTTTGAGACTGAATCACTATGAGCTGCTTTTGGATGCATGTTAACTGTGTATTTCTGGACACTGTCCTGGGTAATGTACTCTGGGTGTCCCTGCTTGAGCAGGGTTTGGACAAGATAAACCCAGAGGCTCCTGCCAAACTCAGCCATTCTGTAATTCTCTGATTCTGTGATTCTGTGAATATGTAGATCAAAAAAACTGCTCATAAAATAATGGTGATAGTACATGAATATATATATATATATATTTAAGACTCTAAGTAATACAGTATTTTCCCATAATTTCTTTAAGTTTGGGACCAGGTAATATAAGATGGGTTTCAACAATGGAAAATAATAGAGTTAGACCCTCCTTTTGCTCCTGCCATACTGGGATGTTTATTTCTCTCTGACATAGGTCCGCACTGAGCACCACTGTCAGCACTTCCATTTAGAAAAAATACTACCAAAATTGGTTCAGAATGTCTAAGACCTACACAAGGGACAAGGCCACCTATGGGGGTCTTTACGTTAATGCTGGCATTGGGCCTAAGCCTTGATTCAAGTTCCCAGGCAACAGATCTATTAAAGCTATATTACTAAGGTTCACACTGCCCCTGAAAGCTTTATTAAATGATTATTTCACAGCATGGAGAGAAACGTACTGAAAATTAACATGCAGCATCAGCAAATCATAGTACATAGCTAAGATATGCTCTTTATGTAAGAAAAGTAGAGTAAGAAACTGTGAGTGAAATTCCCCTTATTAACTTTACTTATGTATACTGCCTTCTAGGGCTAAAGTCAATGGGGAGAAATGGGTTTTTCTAGAGTTAATTTCATCTTTTGTCTGTCTGAAGAAACTGGAGTGGGGCATTGCAGTCTGGAAATGCCTCACATCTACAGACTACAGGAGGAGCTCAGCAATATGTCCAGTGTGGTGGAAGTTAAAGAAAATGATTCCTAATTTACTTGAAAGGAGTAAGATTTGATTCATCCAGTTGATCAATGGCATTTTGAGAGGCATCCAGAGTGCGTACCGGATTTATTCTATTATATTATCATTTTTGTAGAAAATAGTTCGAGACAACTAATGCTAAAGTGCCCACACGTCATCAAAATGAATTTAAAGAAACAGTTAATTAGCTAAAGTGTTGCTGCCACCAGAATATACATATTTTCTTCAGTAAAAACACAATCACATGTTTTATGAAGACGATTTTTAAAGAACAGTTAAAACCTTGAAGTAATTTAAAGATAAAATTTAATCTTTAAAAAAAAAAAACCAAAAAAACTGTCATTTTACATTACTTCATTGCTAAGAAATATAATAGTTTCTATTGCACAGACCTAAAGTTATGAGCTTTATAGATTGACAAGTTCTCTTGCTTACTGCAGTTTATATAGAAAGTGGGGGATAGGAAGAGTTTGGGTAAGCAGCTTCTATCCTTGTGAGCACCAGGTGGCAGTCCAGAGTTAACTGATAGGTCTTCATTTTAAAGTGAATGGAATGGAATGGAATGGAATGGAATGGAATGGAATGGAATGGAATGGAATGGAATGGAAGCAAGGTGAATAGTCCAGTTTTAAGCAACCTAAGTTCACCTAATCCAACTGCCCAACCTCTTCATGTCCAACCAAAATTTAGAGTATGTTACTGAGGGCACTGTCTCATGGCTCTTGAAAACAGACAGACGTGGGGCATCAATCACTTTGCTGGGAGGCCTGTTCTGTTGTTTGACCTCCCTCACAGTAAGGAAACATACCCTAATGTCAAGTCTGAACCTCCCCTGGCAAAGCTTTGTGATGTGCCCACACATCCTATCATCAGTGGCAAGGGAGAAGAGCCCAGCACTTGTCTCTGTACTTCTCCTCCTCAATGGAACTGCAAAGAACAATGAGGTGGCCTCCTCAGTCTTCTTTTCTCCAATGCCATGGTTTTGTAATGTTGCTGTCAATATTCCACACCATAACATCATGTGCAGTATGGATCATTTAAAAAAAAAGAAGAAAATATTGACAGCAACAGTACAAAACCATGACATCCATGCTGGACAATCCAAGTGCCCTCAGTCTCTCCTCCCAAGACATGCTTTCCAGTCATGTTACCAGCTTTGTTGCCATCTTTTGGAGACCTTCAGTGTTCTTAATATCCTTTCTATGTTTTTATGTCCAGTGACCAGAAGTCCACACGGTATTCAAGATGAGGCCACATCAATGCTAAATGTAGTGGTGAAAACAGGAGAATCACTTCTTTTGACTCACCGCCTAAGTGATGTTTAACGTACATCAAATTGTACCTTGGATGCCATGGTATACTGCTGACTCATGCTAAATTTGCTGTCAGCCATCACACCCACATCCCATTCTCTCCTGTTCTTCCCAGTTCTTCAGGTATTTCCAGTCAGAAATCTCTCCTTATGACATCACTTTTCTAACCAGCCTCGTTCTGAAAAGCTCTTACGCTTTTCAGTCTGCTAAATGACATAAAATCTGATGGACAATTTAGGATAAAAATTCTTTTAATGGAAAATAAGATTCATGGGTTTGCTTTTTTTCAGAAACTCGTCCATATCACCTTTCTCATGCTGAAATGGCAGCAAATTTCCCTTAAACAAAGACTATTTTCACAAATGAAGCCCTATAGTCCTTTTTTTGCTGATAGACTATACTAACAGAACTAAATTATTTAAATAATCTAGAAAACTAAGTACAGGCAGTATGAAACATGTCAGTCTTTTATCTACTAAGTCATGAAGTTTTTCACAGTGCATGTAACTCAGATCCATTCAAATCTCTAATTCTAAAGAAAAGGTTAATTAACTAATTAATTAATTAAATTCCACAGCTCCAGATTTGCACCAGAAAAGTACTGGATAAGATATAAGCTTACATTACAAAGTGGTGGGACTTGTGTAAAATAAGTATCTTCAGAAATTTCATGGTCCAAAAAGGTCAGTGGATGCCACTTTTTCTTCAAGGAGGAATTCAATGTCACACCTTTATTCCGTAGGCACTTCCATCTCAAGTGCCATTTTGTCAGATATCCCCTCTGCTGCCATCCATCACATGGCAACAAAATGGAGTGTTGTCAGGAAGGTTCAGCCTATACTGCCATGCCACTGGCATCTACCTCTGACATCGTGGGCCAACGATGATGCCAAGAGACATTGCTTTCTGAGCAGCCCTCATACATACATTCATTTTGATGCAATGGATACATCAGGATTTTTAGCCTATGTTCCTGGTATGCTCTTTTAAGTTTTCCTCCACATAATTTCAATATCTGTGATATCTCTTATAATAATTCTTATGAGATTCTAATTACAGTGTTCACACTAAATACATTAATAGAAATTTCATATAATCTGTGCTACAGAGAAATGAAGTCCTTCTTCCAGAGCACTCTCACATGGTCATAATCACAGAATCACTGAATTTCACGGTTGGAAGGGACCTCAGGAAATCATCAAGTCCAACCCCTCTGCTAAAGAAGGTTCAGTACAATAGACCACACAGGGAGACATCCAGATAGGTCTTGAATATCTCCATAGGAGACTCCATAACCTCTCTGGAAAACCTGTTCCAGTGTTCTGTTACCCTTACCTTAAAGTTCTTCTGCATGTTAGCACAGAACTTCCAATTTTCAAGTTTCAGGCCATTGCTCCTTTTCCTGTCACTCACTACACACCAGCTAGAAGTGCCTCATCCATTTCCTCCCACCTCCCCTTAGATACTTATAAACATTTATCAGCTTTTCCCTCAGTTTTCCACAAGCTGAACAGACCCAGGTTACAAAACCTTTCCTCATAGAGGAGATGTTCCAGGGCCTTCATCATCTTTGTGGCCCTCCTCAGGATTCTTTCTAAGAGATCTCTGCCTTTTTTGTACTGGGAATCCTAGAACTGGACACAGTACTCCAGATGTGGCCTCACCAGAACAAAGTAGAAGGGGAGGATCAACTCCCTCAACCTGCTGGCCATGCTCTTTTTAAGGCACCCCAGGATACTGATGGTCTTCCTGGCCACAAGGGAACAGTGATGGCTCATGGCCAACCTGTTGTCCACCAGAACAATTGCTTGACTGATGTCTAAAAATCATAGACCAAGGACAAGTTTACTCACATTTTTATCTTTTATTCCCTGTTTAAAATATGCTTGTGGAATCTTCAGTGTACAAAGGCTATTCTCATATTTTTTTATGCTGTTCTGATGGCATGAAAGAGCATTATAGCTTTGGATAGGTCTATAAGGGAAAGCCTATTATGCAAGCTGTGCAGGACAACTTCTGATATAGCATACAAGTGCTAGTTCAGGACCCAAAGATAGGAGCAGAGAGGGCTGTAACGAAGGGGCTGGAACAAAATCCAGAAAAGAAAATGGATTCTGGCTATAATCATTGCTCAAAAGAAAGTAAAGACAGTCTTTGAAGGTCATAGTTGCTCTTTAAACATCCCTATGAAGCAGAATATGTTCAAAAGTAATAGAATTATTCTTACTGTTTTTCAGTTGAAAGTGGGGTGGCTTAAAGATCACATGTATGGCCCATGACCACTGCTGAGCTGAGAGGCAATAGCTTGAGATACTACAACAACTTCAGTGCTTTCGATGTCTTTGTTCTTATTCGTAAAGTAGAACACAATGGTGGTATAAAGACTTTTTCAACTCCACACTCTCCTTTAAAGGTTGCATGTTGATAAAGACACGGTATGAAAATTTCACCTTGTGAGTAAGTTGTTGAAAGCAGAAGTGTTAAACCAATTTGCATAGCTTCCTTCACCAATTTTACAAGAATCACTGCAGTGGTAAATATTTATAAAATCAAAATATATAAAACAGAATATCTGTACTTCCATTTTATGAGCATCTGCGAGTACTGGAGTACTTACAGTGTGGAATATTGAAAACATAGACATCCAAGAAATAAGTACTTTGAAAAAAACACATCTTTTTAAAGATATACAAATATACAGATAGATATACATGTTATATATATACAGATAAAAGAATGCATTCAAATCTTCTTTTATGAAGCAGTAAAAAATTAAATCTACAGCAATGAAAGCTATTAAAGGAAGACATTACAGAAAAAGTCACTAGTAGGGACAAAAAGAATAGGCATTTGACAAACTGTACATTAACTAACATTGATAAGTCATGGGTGAAACGGTAATAATTGCACAGTCTTACTCCACAGAGCCAGCCCTACTGAGCAACTTGAGACTGATGCTGACATCAGTAAAAAAATATTGTAATGCTTCTTGATGCTGCAAAACCAGCATAGCTAAGAAAGAGGTTTTTTGTTCCTTCTTGTTTCTTTCCAGTCTAATTCTTTAAAATCTCAGTAATAAAAACATAATTTAAATGGTCCAGTTGTCACTGGTCTTTAAACGTAGCACTTCACTGGCAACTGTGGTATAGAGGTAGGATTCTGTGCCTTATATGGGACAGTGACTTGGAACCAATGCATATCTTCTGTGAATCAAATATAGAAGGGAACTGACATAAGCTGTGAAAAAAAGCTCATCTCCTCCAAATCATTTATGCATACTCTGATGCCGGTCCAGAAACCAGTGGCTCTGAAGCACCTGAGGCAACCCCATAATCACATCACCTGTGCCCAACTCTTGACCAGGCTTTGGTGTCACAGCTGCTCATAATCATCTCTGTACCAGCCTCTGAACCTAACAACTGCAATGCTGAGCGCAGACTCCCCTTGTTTCCAGAGAAAGAGAGCTGCTGGCAGAAGGTTTTTCCTGAGGAATATTTTTGATTCAGGAAAAGGTTTTTGCTGTTGATCTGCCACAGCCAAGATTTGCTGATCTTCAGTGTCTAACAAAGCTTATTTTCCTTGTGTCATTTCTAGCACAACTTAGAGCTTCAGTTAACGGAGTCTGTATTTGTTAGGGACTGGTTTTTATTACACTTGCCAATGCATTTTTATCCATTTCGTAAATTAAGATGATTGTTAATGTGACTATGAAGCAAGCAGTGCGTGGAATGGGCACCTACTGAGTCTTTCTTTAATCAAAAGTAAATATTGTTAAAGCCACATGTGCACTCTGTGCAAAACATGATTTGCTGTATCTTTTACAACCGAAACTACTTGCTTTAAAAACTAGATTTAATTGATTTTCAGATTTCAAACATCATCTATAAGGACATTATTTTATTGCACTGGATTCTGCTTTATTGTTTCATTTTATGTTAGTCTGTTGAGATCACTTTATATGAGATATTTTCTTCTTAGCCACATTTTATTGAAATGTCAACTAGTACTAGGGATCTTTCCATAGGTTTTTTGAAACTTAGAAATGGCTTGGCTGTTACATGATACTTTAATAACGTTGCCAATCCTCTGATAAGTTCTTCACATCAGACATTTAGCCCCAATACCTAATGCTTGAGAATCTACATTGATTCTCTTCACGTTCCTCCACTGCATTCCAAGATTTATGAATATTAAGTTGTGCTTGCCCCAAAGCAAAAGTATACTCACTAAGATATTTGCTGAGATCAGGAGTCTCTCTGCCCCATTTTTAAAACAAAGACTTAATAAGGAAGCCCTATAAAATGTACAACACTGAAAAAATAAGGAAAATTCAGTATTTTTAATAAAGTAAAAAGAAAAAAAAATCCTTTAGTTCAAAGAACCTTATCTGAGCTATCCTAAATAATGCAGAAGAATAACAATTTATGACACTTGTACATAATTATGTCTGGTAAGACGTGTGAATGAACCCTGAATTCTAAAACTATAACTATTATTTTCAAAAACAGTGGTCACCTAGGTTAAAAAGACATCATTCTCTATAATTTTAACCCTTTTAAGTATGTGAACAGAATCCAGTTGGACCCAGCAACAATGGTTGTCAATACACAGCATGAACAGAAATTCTTTTTCATCCAAGAAAAAAATCCAGAAAGTTGTAGATTACATGGATGAAGCACACATGAATCTTTTGGTGCTGAAATATCTTGCACAAAGACTATCTGAACATTATCATTTTAAATGCACATGTAAACACATGTCCTTTCTAAATTGCAGAAAATGCAATTAAATTAAATTTCTTAAACTCTTTTACAAATGTTCTCTGCTTCGTTGGTGACTCGATCCACTTTTAGCCATGCATGAAAATATGGAATTTATTTCAAGCATTTGCTGAAACCAGTGCAAATAAGAAGGAAGGAAAAAAAAAAAACAACAAAACAGAACTGGATGAGGTGGTTTACTGATTTAGCATCAGGTGGAATAAACATGCTGAGACAAAACCTTTGAGTTCAGGTAAGTGCTGAACAAAGCTAATGGCAATCATTCATGCGGGCACATATTAAAATACTCAAGCGTCATTTTCTAAACTGTGACTACATATTACTTCTGCCCCTCTGTTTGTAATTACATTGCTTTCAGTCTTATATATTAAATAGTTCCCTAGCTGCTCTTTAGAAAATAATAAAATGCTTAATTTTAAAAATAACCCCACATGGTTAAGATAATTCATGAGAAAGATAGAACCGAGTAACATAATTCATCTTCTTTCTATACAAACCTTTATATTAAATCAAAAATAGAGCTCTGTTGTGTTTATTACTGTAAATATTCTAATGGAAATCAACAGCATATGAGGTATTCCCAGCAGGTTCTCCATAAGCCATCATTGAAATATCTCATTGCAATTATTTTTCAGCAATTTCCTCCCATTGCTATTCTATATATTCTAATACATCGAGCACGAAATAAGATGTTGGTATCTCTCAATATAGCTCCTATTGGATTATAAATTAAGATGGCTATAAATTGGATTGTAAATTAAGAAGCACAAAAAGTCAAGGTACCCCATGGATATGGAAAGCTTGCTCTGTGTGAGAGACCTCACTTCCCACCAACAAAGCGGTGACACCCGAGACATTTTGGGATAATGCCCTTATTTACCACACTGGTAGAAAGAAGAAATTCCCTGGCTTGAAGTGCTTGCAAAATTTATTCGTCTCTTTACTGGCAATTGCTATGTAGGGCATTATATGGATTCCCGGATAGCATTAATGGTTCTGTTTTCTGCATGCCTCAGGCCACAGGGCTGTGATTACTTTTAATCAGTTTCAAGCCTCCCCACCCTGAGCTGCGCTTTGGTTATCTTCACACTGGATCAGTGCATTGCAGCCTACCTACCGTAACACTTGGAAGCTTCCCTGAGGTTTTCAGGCTATGCAGAACGCAGCCAAAATGAAAGTTCAGGTCCCTTTCCTTCCCCTTTCCTCTCCCTACAGGAACTTTGCTGGCTGTTCCCCGTTTCCCATCAGTAGCTCAAGCATTACAGCGGTAACAAAAAATCCTGTCCTTCCTTTTTGCAAGTCACAGAGTAAAAAAAGTAAAGGGGGGGGGGGGGAGGTGGGGGGAAAGAAGAAGGTAAAAATAAAGCAAAAAATATTATATTTTTTTTTAAATGGGAATTTGTAATGTTTTCCCTTTTGTCTTCATTTCTCTTACCTTTAATTTTCTCCTGAATGTTTACGCAGCTTCACATGAGTTTACTTTATAAGCATTCCTGATAAAAATCAAGTCCCAAATCATCATTCTGCACAATCAGGAATAAACTTACCAGGCTTCAACCACTAATGCACAGTCACCCTTTGTAGTCACCCACAAACAGGGAGAAACAACTGTCACCCACATCACCCACACTCACACTTATGCCTCTCTCTTTTACCTTTTTCATTTCACAATGAAAACATAATTTACCTCTGCCAAAATAACAAACACACTTTCAGTTTCAGAAGATCTATAGCATAGTAGTCATTGTTGTCTGATTCTATGACAACAGGCAAAGAATTGTTGACAACGGGAAAATAATTTTCAGTACGATGTGGTAACTTTCATTAGCGTAGCAAATATCAAACGACCCACAGAATCAAGTCAGTGAAGGGAGTCGGGCACAACTAGAAAGATGTAGTGACAGTACCCTGCACAGATGCAATTCTTGTTATTCAGGAAAAGAAAGAATAGAAAGCTGGAGGAAATGCGTTCATGACAATCACTGGTGAATAATATATTAATTATCAAAAAGGGCTCAGCCAAACACGCAGACAACTTATATAGCACATCAGACAAAATATGCCAGCTATTCAAAAAAATGAGGCAGATGAGATTAGGCTCGTGCAGGTTGTCTTGCTGACATGCAGTGTTCTAGACAAGCAAGTGAACATGCTACGAGACAAGCAAGTGAACATATTACACAAGGACCTACGCAAACTACAAAACGATCAAAGACTGCTTCAATATCATAATGTAAAACTGTAATGGGAAGTCAGACAGGTTGATAAAAAGAAGCAGATCTCTTTGAAATGTGAGTCAATAGAGAAAAAAGTGACAGATTAATAACATTTTCAGATGAGGATTTCAGATTTTGGCACCTTCCACAAGAGCAGCGTAGGAAGGGAACACCAAAACAGCAGCTTTTAAAACAACAAGATTAGCATAATATTTGCACTTTTTAACTCCACTATTACAGAACTGCTAATTCCAAAAAGGAAGATGTTCAAGGAGGGAGGGATGTAAGATCTAATTAAATGGAGAACAATGCTGCTAAATAAAGCTTAGGATGTTTTTCTGCCTCAGTGCATAAACTGTGGACTCCTATGAAACAACAGTGACTTCTCAGCAGCTCTTCCAAAAGTAAGAAGATGAAGAAGTTCCTGCTCTTTTTTGCAGCTTTGTACTTTTTGCAGCCATTAACTCAAGTTTACCTGAAAAGAGAGTTTTGTGGTTGCAAAGCCAACAGTTGCATTGCAGTAACCACCAGCTTTTAAAGCTGCTACTGGCAGCACTGACTGTGGGAAACTGACTGCAAGATTAAGACTCCAGCTGCAGGAAACCATGTTTTTTGTGTTTTTTGTTTTGTTTTGTTTTTAATGTTGACTATAAAACTTCTCTTGCTCACTGCTGAAATACAGGTTGCAGGAAAAACACTTTTGTCCTTCAATTGGAAACATACCCCAAGTGCTAGTTAACTCCTGCTGGAGAGACTGACTGACCAGCCATGCCGTGATGAAAAGATGAAGGTAGAAGCTCTGTGCAAATGGACAAGATACAGCCACGAACAGCCAATGAAAAAGAGAGGCCAGAGGACTTCACAGTATGAGAAAGGGAGATGAAAAATAAATAAATAAATAAATAAATAAATAAATAAATACAGATAAGATAAAGAGGCATAGCCAAGTTACCCTGGAAAAAGCAACATCAAAATTAATGTTAAACCTTCTGTGGGCAAAGTAAATTTATTTTTTTTTAATAGTGAAAAGCATAAATGGAAGCTTCAAAAGTCTTGCAATTTTCCCTTCTTCAAAGTAGCACCAATCTTCCTGTTAAAATAACCAGTGAAATCAATGGAAAACTGGGGCAATTTCCCAGATTTTGATTGATTCTCATATGGATCATCTCTTACAGTACTCCAAAATGTAAATATCCATCCTGAGAAGTCAGAAGAAAAATTGCTCTGGAAGCATCAACCAACTTGACCCTACACAGCTAAGACAGTCTAGTAGGTACGCATGGCCCTGTACAGCATAGCAAAGAAAGTTGCGAGTTTGATATTATGATCTACTTATTTCACTGTTAGTAAAAATAAACTCTTCGCATTAAGCAGAAAACCAAGTGAATAACTATTTTATGTTCAAGCTAGTGTAGACAGACACGCTGTAAGCTACATGGGATGGCCAGTGGCCTGGACCACAGCCACTCCAGTGTTCACAGCTGGGATCAGTGGCAGAGAGCACAGTCCCAAATAAATTTAGAGAGGAACAATTTCAGCACTTCATGTAGTACTAATAGCTGAAATTAGGGAAAAAAAAAAAAAAGTAATAGGCAATTCATTGAGAAAAAAAATAAACTACTCTTGTTTCAGAGAGAATAATAATTACTTCTGATGTACACTTATTTTGTATGAAGGGTGGTGGCTGGCAAAGAAAGGGAAAAAAGATGTTCAGGTTTGGTCTATGGACAAATGTTTGGTTTGGTCCAACAGTCTTTTCATTTACTCACTCTGATCGTAATACAATCCCAAGCAAAGTAGTTCCTAGAGAAGAGCTTTGCATTTGTAATAAAGCGAAAAGATGTATTTATTTGTTTGGTTTTGCAGGCCAAGGGGAAAACGATGACTATGAGATCTTTATTTTTTCCTCAGTTTGAGCTTATAAAAGGCAAATGTTTCTAATGCTTCATTTTTGTAGATTCTTTGGAAAGGTTTTATGCAGTTTAACAGAAAAGTTTAGAAATCATTGTGAATGATTCCTTTGCAAAGCTCCACAAGCTGATAAAAACAGAACAAGTTAAGAAATGATATGGGAAGTGCCTAGGGAAGAGAACACTGCTCTGTACATTACAAAGATCAGAGGCAGCCTAGAAGAAGAACTAGAAAAAAACTGTTCACATCATTTATCACAGTGTAGAAATTCCCAGAAAACTTAAATATCATGGTTAGTTTGAAATCATGAAATCTGGGAAAAAGATAAAATGTTAAAAGTACTGAACAACCAAGTACAATTTTAAGTCCAGTCAAAAGGATTTGTTCTTAAATCCAGTACTTAGAGAGCATCCCTATATCTGGTGATCAAAGCTACTAAACAGACACTTTTCATTTACTTCTCAGGAAGAAACTCATTGAAATGAACAAATATCAAACAACAACAACAACAAAATAGGTCAGAAATTATGTAAGACAATTTTGAATCAGTGTATTTTTTACTATATGTTTCTTGTAATTGAGTAGAAAACAGTCTGTGAGAATTAAATGTGTTCAAAACAGAATGTCATAGGAAACAAGCCTTCATGTTTGTACATGCACAATGATTACTAGGTCCACAACTATAAGAGACATCGAGAATAGACTAGTTTCTCAGAAATAAAAGCCAAACTGAAAAAAATAAAAGAAAAACATGCTTTTAATAATACTCTGTAAGAAAACATAGCAGAAACAAAAAAATGACCTGGAAACAAAAAGAGAAAAAGAATTAGAAATCTTCAGGATTCATAGATTAAATGGCTCAGAAAAGCAGAACCACCATCTACACTGAATCTGGTTCAACTTCTCATGCATTACTGATCAGTAACTTAACATCCAGTACACACAGGTTTATTGAATTTATTTAGCAATACTCCACAATGATGCTCCTCCAAGTAGCACATGGCCAGTTGGTGCAACATTTGCTCATTAGTGTACCAAAGAAGAGCAGGCCTCAGCTAGTGCAAGCACTGCAAATAAAGACAAGCCTTTGTGCCGATGGTCAGCACATCTTTGCAAATCATAGAGTGTCTTGTATTGTCTCTTACATGTCATCCATTGAAATAAAAAGTTTGTATAATAATCATTTGAATGACTTTTAAAAAGCGTTGTTTTTCTACCACCGTTTAAATAAGCACTTAGATTCCAACATACAGAAGTTCACAAATATAAGTACATATGCATTTCTATTTCTATGTAAAATAAATTTAGACATTAATTTGTCGTACTCTGATGTTATAGGGTTTTGTTTGTTTATTGGTTGGTTTGTTGTTTTTGGGGTGTTGTGTTTTTTGATTTTTAAGGAAAAATAACCCCAAACCAAACAGGAATTATGCTAATACTAAATTGGAATTACAAGGTCTAGGGGAGGGATGAGGAATTCTGTGTCTTAACTGCATCATTTACGAAGCTCACATCAACATACATTTTGCTCTTTCCTGGCTGGCTAGGCTTCTGATGTTACTACCATCCGGAGAAGTTCAACTTTTACATCCTTGTATGTGATATTCCCCTGTTGCAGTCTCTTCCACTAATCTTCTAAGTGTAGTATGTGATTCCTTCTGTGTGCAAAAGCTACAGGGCAAACTGCGATCAATGTGTAATTTGACTTGATGCCCTTTGAGTTTCCCAGCACTCTGAAACAGGCAAAATCACTTAGAGTAGCTGATTCAATTTGTCAGGCAGCGCTGTGTGTAACATGTGTATCAGCCCTAATTCAGCTGTAGCAGAATAGGGTGTCTTGTCAGTCATTTGGTACATTGAGCTATTCACAAGAGCACAACAGAGGAAGATGTGAACCGTAAGCACTCCCATTGCATGAAAAGGGCAGAGAAGTTTGGTAGAAAATAAACCCACTTGTATTCCAGCTTGTCATCAGATATCAGAGGGCCTGGGTGCAGCTGAGCTTCGATACAGAGTGATACCCAAGTCAGCACTATTAATGTGGTCGCATTCAATATATGATCTACCAAGATTATGGATTCATAAATAGTACATTGCCCAATTCATCTGTAATGTTTGAAAGGGCTCTCACAACCAGCCTTAAGGGATTTGGCCACACCCAAGGAGATGATTCCACTCCCCAGAATTCCTTCTCTCTTAAGCCGCTTTATACTACTCTCTTACTTTCAGATGGAGCTTTAGTGACTCTAGTCAAACATACTTTTCTCTTGCAATGTTTACTCTAAAACTCTTTTTGACATAAAGGTGGGAAACTGCTGGCTTATGGTTGGCTCCAGAAAACAGAATAGTTTATTAGTTCCAACAATCAAGTCCCATCCTTGCAGGATGATCTTGGAGTTTGGTCATGGGGCTTCTACTCTGCTCCACCCAGCTTCTCTGGTGTTTGCTACAGTGCTTACTGACAGCTAAGGTCTCAGGTCACATTGCTTAGGGAACAATCACTGAATGGATTACCCAAAGCATTCCACCCTGGAGGCTTTACCTTCTCTCAAGAGGTAGATGTTTAAACATAAGTCAACTCTGGTAAATACTCCACATAATTTACCTTGAGTTTATTGTCAGTCAAGCTTCACAGTATTTAGAAGGACCTGGGGAGGTCACATGCAGCCTTATTAAGATTAGAGCTGAAGGGTCTCACTGGGTGCTCACTGTTTATGGGGTAAGATGACTTACTCCAAGTCATGGTATTTAGCAGGACAGTGTCACCAGTCCTGAGTAAGGACTTATGCATAACAGCCAGGTGAAAGTAGGAGGCTGAGGACAGGAGGATTACTCTGTGACAAAACCAAGAATAGTTATTTAGAGTTACTACATACTTCTATAGAAATACAACTCTGTGTTTAAATGTTAATATTTGCAATCAAATAGTGATTCATAGAAGTAAATTCTGTGATTGTAGGTGTTGAAAGGAAATTTTACAGAATGGGGCCTTTTCCAGCTATCTCACCAAAGTGAGATAGGAAGGAACTTGCCCAAGTCTGAATTGGGGAATTCTCCCTTTGCCTCTCTGGGAACATATTGTCTGGATTTGCAAGCTATCACTTCTCAGATTCCCTTTCTGAGAAGGGAAAAGAAGGGAGATATGCAGGTTCTTCTGTTCAGTATTCACTTCAATAGTTCAAGCTTTTACTCAAATAAGCAAAGGTAGAAGCTCATGTGGCTTAAAGCACTTCCACTCTGCTGCTGGACTTACAGAGTTTTTGAAATTCCTTAAATATAGAAAATTATAATGGAACAAACAATGCATGTTTTTTATCCAGCATTTAATATCAGGACACAATTGTTTACAGTAATTACAGATAAGCAAACAGTTTGGATGCTAACAGTTTAAAATTCTATTAAATAAGAGTACTCATTGATAATCTACCTTTGATTCTAGTGTTTACTTGAATACTACAAAAAGATGGACAGACAGTGGGTCTATGAAGATGCAGTTAGACATCTGTAATTCCCTTTCATAAGTAAAAGTTTGATTAAATGTACAAACGTGGTGTTTGAGTTACATCCCAGGATCATATATTATCTTCTGTTTAAAATATGCAGGAACTCCTTTGGCCTCTGCTGAAAATACACAAAGATGTAACCTGAGAAAAAAGTGAGATAGCCTACATTTATTTAAGCCACATACCACACTGAAGAATCTTTTTATCAAAGATCAGAGTACTTACTGTTCTTGATACACTATTTCTTGAAATGTCCTGATCCTAGAGAATTACCATTAAGTCTCTGAACAGCATGTGCTTTCCCAGACTGTGACTTCTACTGTTTATCTGAGTTCAGAACTGGGCCCAAATAACTCAGAAAAAAATGATTCAAGTATATTAAGCCAAGCAGTGCTGCTCACAGTGTTCCATATATAACTGGTAAAAAATTAGGCATCTGGAAAAACATAATCACAGAAGACATCGCAAACAAATAAATTGTACCCCCGCCATTTTACTTTTAATAGAAGCCTTCAACAATGATACTTCAAAAATCTTTACAGTGTTATGTAAATTGCATGCCCTTACTGTGCTCGCATCCTCGCTGCGGGGCTGAGAGCCTACTTGGAGCACCTACCGTCTATAACTGTCTTTTCTTTCACTACCCTGATTAACTAAGTAACATTCACTTCCCAGGAATCCCCCATGGAGCAGCAGCATTCCTACATGCCTGGCCATTGCACCAGTAATGACTGGATTTGGAGAGAATTTGAAAACCTTCTTCAATACGCTTAATTCTGTTTTTCAACCCATATTCAAAGCAATACTTCAGCATTGTTATGTGATTTTTGACAGGGTTACGGTATGCTCATCATGCTAAACTGAAATGTTTCTGGCAGATGTCTACTCTGCGACAATCAAACTGTGTGTACAGTAATACGTGACAACCACAGCGCTACTTTTAGTTCTAAAAATTACACACATAATGCGTTATTAATGCTAACTGGGTACACAATTATGCAGTACATTATTTATTTTTTCATTACAATTTTTTTTTGTTGCAAAAAAAAGTTGCTTCGGTACCGTATATGGGACTAATTTTTAAAATTTAGCCTGGAGTCAAAACTGGTATTAGTAAAAAAGAAAATAAATAAAAACATATCCTAATAGAAACACAGTTTCTTTTATAAACCTGCAGAAGTTTTTCTCTTAGCCTTTTATCAAGTTATCTTCTCAGCTCTTTCTAGTTTGCTACCTGAAGGCTGTCCTGGAACAGCAGCTTTAGAAAACTATTTGGTGGGAAAAAAAAGCTTGAATGATTAGTGAGGAATGCCATCAAGCAAGCACTGCAGAGGAGTCAAAGAACTAGGATTTATTTTGAAAGCAATTTAAACTATTCACATTTATGGGAACCAGGCATAAATCACAGAAAACTGTTTGTTCCATGAGTAGTAGAATTAAAGAAAACTTGCCTCTTTCCAGTTGTATGATTCGCATCTGTCAGCTTAATTCCCTTATGTTTAATACAATGTGAGTTTCAGCAGCAGCTTTTTTGCACAATTACACTTTTTTAGAATCCTTGTGTGGACTCTGACAGCTTATAAGAGCTGAGCAAATTCTGCAAGTTCCTCATCAGTGGGGTAATAATATGCCTCACTGTCCTCTATGCAGCTTGCTTTGTTATGTTTTTTCAATTGCTCTCATTTTTCATTTGGTTTAACTGGAACCAACATGTTTAAATTTTATTAGTAAGGAATAAGGAAATGGACAAACAAAAATGCAAGCATTTTATATCACAGTGGAATATTAAGACACTTTCACACTAAGAATAGCAAGAAAATGATTTTTCTATTTGGGAAAATTTCCATAACCTTCAAAACACAGAGTAACAATCTAATAGTGTAACAAACGAATGATTTCCATAGGGATCAATATTCTGCTTATTATTTGAGTAACTCAGGAGCAACACATAAGTGATAATGCAGCATGAAGCAAGCAAACAAGCAAATAAGGTATAGTTTGTGAGTTACATTTCTCCTGGAGCAGTGGAAAGAAAAATATTGCTGAATCAACTTAGCACAGTGTTTCATTAACCTCTAACTAAGGGTGTGGAAGTGAAACAGGCTCAAAGTCTCTACATACTCCTGACCTTCCAACTGCTCTGTAATTTTCTGCATTGCAACATGTGTCATGTTAACACACACACACACAAAAGCCAGCACCCAATACTTTTCATCAGCCAAGAGGAACCAGACCTTCTAGCTCTGTATTCTTGCTATTTTAACATTTCAGAGTAGATTTGCAGTGGTTATGATCAGCCTACTGACAGCTCACAACACACCAATCCCAGTGGAACGTGGATTGCATTTTTTCTTGCAAATTTTCCATGAACTTCTATATCATAGATGAACTTTCATGCTTTATTTCAGTGAGAGTGGACTATTTATCTTAACAATACTGCTCATCTTGCTTTCACAGCCCATTTTATTAACTTTTTTATATTAAGTAAATTCTCTTTTTATCTACGATGTTTGTTTTACAGGTAATTCATCTAATCTAAAGTATTTTCTTTGGGACTTCAGTTTAGCTTTGCCCTTGAAATTAACATTTAATGTATTTTTATTTTCTTTTTTTTTTTTTTTTTCAATAGAAATTAATCTTTATTTGAATTATTAGTCCAGAACTATCACCTACATTCACCATATTTGAATGCTGGTATTGAAAACATCTGTGATTGCTATGTTATCCCAGACCACTACTGTAGAGGACATACATCTTTCTGTTAAGGAGAATCCACTCTAGCAAAAAAAAACAACAAAACCTGTTCCATAGGTTAGACACATGCTGGTACTTGTCATGCCCTCACCAGTAAAGTGAAAGGAAGTAAAGAAGGAAAAAGAAAATAAATGAATGACTAGATCACCTAGTCAAACCATCCACCTACCACCAATACTGCACATAAACCATGTCCCTTAGTACCATACCTAAACATTTCTTGAACACCTTCAGGGACAGTGCACCATCTCCTTTTCCAGTGCCCAACCACTCTTTCTTATATCCTTATATTTTTTATATCCTTTTCTTATATCCGACCTGAACTTCCCCGGTGGAACTTGAGGATATTTCCTCTTGTCCTGTCAATGTTACCTGTGAGAAGAGGCCAAAATCCACCTCACTACAAAGTTCCTTCAGGCAGTTATAGAGAGCTACAATGTCTGCCCATCATCTAACCTCTCCAGCATGAATAGAAATTAAATTCCAGTCAATTCAACACTTACTGATTACAAATGTGGGTCGCTCCAAAAGTAATGCTTCCTATCCGTTTCTATGGAAGCTGCAACAAAGAACAAAATAACAATATTTGACAGAGGGATTTCTTCAGCAACAATACTCTAGTTTTTCAACATGGTCACCACTATTGGTCAATTTGCACAGATGAGCTTATGGAAATACTCTTCATTTTGTAGTGTGACAGCTGTGTACAGCTGTCTGGAATGAGGCTTGTCTTTCATGTCACTGTCTCCACTGCCAAATTGCACCACCCTCCTCTTCATTGTGCTCACATCCACTGTTTTGTCTCCATAGAGTTCAGCAAGCATCAGTCAAGGTCAATGGGTGCCACTTTTTCTGCACAGATGAATTCGACAACACACCTTTGCTTCACGTGTACTTCCATCTCAGACGCCATTTTGTCAGACTGCCCCTCTGCTGCCATCTGTCACACAGCATTAAAATGTTATAGAACATCAGCAGGAAGGTTCAGCCTCTACTGCTGTACCACCAGCATAACATTAGAGGCGTGTGTGTGTGTGTGTGTGTATGTGCACGCACGTGCCCATATATAAATCAATTACATTTTCTCTTTAAGTCATATGTGTATATGTAAATATCTACATATACATACACACAGGCTTTCCAGGGTATCTTCCAGAAAAGCATCTGGGTTTGAGCTAAGATTATCAGAAGGTATGTAATCAAATGCTGGCTTAATAATTTGTTCTACCCATTACTATATTCACAGATATAATCAGGTAAGAAATTGGACACTAATATTTATTTGCCTTTTGATTTCAGTGCATTCTGTACCTCTCTGGCAGGATAAAAGAAGACTTTAGAACAAATTAATTTTTGCCTGTGAAGATGCTGGTACAGTACAATGATGTCCCATTTCAGTCTTCTGTTTGATAAACTGACTTGATTAAGCTTTCTAGTTCTCTCCTTATAAAGCGATTTTATATTGCTGTGGGTCTATTTTGGACCATTGATATTTTTCAAAAAATAAAAAAAACAAAACAAAACAAAACAAAAAACACCAAAAAAAACCCTGTTTTCCTGAACAGACACGCTTCCCTGCTCTCTCTTACTGCATTGCCCATTTAGAAATGTAAAGGTTGTCAAGAAAGGCCAAACCGTTTCAACTGAAAAACATTGTTCATTCAAAGTGTTCCAAAATCTTATTTCTTCAAAGCAAATAGAAAATATTTCCTTTTTCTTTCTTAGTGTGGAAAAAAAAAAATCTCAGAATACATCCCACCTATGAGACCCAAATTGCTGTAAATGAGCATGTTATAACACAGTACATATTTAATTTCCTATTCCAGCAAGTATTGTTTCATCCACAAATCTTGCTGGAAAATTTTCCAGATCACTGATGAAAATGTTGAATAGCACCAGGCACAGTACCAGTCTTTGCAGAACCTCTCTAAAATCACTAGTTTAACAATTATTTCATCTGACAACTACTTCTTGAGACCTAGCAGTCAACTCATTTTCAGTCTATGGCATATGTATGTATTACAGCATAATCTTGCAAATCAGGATGTCATACGAATCCTAAGTCAGATGTCATAAGAACTCAAGTGTATCACAGTTATATGATTATTTTATCTGCTGAGCTGTTAATAGCATTTGTTAATAACAGTCAAGACCTATTTCCCAGTAAACTATGTTGACATGCATTAGTACCTTATACTTCACTTTTTCATTATTTCCAGAAAAAGAAAAAAAAAAAAAAAAAAAATAAGTTTCCAATGATTTTCTCCAAGAATTAAATCAGATTTCTCCAAATTCTCCAAATTCTCATTTTTTAATAGAAAGAGTGTTGTGGTAATCTCCGCTACTTTAATAAAGAAAACAACATTCTTCAGTATAAAGGGCTTGGTTTTTTTTTTTCAGCATAGGTTAGTATGCATTATTCATCAAAGAAACAATGAGAATCAATAGAACTGGACAAGGTGTTTCAATAAAAACATGGAGGATGTTGGTTAGGAAAAAGACAGTGAAACCTGAAGATGGTGAAAAACACAGAATCAAGAAATGAGGATAAGCTTTAATGATGTGTTAGATTCCGTTTCTTCTGTTTGTTTGTTAAGACAGCAATCCAAACATTCATCCTCGAAATTTTAAGAACTTTTCTACAAATCCTAATAAAATCTTTTCCATATTGCACACTGTTCATTCCTTCGACTGTTCTCTTTAGAGAAGGTGGAACTGAAGAACTGTCAATTTTCTTGCCACAGAAATCTATAAATGTTATTGACACAAATGCATTTCTTACCTCAATTCTGTGTGCAACATCTAAGCTTCTTATTTCCAGAGAAGTTCCTGCACAAGTTGATCTCTCAGTCTTGTGATGCTTTGAAATGAGAAGCATAAATCCTACAGTATAGAATGCTTGAAATGGATGTTGTACTGATATGTTGCACTTAACAAGAAAGGTTGAAGAAATTAGAGTGGATTTCGTTGGACTAGGTAAATTAGGCAGGAGTACACAAATTATATGAAAGGTTAATACAGGAAAGGTTATGACAAGAGAATGGTGATTGTTCTACACATCCACTGGGAATAGAACACGGATACGTCAGCCTTACAGAAATAAGATTAAATAGGATCTTAGGAAAAAGCTTTATTTCTCTAACGACTACTATAGCGCTAGTGCAAACTGTCTCTTCAGTTCCCCAAACTCCCTTCACTGCAGGTTTTCAAGAACACTCTTTCAGCTTAAACTGCAGAACTCCAAGTTCTCTTAGAAGTTCCTTGCAGCCAAATATGTTCGCATTTCCTCAATATTTATGCATGCATTTTGGAATTAACGTCTTGCAGTATTGGCCTTCTTTACAAAAGCAATTCTGCAAAGTAATTAGCAGAAAAAGTTAGAAGATGGTATTACTCAGAAACACAATATATTTTTGTCCCTTCCAAATAATGTCTGAGATACAAGTTCAGTATTATATAATCTGTTTTCAGTAACACATACGTATGCTATAAAAATACTACCGTTCTAGTTTCAGATGCTATAAAAATTAATGTGAGCTTTAAAAGGATGTGAAACAAGTAAAAATATCAATTTAACACCCAAAATGCATTTTCACCACAGGTCTTTGTAACAAGACTTGCATATGCAATACATGGAATGATTTAAAAATCATTTTGATACATTATGAATCCCCTGTAAAAAAAATAAATAAGTGAAGACATTCTCAATTTTGGTAAATATTTATAGAGCCAAACAATATGAAGTATATGTAACAATCAAATTTCTAGTGAAAATGTGTGCAAGTAGGTTTATTTTGAAAGGAAAATTCCTACTCCCAGTGTCATACCCAATTAAATTCTCCAGGTAATGACCCCATTTGCATAGAGAGCTGAACCCACAAGTGGGAATTTTAATGGGCACACCACCTGAGTACATTAATTGAGAGTGACACTACTTGAACTAGTTTTGTGCTTACCCCACTGAAAATTCTACTCATATTATTTTTAATGTCAAGCTACAAGTCAAATTTCAAGATGATGGATTTGTTCTTTTTTAAGCATTGAATTTGAATAAAAGAAAGCTTTAATTCTGTTATGCATTGCATAGCTTTAACTAATCTGTAGTTCTGATTCTCACCGTTGCTTCATTTTTTTTCCAGTGATTGGAATTTAATTTTATTCATTAATTTATGAATAATTAGATAGAAAATAATGCCTTCAGCATCTAAATTGCATTTGGATTGCTGTTTAATGTACTTTCACCACACTATGTGTTACACTTAAGCTGGTGTTAATAGTTTACTAAAATGTTATTGTGTAAATAAGTTTAATTATTCCTTCCGAAGAAACAAGATGGAATATAAAATTTCAGTCATGGATACCTTAGTTTTTTTATACTTAACCTTATGAAAGCCCTTGTGAACAGTAGAGAAATACTTGTGCAGTGTTTCCCTCTGTCCTTCACACGCTACTCATAATGACCTTGAAGTTATCATGGATTCTAAACCATCGCTGTTGGTCTACATTAAATATGTAATCACGGTGTCTCCTCATCACAGAAGAAACAGACAAATGGAGCTATATTTCCTAGGGAGGAAAGCAAACCCATGGTGCTTAGTTCACTTCTTTTTCCAAACATGTTCTTGTTAGTCTTCAGTAACTGAAAGTAGCACAGATTCAAAAAGCTTGTACAACACTGCAAAATCTATTAATTTTAAAGTAATGTACTGGTCTTATTCTTACGAGGAGAACTATTTTGAAGAATCAGTTTGCAAGACCACAGTGTACATCTCAACTAACAGAACTTTCAGTTCCTTATTTCAGCAAGGAAGTCAGAACTAATGCATTTTGAGGTTCATATACTCAAATGTAAAACACATGAACAACATGAACTTAGATTTATTCCAAATTTCCAAACATACCACTTTCACAAGTCTTTGATTAGGAGTTGCACAGAGCAGTGAACACAGAGAAAATAAAGAAGTAACTTTCAATGTAATAGCTTCCTAACATCCCACCAAAGTCCTTTCTCTGCTCTTTCTTTAATATCAAAGATATTTAAAAAAAATAAATACACAACAACAAAAACTACACTGTGATTATGTTAAAGAAATAAACAGGTACCGTGAAAAAAAGATGGTAATCTGAGAGGCACACAAACTGGAGTGCAGCATATTCACTGTGTGGTCACTCTTGCCACAACTTGGAGATGAGAGAAATTGCAGAAGCCTTCGCCACTGATTGAAGAGGAATTGTATAGTGCTTGGGCACCAATTACATACCACTGAGATGATATATAAAGAGCTTCAATTACAGTGGAGTATTTTGTCAGTTAAAACAGCATATGAATATCAGAATAAAAATTAGTTAAGATACCATTAAACGTATTAAAAGGTACTGTACAATCTTTCATCTAACATCACATTTTTATGAGTACTGAATGGTAATGTACAACAATTGCTATAATATATATACATAAAAGAGGCAACCTGGATTGTATCTAGTGTTCTATTAAATTATTTTCAAGAGAGGTGAGCTGATATGCTAAAACCTATACAGAGCTTAAGACTACCTAATCAAACTCAACACCTGCTGTTTTGCAGAATGGTAATTCAGAGAAATTTCTCTCATTCCATCTACAGTAGAAACAGGCCATCACATCAGAGGTTTGTGAAGGAGGGGAAGGCCATCCTTTTATGTCACTAGCATCAAATCACTGGTAAACAGCATAAGCATATGCTCGTGAGAAGGCTGAATTTTGTAGAAGCAATCAACTCCACATTCTGAGTTTACTGAGTACAGCAAACAAGTTTATCACAGAAGTGGGTGCAGGGTATTGTTTTTATTGATCATTTTTCAATATCTTAATGCTAAAATTGAGGTAAAGTCGAATTGTTGTCTCTGTAAGTGAAAACAACTTGCAGAAGGTTAAAAATAATACTGTAAGATTAATGCCTAAAGCTTTTGTTGTCACTATCAATATTAAGTCCTTCAACATGTGGTGTACATATCGTCATACAGGACAAGAGACAGAAGATAACAGACATATTTCTCAAACCTTTGATTTATTTCTGAGCCTAAAAGTAAGATTTCAGATACCTATGTTGTCTTGCTAAAGGTTACTAGGCTGCTGATAAAAGGAAATATAGCGATATAAATGACAATGTTCTCAAAGAATACACATCATTTATTGCAACCATTAAGATTAAAAAAAAAAAAAAAAAAAAAAGCAACAGGGATAAAAGCTTTTCATCCAGAGACTACACCAAAGGATTCGCCGTACTCAACATGCAGTTCTTAGCATGAGTACTGTAGCTGGAATAGAATCATTCAATCCAAAATATCCGTTATGCTGCTGATCATGATCCCTTTTCATAAAAGCCCTTTTTGTGGGAGGAGCTGAGGGGAATATTAGACGCTATAGACACTGGCTAGAACACTGCAGCAAGTCTCAAGTACTGCTACTATTCCAGTTCTTTACAAGTTCTACAAGAAGTTTCCAGCACAGTCTCAATACCAAGACGGTTATGGTACACAACCAAGCACAGAATTTGTGTCTCATGCTACCTGTGAAAACATCTCAGAGATGCATTTTTAATTTAAACCCTCTGAGAAACCATGTGTACACTGACACAGTAGAACGTTCAATAACTTTAAAATAGATGTATGAAAATCAGTGCAAATGAGTACTGTTTCTGCAGTGTTAAAGGACTGTAAACCTGTTCTCATCCGCTTAAATCACACATGAAATGGTCTACTCTGAGTTTAAACAAACTGATATTAAAAATTTTCCTCAATTTAAACTATTGTATATAAACATTCCATTTTGTAGCCCACAGAGGCCGTTTCATCACTATTTACAGCACTGTTATGAACCAACCAAATACTAAGCTTGTTCTTAGAAAACCAAATACTGTTGCAGCAGCTGTATTTAAATAATTTTCATTTTTATCAAATTTAGAAATTACTGGAATTCCATTTTATTTATTGATTACACTAAGACATTAATTTGGCCCCTTAGTGATAAACTGTTCCACTGCTGTTCTGTACGAGCACCTCAGCTGTAACAAATACACCTGTAAGACTGCTCGCCTACACTGTCTCAAACTCTCTGTGCAAAGCACGTGAAGGCCTAAACCTTTAATAAATGCTGTAAGAGAAAAAGCACAAATAAGACAAAAAATATTATTCAGAACAATAACTCAGTATAAGAAGATATCCCAAAGTTTCAAAATAAAGATCTTTATTTCAAAATAGTGTTTGAGAATAGCACATCCAGTTAATATGAAATACAAAAAGCAAGTTACCATTTTTTCAAATGGGCCAGTTCGCAGAGCTATATACTGAAACACTGTACAGGTTCACAAGAACAGTTATAAAACACAGTTCTGATGTTTTAATTTTACTTAAACTATATTTTCACATTTGTCTCCTAATTCTGCTTGTTTTAATTACACAAGGTGCTTATAAGATTGCCTATGGAGTGAAAATTACAAAACAGAATTTAATAATATAAATACAGTAAGAAAGTCCTTAAACTACATACTAATATTCTCTGCTACAAAGATACATTTTACAAAAGTGCTAATATCTCTATGACAAATAGTAGCAGAATATATTTAAATGACAAACAAATCCCATGTTTTATTTTTTAAATTGTAATACTTTGATAGTTCTAATCAATGTAAGGGTAAACAAACACAGCATTTTCAGTTCTTAGCATTTCACAAAGGAAGTCGGAAAAATGTAATGTATCTGTATATGTTTGTATGTGCACACGTGTAGGAGTGTTTGTACATATGCATGTACTTCTAAATAGACTTCTTGTATTTAGAACTTGTATTTTAACAGGGCTGGAAATACATTCTTAATGGTAAAAACATTTCTCAGGATCTCATAATTTCAGTTAAGCAAAAAAATATCTGAGTTCCTTTAAGCAGAAACAAGGCTTATGTAAACTGTATGAATTTGTACATAGAAAAAAGACTCCTTGGATTGACATTTACATTTTTATACTATCTTAACCTGTGGTAAAAATAATTTTTACTAACATCCAGTATTCACTGAAAGCTTCAAATGCAAATGTACAGTTTTCCAAACACAAAGCGGAAACTGCTCAGGCAGAGACATCCCAGCAGTACCGGAGACAGGAAGTCCTTTTTCCCGCCTCCAGAAGCACAAACAGACAAAGAACAGCCATAACTCACCCCTCTGTGATGAGGACACAAGGAAGGACAGCTAGTGTTGCTACCTAGCCCCAGAGAACATGTCCCTATCACTACTGTGTCAACCATAGGCCTCCGATGGGTGAAGCACTGTCTACACTTTTTCCAAGGTGCATCAAGTCCCAGTGCTCACCGTGATGCCCCCAATTTCCCCAGAGGCATTATGCCTTACAAAGGCAAAATGCCTCCAGGCACTGCCACTCAACCAATGCACCTCTTCCCCCTTCCCAATGTGGTTTAGACTTTTAGGAGTCATAATTGAGCCCCATGGGCCTGATTCTGAGCTCGGGGAATTTATCAATTTAACTATATGATTGCTTATTAGCCTGCCTATTACCATAATACCTTTGTGCTCCCTAACTGGAGCTACACCAATGGAAAATTCTGACATTAATGGAAATGTACTTAGTTAATGCAACACAGATCTGAATCTGGCCCAACATACAGGGGGAAATAAAACAAAAAATATGAATCAAAAAATAGATAAGACACCTTCTGAGTAAAACTGCATTGCACCAGAATATACCACAATACTGCAGATGTTAAGACACCTCCCAGCTTCCCATTACAGATGAGGACTTGGCTATTTTACCTTCAGTGATAACTTGCAGTAGTAAGCACTACTAGTCAGTGTTCACAGGGAGAAGCTTGGTTTAATGTTAGACAATTTGTTGACTCAGCTTCACATTCCTGCAATGTTTAGTTTGTCACATTTACATAAACTGAATTCACTACAGAGGAAAGAGACATTAATGGTCAAATCACTTAACAGAAGAAAGGTATTGGCTACTGATGACCTTTTAACAAGTTTACTACATCCAATAAACTACAAATGGGAAATCTGGAGTGCAGATAGGAAAGTTACACTATGTGAAATCAAGATGTACAGGTGGTTTGTGCAGAAAAGTTAATAGTTTACAGACGTAAAGGGGATAAACTGGCAAATGGGAAAGAAAATGGGTACCATTATTCCCTAAATCTGGGAATGTCGTAAACCTCTTTATATGTTGGACCAAATTCATTTCACAGTTTCAATGACAAAAACAGATATTAACTAGACAACCTTAATGGTGTAATGGGTAAAAAGTTGCCAACCAAATCCCGGCTTATCAAACATTTCAGATCATGTTATCCCTCTTTGAAAAGAATATATGTTTTTAAAGTTTCAATTTTCTACACAACTTCTTTTTAAGTAACACTTAAAACATATATAAGAATACTGTATTTGCTTTTTACAACTAAATTCCTTGACTGATTCAGTATTACTTTACTCTATACCATGTTTCAATTGTGCTATCCTTTATGGGTATTTCCTACACAATGAAAAAATAAATATTAAATTATGCGACACTATCTGTAAAACAACAAAAACTGACAGGATCATTTATGCTTTGACCCTCAAGTAAACTATTGATAATTTCCGTTTTATAGCCAAATTTTAAAGATTTATTAGTCCATTAGTTTGTTAGTGTAAGGATATATTCATGTCTACATAAATTTCCGAAGTCTCTTTCTAAAAAGAAGCATTTCAAGTAATATTAGTACTGAAATAAAACTTAAGTTCTCTCTCCCATCTTGACTGATACCAACAAAATCTTGGTATTTTAATAGATGGCAAAACCTACTTTTACTTTAGTTTGCCAAACATTCATGCATTACCAACAAGGGAAAATATGAAGAACCTCTCTCCAACCAACCAGATATTCAAAACAAAAGAAATGCTGTCAACGTGATGTTGCTAGCAAAATCAACAGTAGATTACTGGTGTTGACAATTTAACTTAGATTAAAAATATAGGCTGTTTTCAACCCCTAAAGAGACTGAATAAAGGACTTAAGAACTCCTGTAAAGGAATGTTTTGTACAGAGCCCCTTGAGCATTTAAATATTAAAAGTAGGTAAAGACAAGTACTTAAGACTTTGCCCTGTAGTCTCCATTCTGACCAAAACTTGTCACTAAATTCAAATGGCAACTTTGCATATATCACCTGCAGCAGCAAGCCTACAGTTCATTTTCAATAAAATCTTCCATTTGCAAAGCCAAAAGTAAGCTGGAATGTAGCTTGAGATTCACATACAAAACTATACAATTTGTGTGTTAGAATACAGATTTGAGGATTGCTTAAAAAAAATATTTATATATCGAGAATGAGCAGTGCAATACCAGTTGGTTGTGTGAAAATCTTACCTTGTATTTCTTCAAACGTATTTAAAGAAAAGCTTTCTCCAGTTTTTAAGAGAAAAAACTAGGAAAAGATAAGTATTTCAGGATGGGAAGCAGATCCCACAGCATTCCATGCAGATCTCCAAGCAATCTGAAGATTCACAACATGCGTCCATTATGCCACAGTCCATATCACACGGGCAGTTACAGTCATCCCCCATCTCATCCCCACAGCAACAGCAGCAGGCCTCCGATGTGCAGATGCCACAGGATGCTTGTCCCAGAACAATGTTACAGAGGGTGAGAAATTCACAGAACAAGCAAGCCAGGATACAGTGAACACAGCAATCTTCATGTGTATCAGTTCAGTAGAACATCACATATTAAAGAGAAAAGGAAAAACAAAGAAACACATTAATATGTTATTTTAAATGCATACATATCACATTGTCAGATAAGAAGTTGAAAGACAGTGATTCGGAGTAGACATAATCCAGTATCATAAAAAAACACGTTCCCTAACTTCAAGGTCACTTAAGTAGCCTTAAATCTCCAGTTCACTACCAGTTTTGGTGGAAGTTTCCTTATTCTATACAAGTCTCCTGTCAATCCTTCTGAAGTTTTACTTCATTTCAAGAGAGTTCTTAACAATAACTGAATGTCAAAATGCATCTCTCACAAGTATTAATAAGTTACATGAGGTAATTGCAGAAGTTTTCCATGAACTGTCAGCAAAAAACTCTGTCACCCAATGAACAAATTTATGGTATAGCTTCAAACAATTAATACATTGATTAGACATGACAAACACAAACCAAGGTGCAGAACCTTGTCCTTGGCCTTGTCAAATGGTATGTCGTTCACATGGGCCCACCTCTTGAGACTGTCAAAGTATCTATGGATGGTACCCCTTCCCTCCAGTCTGTTGACAGCACCACACAGCTTGGTGTGATTGACAGACTTACGAAAGGAACGCTCAATCCCCACTGTCCACATCACCAACAAATTGTGCTGGTCCCAACACTGTCCCTTGGGGCACACTACTCACCATTGGTATCCACCTGAACACTGAGCTATTGCCCACAACATTTTGAATGAGACTATTCAACCAACGGCAAGCATTATATGCCCTCCCATAGCAAACATGTACTATCTATAAAGATTCTAAGAGGTAGTGAACAGCCAGTCCAGAAAGAAAACTGAAACTTGAAAATGAACAAAATGTTTAGCTTGAAAAATATTGTTCTTTACTAGACTAAACTGTCATTCTTCATTTTACAAAACTTTTTAACTCCTTTAGTCATAAACAACTGAATACTGGGAAGTTGTTCTGGGGAAAATATCCTTTACCATCTCGTTCTTTTCCTGTCCCTAAAATTCATCACAAGTATCTGCTGCAAGAAATCATTAGCAAAGCCAGGATATTGAGCTATATCGTCATTTATTCTGAGCAAGTATATAATCTTCTTAAAATTCATAGATTAGAACCTGTTATCATAATGGAAAGCTTGCAATTGGTTCCAATAGTAATATCAAGACTCCCAAAACATTTACAGTATCAAAAATGATCAGGTTATTATCTTGACTGATTGCAGGAACTTTGATGGCCAGACAGTGTACAGCTGAGTTTACACTAGCATGCACCAACACAGAAATGCAGTTCACAGTTCAACATCATTTAGAAAATCTTTCCCAAAAATGAGATTATCTACCTTAGCTACGCTACCACCACTGTGCCATAGATACATTTCTCTTCCTAACTACAATAGTGTCCAAAATTAGATGGAGAATGCCTGTATCGCATTGTTGTCACAGTCACAATATACATCATGAACACAATCAAAAGAAGTGAAAAGCAAGAAGAAAGAACCCTGTTATAAAACTCACATTGCTGTGCAGGAAGTAGAACTGGGAAGAAAACACAGGTAAGACTGAGCTATTTTTACAGAAAGTTGCTGCCTGTATTGAAAGGCTGCTTTTTCTAAGTATATGCTGTCACTAAATAAACGACCTTCACAGAAAACCCAGAAGATATGTGAAAAAAAAGCTGGGGAGTATCAGTTCACTGAAGAGGACCAAAGCCATACCAATGGCAATTAATTAGCTGGTTGTCATGGAGATGGTGTTAAACTTGTTCAGGTACAATCTCCTTTCAGATTTTCTTTTAACGTGAAGGAGAAAGATAAATAAGCCAAGAGTTAAATCTAAGAAGCCTTCATATTTGAGGAACTGAGATATCTACTGTTTTGCATCTTTAAAACACAGCTGCAAGAAGCTAATATCATAACAATTTTCAACTAAAAACATATTTGTAAACGAAACACCTCAATAAAACTTTCTGAGTATCAGTATTGAAAATAAGATGCACAAATAAATTATATCACCATGTCTGCTTCATATAGGGCTATACAAAATTTCAGGGTGAGAAAGCAACTTTCACATAACTTCTATCATAGGTATTTATTTCTTGACAAGAGAAACAGTCCGTAAGTTATAACAAAAGCTCATTCTGGACCCAAAATATATTTTCCCTGAAACACAAAAAATCTTCACACTAAGTCAATACTGACATGGAGAGGCTGTGCTGATTCAAATGATGATAGTTCCAAGATAACAGCAGACACAAATAACCATTTTTTGTCTTTAGTACTATGATGCAATCTCTCTAAGTCTTTCTTTCCATCTCTTCTTTACTGACTGAAACACTGTAGGAGTATTTTCCTACTGCTTATTTTGATTTCCTTGTGCCAGGATTGTAAAACTCATCCTTACCTAACAATTTTACTTAAAGTGAACTAGCATTTATTAACATGAAGATACCTTTTCTTGATCTCCTCAGTCTTCATTTGTACAGTGAAAATAAACTTTGATCTACACTTCAATGAAAAAAAAATGAAATAATCATGCTTTTATATTCTTCATGGCATTGGCTTTTAATAACTAACCATGTAGCAATTACTAAGCACATGACAAAGAATGCTCTTACCTAGCCCTAACTAACCAGCTAAATTCTGAATAATAACTCTATACATCTGCAGTACCTATACCTCTCTTTCTGGGTGGATGACTGGAAGAATTTCTTCCATGTATGAAACCTATGTCTTCGCTTCTCATCTACTGATATAATTACTATTAAGATGAAAAGATATCACAGTGTTTTTTGTAACAGCAGTGATATGAGACCTTAAGGTTTCATAACATATTAACATATTAAACAAAACTCACACATTCTTCTCAACTACCCTTATTCATACTTCAAACTGTCCAAAGCTTTCTTTGTTTACTGAGGTGTTGTGCCATGGCCAAAGAGACACAGCCATGAAGAAGATACTATACAATGCTCACTCTCAAAGAGATAATGACTGGTGTATCAGTACCACCCTGGGCACAACTAAAATATACTTCAGTACTTGCGTGCACCCTGGATATTTTTCCCTGCTTCCATGACCAACTAATGTAACACATTAAGACTCTACTTCACTTCCATGCTTTGACCTTACTACATGAAATTCCTAACAGTTTCTGCGCATGAGTGAGAAGTGGGACACTTCATTCAAACTGGAATTAAATTTCATTTATTATAGTTGGGAAATAAAATCTAAAAAAGTAAATTTGATGTTCTTAAGGCCTGGTAACACGTTTTGCAGAAACTCTGAACATATTTGAGTCTTTTCTGCTCAACAAACGATAAAGTACTATCAGTCATAACACAATACCTATGTTACTTTAAAAGGCTCTTTTATTTTTTATTTTTAGAACCAGACTTGCTTTCCTTCTTCTTTTTCCACTAGATATATTCATGCAAATAAGAATCAGAGGTGTCCTTTTACCAAGGATTCAACTCCATGTACCTTGTTGTTGTTGATACAGCACTGTTGCTGAGCAGCTAACTTACAAGTTTATTGAAATTCAAGCTTTCACCTTAATACTTTCAAAGAGAGAGAACTTAGCCTGTTTCTCATTATATAAATCCATTAATGAAGATAAGACTTTCCTCAAGACTTACAGACTAAACTGTAACAATCTCAAATTTCCACTGCTTTTCAATTTTTCTACCACACTTTTCCCTAATTAACATTGAAGTACTGCGCTACAGATGAATGCTACACAAAAATATGCATGAGGGGTGTTAAACGCTGCACAGAGGTATATTCTGCACGTTAAAAAAAAGATATGTCTGCCCTTGCTCTCTTATCAAATGCATTTATGATTTCATCAAAACACAGTATCGCATTTGTTGACTAACACTCAACCTCCAAGGGCTCTGCTGAATGGCATAAATTATGTTAGGCTTGGTCTGTCAGCTAAGAGAAAATCTCTCACAAGAGCAAGCCAAAGTAAAGGGAAAAAAGAAGATCCACTTTCAGACACACAAGTTCATCCAGAGTTATCCTTTTATTTTGAATTGGATGAAAGTAAGACCCAAATTAAAAGAGTCATTCCATGAGGCATTTTTATATACAGATGTAAGTAAAGCTGTTTCCTTAGTTCTTTGGCATATCTCCAAAAGAGACAGATTTGTTAGGGAACTTTAAACAACGCCAAGGCAAATAGAATCTCAACAAACTCAGTCAAGCTTTTGTTGCTTAGATCACAGATGTAATTCCAGCTACTTTGTGCTACAGCACAAAAGCGTGTATGTTACAAATAACAGGTACTTTAAACCGGCTACAGATACCTCAGATAATATCCAGACCAGCATCTTAAAATCTGACCTTGAGCCAGCAGTGTGCCCTTGTGGCCAAGAAGACCATTAGTATCCTGGGGTGCACTATAAAAATGTGGCCAAGGGAGGTGATCCCTCCCTTTACTCTGCCTTGGTGAGGCCACATCTGGAGCACTGTGTTCCAGTCTGGGCTCACGAGTTCAACAAAAAAGGGAACTTCTACAGGGAGTCAAGTGGAGGACCACAAAGATGATGCAGAGCCTGGAGTACCTCCTTATGAGAAGAAAGGATGAAAGATCTGGGGCTGTTCATCCTCCAAAAAAGAAGGCTGGGGGATTGATCTGATTAACATTTATAAATACTGGAAGGGTAGGAGTCAAGTGGAGTCAAGTCAGGCTCTTTTCAGTGGTACCCAGTGACAGAACAAGGGGCAACAGACACAAACTGGAACATAAGAAGTTCTATGTGAACGTGAGGAAAAATTTACTTTCTTTGAGGATGATGAAGCACTGGAACAGGCTGCCCAGAGCAGTTGTCGAATTTGCTTCTCTGTAAACATTCAAAAACCACCCACTTTCCTGTGTTTCCTGGGAACCTGCTTTAGCAGAGTGTGGGTTTGAATGATCTCCTATGATCACAGAATGGTTTGTGTTGGAATGGACCTTTAAGATCATCTAGTTCCAACCCCCTGCTCTAGTAAGAGATACCTCTCTCTAGACTGGGTTGCTCAAAGCCCCATCCAGCCTGGCTTTGAATGCCTGCAGGGCACTCTCTGCAAGCTGTTCCAGTATTTCACCACCCTTGCAGTAAGGAATTTCTTCCTAATATCTAGTCTAAATCTACACTCTTCCAGTTTAAAGCCATTTCCTCTCGTTTTGTCACTACCTGCCCCAGGTACTGGAAGGCTGCTATAAAGTCCCCCCAGAGCCTTCTCTCCTCCAGGCTGAAGAGCCCCAACTCCCTCAGCCTGTCCCCACAGCGGAGGTGTTCCAGCCCTCTGATCATCTTCATGACCTGCCTCTGGATCCACTCAAACAGCTCCATGAGGGGCAGAATCACCTCCCTCAATCAGTACAACCATTCTATGATTCTGTGAGTCTGTGAAAACTGTTTATCCACTGATACTCAAAGCTCCAACATTATATCTCATCCCAGTTATAAAGTTACATTCTGTTAGGGAAACGAAACAATATTAAAACAACCTTAATTTTTGTCAGTGCATGTATTCAAGCACTTCTGCAATTATGCATGTTATTTGTTTCTAAAATATTTATGTACACGTTGCTCTTATATTTAATTTACTTTAAATACTGAAACATACTTTTTTATTTCAACTTCCTTTTTATCCTCTCATCTTTGTTTTCATTAAAAGGTGCAGTTCCAGTTAAGAAACAGATTTTAAGAGATCATCTATACTGTAAAAGATCTGCAGAAGTTAAACTGAAAAATGTGTACAGAGAAACACAGAGGCAGGCTGATCTGTGCTGCTTTTGTAACGTTTGACACTAACCTCTCACAAACTGACCCAATTCGCTTTCATTCCAAACAGGCAGGTCACATACAATAAAAGGTTTCCCTGTCTGCAATGGTAAATAAGCTCACTTACAGAATGGTGACCTTGGTCAGCTTTTTACTAACTATATCCACTGAGTTCAGACAACTCAAAACAAATCTCCAGGCACTCCGCTGTCTCACAGCAATAATCAAAAAAGGGCAAAACCACAATCAAAGTGCTGGCTGAGGTCCTCAGCGGGGGATCGCACCAAACCCCTGCAGCGCCCTGAACAGAAGCCCCAGCAGGCACGGTGGGCTTCCTGCTGCCAGCACAGGCTGGGATAACCTACACAAAGGGATAACCCACTGCGAGGGATAACAGCCCTGGCCAGAGCAGCACAGCACTAACCTACCAACAGGAGTGAGCTGTGGAGAAGTACCTCCAGCCCAGGTTTGTAGGAGGTCTACACAGACTGGGACGTCAGCTTACTGAGTGGCTGCATGTGTGCAGATGCAACACCGTGCCCATAATATATGCAGATCCTGTGCAGCTTCTGCTACCCATCCCCTTTTAGAAAATTCACTGTGCTCAGTAAGACTGTGACATGAAAATAAGAAATCCAGGGAGAACAAACCAATCTGTCACATGGAATACATCTATCCCTGGATGACAGAGCCACAATTATTTACATGGAGGACAAGAAAGTTACACATTATGACAGGTGATATTTTAGCATTTTAAAATATAAGAAGACCATCTTTCCTAATCAAGAAAATTAAAATATTGCCCTAATGGTTAAATTACATTACAACACAAATGGAAACTTTCATCAAAGCCTATATTTTAAACTCTTAATATAGCCATAACCTCAGAAGAAAAACGATCCAGCTGGTAAACATACTATGAAACATGCAAATTTCCAATACCTAAGGCTTCCTTTGAATCTGCAACTTTCATTCCCATTGCTCATCATGGCAAATACTGAGACTAGTCAGATGCCAGCTGGACTGTGACCTTATAAAATAGATGCTGTGGAAAGACCTTTCTTCATTACAGGCCCCGTGTTCCACTTGCTCTTTTAACACAATGCGTAAATCACCTGCCAAGATTTCTATGCAAACAAAATATAAACCACACTTAAAATACACCACTTTTCAAAATACCTTCTTAAAAATTACACTTTTGATGATTTGATGTTATTTGCACACTGACTGACAACTGCCTTCTGCCACAACTTTGTCTAAGAAAAACACTGTTAGAAATAGTTAAGTACTCAGGCAGAGCTCCAGAATAAATTAAATTCCAAAAGATAACATTAGAAATTTTGGCACGAGAGGTTAGAAAGATATTAAGTAGCTGCCTAAATGCTGGTGGGATGGATTTCAGAAATGTAAATAAGAGACTGAAAAAGGGAAAGAGATGAAAGAAAAAAGGAAAGGAGAAACTTTAATGGCCAGCAGGTATTTCTGCAATATTAGGCTGTGATACCAATCCAGAGACAGGACAGTATACAAAAAAACTACTGCATTTGAGAGAGGAAAAAAAATCCTATTCAAAATCATACGCCCAAAAGGAAAAGGAAGTTGACTGAAAACCATGTCAGTTTATATAATGTTATATAAACCAAAACAAGATCCACTACTTCAAACAGAGAAGTCTGTTATCCTGCTAAGGCAGCAACTCACCACTTTCTGTGTATGTACACATACAGGCTCTTAAGACCCCAGCTACGGGTCTGTTGGTTGGATTTGTTTTATTTTCAGTTAAGACATCAGTATCACACTGGATACTTTAATTGGTGTAGTCAGCAACGTAAGTCAAATAGGGCTCATCACTTCCAACATCTAAAGCAGATAAAGTTTATACTAACTGAAGAAAAACTGTTGCATTCGAATGCACCCTGAAGTGTTGAATTTTCAACTTCTGATTTCAAGAAAAAAACACGTTGTGTGAGATTGCTCATTGCATCTCTAATGCAGGATACACAGAATACACAATTCAGAAGACTTTTCTTTATCCGTCTCTCTCCTGCAACCAGGCCTGGGAAGAAATGAAGTAAAATCTACTGTATATGAAAGAATTGGGTTCACAATCTGCTCCTACTTTATCACCTTTCCAGTCACCCTAAACTCAGATTCTAGCAAGCTGTTAGAATTGTGGTAACCACCCTAACAAATGTAGTGACTTGTGGAGTTGTGTGGTCACAGCAACCTGACCACAAGTGAGAGCTCCATTTCAAAACCAGTATTTCCTCTGTACAACATTTACTTATTTACTTTTATCAACAATTGCTTTCTCAAAACTAAACAAAACAAACAACAACAAAAAAATATATCATGAAGCTCCATATGTTTCTGGTAGAAAAAGGTTGCTTTTTATTTAACAAAATAATTAGTATCAAACTCATGTCATTGCTCCTTTCCATCACACTAAGTTCTACTTCCATCCCTCCCACTATCCAACTTCTCTTTCCTTATGCAATCCTATGTATGTCATTATTATCTACCTTCCACCATTCTGATACATGTGTATGTACTCACTAACACTTTCTTCATTCCTAACACATAGATTTACTGTACATCTGCCTCACTGCTGTCGCCTTTAAACTTCCTTCCCTCTTTAAGTTGCTTTGGGCAGAAAAGAGTTTGTTCTCTCCTCTTCTGCAGATAAACAGAGGCCCCCAAATACAGCAGCTAGAATTTTTTTTAAACTCCTTTTCAATTGCTTTTTCTGTTTTCCAGGGTTTTTCTGTGCTACCCATAATAGGTGCAGGAATGACAATGCACTTCACCAATGGTCTGCAGAACACAGCTTTGGAAGAACTGCAACACCTTCAATACAAATCATTTTGAATATTATTAATACTTCTTGGAATTAAAAAAATCAAAAAACACAACTTTTATTCCCTACATGCAGCAAAATCTATCCAGTCTCTTTGAAAACTTTCTAGAACTGAAAGTGTTCAGAAATTGTTGGGTGTTTTTGTTTGTTTGTTTGTTTTTAAGAGAAATTCCTTCTACTTCTTAATACCTTTGTTGGGGGGGTTGGGTGTTTTTTTTTTGTTGTTGTTTGTTTTTAGTGCAAGTCATGAAGTTCAGTAAGATTTCTTCAGGGACAATATGGATTAATAATAGATGCAGAAGAAGAACAGAGCTAGCGAGTACACTTACATCCTCCTAAGCGTTGCTGTGTGTGAAAGTGTTTCTGAACAGCATATCCTGCTATGATGACTTGACACCATAGACTCATTTAAAAAGACAGAATTAAGCTTCTGTACCATTGCTACCAAACTGTCTTTCACATTTTAAGCATTTCCAATACAACTTCAATTCTTAAAGCTCACATGATGTAATGTGCAGTACAAGTGGAGCTTGCAGATGGAACAATTAATAAGTTGTTAACTGTGATAGGGGGATTCTGGTGGGGAGTATCACTCCATACTGAATTTTTCTCTGGTTGCTTTTATTTACTTAACAAAACCAGTTATCTTCCTGATTGCCAACAGTCCAGAGGACTCAAGGATGAGATTATAGTATAGATTTCCAGAAGTATTCATAAGGGATTAACACTCGTTAAATTCATAAGCGTTTCTTTTCATACTATGGATAAATTATTTTTCTTTACATTATGATTTGTTCTTTGTGTTATTTTTTGAATGTCAACTGACTGCTGCCAGAGTCCCTGATTGAGGCTATTACTCATAGCCTACAGTTACTCCATGCAGCCTCATGGGCAGAAAAAATTGAAGAAACTATTGTAAGGCTTCCATATGTGCACTGTGTAAACACAAATTTAAAACTGCTGCACAGAACTGAAAGGCAAAACACATTTCAAAACTATGTATTTTTTCAACAACTATTGCCCTTACTGGCGTATCACAATACTCTGGATACACCTTATTCATTGAACAATACAACTTATGTTTCACTTGTATTGAGGAGCAGAAAACAGAGCAACAAATATTTGCAAGGTGGGTCAAGCTACTCAGAACACGTCCAACTTACAACAAAGAAAATTAAGACATTACAAGATTATACGTATAATTCTGAATATAATCAATCTTAGCTATTACATAAGTCAAGAAACTAAATTTTGTAATAAGAATCACTCTACATTTCCGTACATTCTGCATATTGCATGAAGGAGCAATGTACGCAAAAAGATACCACACTGGAGGGTGAAACAGTTTTCACAAAATAGAAAGAGATGAGGGGAATATATCAAGTACAGAATTACGATTTGGGAAAGAAATTTTAAAGGACCAAAAACCCAACTGAAAAATAAAATTGGGTTCTTGAAGATATATATGAAAATAGGGTATAGCAAAGAGGACCAGCCCATAGCACAGTACAAGTGAAGCTCTACCTGATATTATTACATAGATTCACTCAGTAGGTTTGATTGAAGTAGTGGAAGCCAAGAGAAGTCACTCCACTGAAATCAGTGGGTTTCACTCAGGCCACTACATACAGTCTTTCTGATCCCTTCTGCTTTCATCCCGGCTATGAATCCTCCCCAATTCACTGAACAGTGCAGTCTCCCATTTCTCTGAAAATCTGTCTTTACTCACCTATCACTTTTTTCTTTTTTTTTTTTTTTATTTTTAACTAGTAACATCTATGCATCCTGCCTGCACTCTGTAAGAATAACAATCTCAAACAAATAAAACTTATATAGATTCTGCACCCCTGTTGTAACAGGCAGGAGCAAAGCTCTCTGAGTATATCAGTGCTAATGGGAAAGCAATGGAATGAGGAAAGACTGGGGAACACTGGGACCATTAGAGTAATTGCAAGCAGTGAAAACACACGCACAGCTAAAATGCAAAGCAAAATTATTTACTTTTGCTTATTTAAGCTGTGCACTGGGAGCATGAAGCTTCTTCATGCAAATTATTTACAACATAAGGCACGTTCATTATCAATAAACAGGTCTAAATTTTCTTATTTAGTGTTCAAACCTCACAGGTAGTCAGAATATCATCTGCTAACAACATTCTCAAAAGCAAACTCTACTGTTGTTGAACCTGCCACTAATGCAATTAAGTATTTACTGTGTTTTCAACTACTGCTTTAACTTTTTTCCTGAGATACTTGTGATGATGTTGACAGGCGTTTCTGTCAGTTCATGATATTAACTACAAAGAAGAAAACATCACCAGACTATGCTGGCAAAATATTTGAAAGCAACAAATCTCCCATTGCTTCAATTTCCTTCAAATACTTAATAGTTTCCTTTGGGGAAGTAACTTGCTTTTTATCATAATGATTTCTATTTGCTTCTGGAGCATGAGTCATGCTCTTCAATTATTTTCAGTTGATTGTGTAATTATTAGTGAGAATAGGGTTTGGCTAGCCTACATTCCGTTTGTTTTTTTAATAAGAATTTCTGCTTACCTTCAGGTGAAGGCTTTTGAGAAAACGCAGAGCTTATTTTACTCTTCTTGCTGCCATTGCTGTTGACAGACAAGGTGGACTGAATTTTCCTGTGCATTTTTTCTGAAACAGGAGATGAAAGTTTTTTGTTGTCTGCAGATGCATGCTTGACCCCGTTGTGCATTCCACTTCCATTACTCAAGCCCGCATGGCCATTTTGCACTTTGCTGCTTTCTTCCTCACCCCTTTCCAGTGCTGAAGTATTTGGCTGAGGCAAACGTTGAGGTTGTGCTTAAAATGAAAGAGAAAGAAAGTGTTAATTAAAACTGTAAATTGAACACTAAATACTTTAGGCCAGACTGGGCAAAAATTAACATCCTCAGACAAAACAAGAAAGATTAAAAATAGTTACAATTAAACATTTATAAAATGCCTCATTCATGTCTAGATGAGGCCCAGAATCTCCTGTTCATCACTGCACTTGTTTGTGGTTCTCTGAATTGGGCAGAGAGATCAAGGCAAGCAACGGGAAGAAGGAAAAAGCCCAGAGAGGGATGAAAAAAGAATGAAAACTGAGGTAAACCCTAGTTAAAAGAGAGACTAATGAAGAATTAGTGAAAGAAAAATGAAAAGCATGGAAGATAGAGTCTGCAGTAACAGAAATGAAACTGCTGGTTGAACAACATGCCAGTCTCTAGGAAACAACCAGAGTGACAAGGGAAGGCCACCCCGAAAGATAGCCACCAAGGACCAGAATATTAGATATGAATAAGAATATTCAAATAATTAATACCAGTTAGAAACTAAGCTCATGGATTGCTTGAAAGAGCAAAAATATTCAAAATCTTCAGGAAGTTTGGGGAACACAGCACAAAGCCATGTCAGGATAGAGTCCCCCCACTGTATTTCACAATCACAAAGTTACAAATGGCTGTAATGGACACGTTAGGGCTTTAATGACAGCGAAATGAAATGGTCGGACAAAAATACAAAATCTGCCAAAGTCGGAACCTCAGTGTCCTGGTTAGGACTCCAAGAGAAATGTGTTATAAAATCATGCTAATTAGAGATCATGAAACATGATCATTCCTTTCCTTGTTAAGCTAGAGTATCATAAAGGAGTCTATTTTTAATAATATTAGAAATATTTCATGTATTTAAAGTCTATAAATCTAGAGAAAAGAGAAGATAAGTTTTTAATGTGAATCTCTATAATAAAAACACTAGTTTCCAATTAAGGATTTTTATTTAAAGAAGCCAACTTGCTTCTGAAACTAATTAAACTATACAGATAGTAACACAACAAAATTTCATAATCAAAAAGCATCAGCCCAATCACCTCTCCTAATCAAAATCACTACTTTATCATGCCTGGACATAAAGAGGTTTTCAAGCAGGCCTATCTTCAACTGTTTTCAGATTTTATGCAGAGGAAAAAGCCCGTATTTTACTGAAAGGAGCAAGATTAAACAGAACCAGTAGAAAAGGAAAACACCGCTCAGAACTGCAGTTCATTTTCTTTTCAAACGATTCATATCAATTTTCTGATGATTTCACAGTGTAGCTTTGTAGATTACATATAATATAATAATATGTGTAGATAATTATCTTCCTTTAAAAGAAACAGACACACTGATCAGGTAGATGTGACTAAACTCGGACAAATACTACCACGATGCACACGGCAGCAAAGTCTTCCGAACTCTCAGTCCTGAATTGGCCTCATGAAGTCTCAATGCTTCCCTTTTATCAAGGACTTCGATACCACCGTCAGATTGCTTCCTCAAATGATTACTAATTTACCAGATTAGACAAGTCTTGATCAAAGTCTTTGTCACACTCATAAGCAAGCAGAGATATTTTTAAAATAGTTTAAATATTGAAGAAAAAAAAAGAACTGGTTGATCTTTTTACATTCTGTTGGATAGTTTTAGCTACAACATGTACTATTTTAAGAAGACAATCCACACTGCCAACATCAGAGTAGGTCAAAGCAACCCTAACGGCACACTTTCTTTACAGAAGTGAGAATTTTCTCTTACAGGAATGAAAGGAAGTGCTGGGTACACTTTTATGCTATTAGTCCCCCCAGAGATGTAGCAGGGACAAAGATGCCTCACTTCCATTACCTGCAGTAACTGCTCCAGAGTGGCAGCACAAAGCTATCAAGGAGCACTTGAACTAATTTGCCCCAAAATGTTTTCAATGGCAATACTGAAGCAGCTGTTCCTTTCACTGAAAATACCTTTGCATTAGTGCATACAATCATAGAATCATTTTGGTTGGAAAAGACCTCTAAGATCGTTTAGACCAATCACTAACCCATCATCACCTTGCCCACTAAGCGTGTCCCTGAGTGCTACATCTACACGTCTCTTGAATACCTCCAGGGACTTTTGAACTCTACGCACATATTCTGTTAACATTTCCAGACTATCCTAAGAGTTCCAAAACAACTGTGAAACAGGAGTGGATTCATTACAAGCATAATACAAGGAATCCTTTATGTAGGATTTTCCATGTGTGCACAAAAAATATTTCAAAAGCTATTCCTTCCATTAAAAAGTTCTTAACATAGACCTAACTTCAGTCAATAATGAAATCAATAGCAGTATCAGGAATCAAAATTAATACTCCCTGAAGTTTAGTGTTCATGCTCGTAACTCCTCATAGCTTTATTCTCACTATCCCATTCAAATGTAAATGTTATTAAGGAAAAGCACTTTTCATGTTCCATCCAGAGATACTTTCTTTATACTGCACTTCCTATGATTCCCAGCTGCAGAGTGGCACTGATAGCCTAAAAGTACAACATAGTAGTAGATAGATAGTAGTAGATGGCCTAAAAGTATTTCCTTGGTACATATAAGCAACAGACAATACTAAAAATTCCATATGCCTAGACATGCAAGTTTCCAAAACTGACAGTTATGACCTTTTCCAAGCCGGCTAAATTGGTGGTTGCACTGTGCAATCATTTGTGTATTTCTGGTACTCTATTATAATGCAGTAACTTAAGAAATTATCCTAAATTCAATCTACAAAATTATGATATTTTCTATCAAACTGTGGATGAATAGAAATCTAAGAAGTTAGTTGGCTTTGCTTCCATTATTATTTTTACTAAGGTGGGCAGATTGTGTTGTTTTTTTGTTTTGTTTTGTCCTGGGTGGGGGAAGGGAAGAATGTGCTTTTTTGTTTTTTATTGTTTTTATAATCTTGCTCCCAAAGCACCCTTACTTCTGTCTTGTTTCATTACCACACAACTTTTTAGCTGATTGACTTTACAGTATTCACATGTGATACGCAGGTCAAATCAAAACGGAACAAAATCCCAAATGCATTAGTTATCTTAATTTAAATTTATTTTAACTTTATTGATAATTTTGCATTAGGGAGACTTGAATCTTACGGTTAAAACACACTTGAAAGCAATTAGGAACCATATGACCGCATTCTAGCATAAAGAACAAAAGCAACTGACAGTTCCAAGATTAAGCCACAACCACTCAGTTTAAAACAGAAATATTTTTACCTTATTTTTTAAAGGTTGTGTCTATCTTAAAAAAAAGAAGTGTAATATGGGGAACGACACAATGCTTCTTAAAACACAGCGATACCCAGGGACTCTCACTCTCTCTTTAATGATCCACTGCTCTCATTCAGCTGTCTTTCTTTTTTCAAATCTTTACATATGTGACAGCTCTCAAAAGTAGACCATAGACCATCTGGCATTTTCAGAGGTGTAACTTGTGCAAATTCAGCTCTACTGGGAACACAATGCTATCTTCTGCCTGCGTTATAAAAGATACAATAGAATGTAGAACTTATGAGTTGTTTTGAATTATTCATTTTTTGCCTGTATATTCAAGAAATTTTACAAACTCTGCATTTTGTACTACATAATCACATGCGTTAAAGGTACAAAGAAACTTTTTGACACCTCTTTTCTACAGAAAGATGGCATTTTGTTTGATATGTGAACATTCAGCGCCTGTTATATCATTCTAAACAGGCCGTGTGCTGCTACAAAAGATCCCATTTTACACTCTATGTATGAGCAAAAATTTTATTCTCGATAGTCAGTAACAGCAATACACATCGAAATTTCAAATATGAGTTGGATGAACATTCAGCATCTTCAAATTGGGATGGCGTTGGTCACAGTATATGTCAAAGATTTTTTTTTAATTCCTTGCACAACACAGAAATACTGTCAGTTTAAGCATCCACAGTGAATAGTTTCAAATGTACTAAAAAATACTGTGCTTTTTAGGTTAATATGTTTTTAATCTTTAGCAAAACCGGTACATTTAAATCAATATTTCATGCAGTACTAACACTAGTGGATTTTCAATAAGAATGATAAATACTGGATTAATGATTCAATACACTGAATCTTTTTTGATAGAAAACTACCAGATAATGTAGCTAGTAATAACTATACATGAATCTGCTGCCTGTGGAAAAGCAATAAAAAGGCAATATATTGCTATAGCATACAATCTATTAGCGTGTTTCACTGCTCCCTTGTCATTGCAAACTGGGCCTTAACACAGTCACTTCTGCTCTTATTTAATTGTGTGGTTACTATCTGGTGAATATTCACATACTAAACATGTGCTGTGATTCTGCTGGTTTTGGATGAAGTAAATATGCACATTCTGCCTGTAAAATCCTAAAATGGACACGTATGTCCACTGACAGTACACTGTTTATACCTCCACCAAATAACAGCTACTCTTATGAGAAAAATCCCGATGTATGCATTTAACAGAAAAATGTATGTAAACACAGGGAAATGCTCATCAAAAAGAGGACAGTTTAAGCTATCATTAGGGATTTCAGATGAAACAAAAAAACCAAACATGCACAGAATACAGGCTCCTCAGAGTCAAAGCGAATCAAAAGAAAGCATCAGGAGGGAGAGAAAAATTGAGACAGCTAATTAGTAGCCTAATCACATCAAAAGCAATTCCAAGGCAGCTGATACAGATGCCCGTGGAGTCTGATAGGCTGGCTGATGCCACCGATGGAAAAAAGTACTTTCCAGTTACATCCTGGGCATCTGACTACACACCCAGAGAGGTAACAGTGCTTATTTATTTTCTTCGTTCATGACAGATCAGTTCACGACATCAGATCAGGATAGAAAGGCAGTATTTTTCCAGGTGGACAAGGGTGGAACAAAAATGTACAACTGCTGGGTGTAAAAAAATATAACCTTTGGCATTTTCAAATATTGGGAAAATACAAAACAGGATTTCAGTTCAGAATATTCTTCGCATTTCTCTGCCTCCCCAAAAAAGTTGTGGTGACAGTAAGCAGATGAACTCCTTTAGAAGCCAGATAGGTCCTGCTTTGGTCTGCTAATGCTGAAAGCCAGGATCTACATGCTAATTTGATCTTGGGAAATTGTTTGATCTCAGTGGTAGCTGCTCCTGCTCCCTCCGCATAGATCACACTGAAGAGGCCACATGCAAAGAAGGTAAGAATCAGGCCTCTGTTCCTTATCAGTACTTCTTCATAACACAAACCCAAGCTTGAGGGGAAAAATAAAGCACATGACAGATAGTCATGGATTGTACAGTAAAACCAGGAACTGCTTGTATTCTAGAGTAAAATTAAGGTAATTCCACATTGCTTCTGGAAAAGACATAAATTCCTGAAATATAAAAGGCAACATTTCAAACTGACTAGAAAAAATCTCACCTTTTCAAAAACCTTACAAATTATATGTATGCATTTATGTGCTCAATAAGCATTACACTGCAGTGAAACTGGGAAAACTCAAATATCTCAGTCTCTCTCCCTACATTTTAACTAAAATCCTGACTAGTCTCTATGTGGATCTTCAAACTACATCAATAGTTTCCTCTGCGTAGCTATCCAGAATATTAACATTCAGATTACAAGATGTGCCTCTGAGTCAACCTGTGAAGTGGCTTTTGTCAGCAATTATTTTTGAATATTTTCTAGGACATAAATGGCACATACTGCAGCTTCCATATCGTAGAAAGCATACATTAACTAAATAACAAGGTACCATCAAGGTACAATCTATCTTTTAAAATCAATTTTTCACACTGAATTTTTTATACCATGCTGACTTTACAAGGAAAACAAAGTTCCAACTAACGGCATCAACCACTTTTTTAGAACTGTTTCTTGTAAGACACGAGGACATCTTCAAAATGAATACAATACATTATTATGAAACAGGATGCCCTTTGTAATGAAAATACTGTAGTAAAAATGCTGGTATGAGTTTTGCAAGACCCACACTGAGAACACTTTGTTAAAATATGCCTGAGAGCATCCAGGGAGAGCCAGGTATAACAGAAATGGGGCTGGAAGGGGACAAAGGGAAAAGGCATTTTATCCTGTCAGCTCTCAATCTGAGAAGGGCCAACGAGAATGGCATGTGTGTATGTGTGTTTACAGGTTGAGAAGGCGACACATGTGCACAAGAAGGTGGCAAAGTACTCTTCAATCTGTGCAAAGACACCTGCAGTGCCTTCCTCTGGAAGCACCGCGGGATCTCGCACATTGTTTGAAGAGTTTCAGAAATTGTTTAAAGACATCTTTGACATACCCCAAAAGAAGCAGTTACCACAGGGAAGCATGAAAAGGGCCAGCAGCCAGAGGTTTACAAAGTTGATAGGCAACTGAACACGTGGAGTGAATTTCTGTATTTACAAATCCTCTTCCCTGAAGTGTTTTCTCAAAACGAAGAAATGCCTGCTGATTCTTTTAATGACAACAACATCCAATTTTTCATCGTTGCTGGATTGAGTAAAGCCTTCTCATTTTTTTAATTACCTGTCACCTAACAGCTATCTCAAAACTCCAAACATCCTTTTGTCTTCTAATTACCATTAGGTTATCAGCAAATTCTGCTTCTTTATCAGAAACAAATCTTGCCACCATTAGCAGAGTTTTTTGGTGAGACTGAAAATATCAGCATCTATAATAAACTTTGCAGACGATACAAAATTCTTTCTAGAACATAACACAGAAATAAAAACGATTCACATAATACAGTGATTGTTCTGCTACATCTACATAAAGTGGGACCCAGCTCTCTGCAGAATCACGAGAACAACAGCTGTAGCTTGCCATAAAAAATCCTCAAGAACCCAAACATAAAACAGGCCATTGCAGGTAACAAGCACTTGGATTTCTGGGAAACAGATTTCTATATAAAGCTGTGTTCAAAAGTAGGAAATTTTACTTCAAGCTTTCCCTTTAAAACAATTATCCACCCATTTTCTACCTCATATGTTATGCTAGGGAACTGGAAAAGAACTTGCAGAGTATTTACTCTTACGTATCACGGCATTCCAACTACTTACAGAGTGGAAGTCATGGCAGAGACATGTACAATGCCAGATTAATTTATGGTGATTTTTTTCTATGTAGGTAAAATGCTTATGTATTTCTTCTTATGTTTTCCACACAGCTTACTTAGAGGCATAACGATTTAGTTTATTTTTTGGTTGTTCCTGTTAAATGTTGTTTTTTAAGGAGCGGTGACTTATAAAAACTGGATATGAAAACAAAATGATGCACAAAATAAGAATCAGGTAACTAGGTTTTTGTTATTTCTGAAGTGGCAAAAGTGATTTATTCCCTGACCATAAATAATTGGTAATTCAGTAAGCGTAAAGACATTCCCCAAAGCTACAAAAGATACAAAGGGGTGCAAAACCAACACAATCCCATCTCACTGAGGAACAGCATTGTTTGCTTCTGGAGCTCTAATTTTGAAAAGAAGGTTAATTAACCACCAGACGCAAAAAAATAAAAATAAAAAAAATTGGCATGACAATCACAGCACTTGGGCAATTAGTACGTATTACAACATATGGTTATACCAATGCATAAAGGTGCACAGGAGTCCCATGAAACTAATGCATTAAATCAAATATTTGGAAGAGTTTTGATGCCTCTCACCATTGTGTTACTTGTTCCCAAATCAAACAAACTTCAAAGAGAAGCTACAAACAACAGGATATATCTTGCTGGGTTTTGCTTCATAAGCGGCACAACAGGATGTATCAGACAGGAGAGATAACCTGAATGTCATTAATAGCCACAGGCTGTACCAGTGCACAAACAGGTCCTCTTGGCTCCAGCATCTTCTACTCCCTTCCTCCATAGGCCAAAAACCACAGACAAACTAGTCATTGTTGAACTATGGGAAAGAAGATGGAATGGTGAGGCAAAGAGCAGAGCTGGCTTCACAGCCAAGCCCTCTCAGCACTCACCTTTGAGAGAGAAACACCCAAAGGTCGGGTTTATTCACCACTGACCCTACAAACAAGATTTCCTAAGACTCCAAAAAATGTTGCAGCTCAGATGTCTCTAGCCCTTGCTCTTACTGCTTTGTCTTGAATCATCTCTATAATTCTAAACACTTCACAGTACTGCTATCAACAAAATTAATGAGATGCAGAAGGAAAGATATAGGAGTACAAACAAGACAACAAAAAAAGAATGGAGAATGTGAAAAGGTGGTGAGTAAGGCAAGGAAACAAAAGATTGTTACAAAAATAGTAACATATAAATTGGTATCTGATATTCTGACCTCTCTGCTGCAATCCCTGTGCTATTATTTCTAGCAATCTAGAGCTGATGCAAGGTTTGGCATCAGCTATTGAGTACCAGAAATCCAAAGGAAGAAAGAAGTAAAGCACAGCAGCCAGGCGAACAAAACAGGAGAAGCAAATGGGCAGTAGCCAAAAGGAACATGCAAAAACTTGGGATTTTACATTACTAAGCCAACAGCAGGGCAAAAACATCAAAAGGAGCAGATAGTAAACACCCAGAAGAAGACAGCACTGGAGGCAAAGAGTAGAGGAAAGGGAAAATACAGGATGAGATGAGCCCCTTTGGTCTGTGAGGGCAGAAAAGAAGAAAAAATGTAAGTAAAATCCACTAGAGATGAAGCATTCCCTACAAACTTTACACATAAGGAAAGAATTAAATGATAAGCCATTCATCAATAAGCAATGAAATAAAATGAAGATCGTACTTGCACAGTGATTCAGATAGAGTTGAAACAACAGTTCGCCTTATGCTAAAGGTCAGAGAGGCTCCAGGAGCCTAGGCCAGCAATCAGACACATTCAGCAACAAATGAATGATGGAAAATGGAAATCCTATGTCAGCAGCAACTGGATGCGAGATGCACAAGAATAGTTAAGTTAGTCTTTGCTACAGAGTGGTTGATTAAGAAAGTGACTGTCAGTGAGAAAAAAAGTGGAAACACAGCAGAATGTACCAGGTGTCCAGTTCCCAGCCCAGAGAAAACAAAATCGGAGGAGAAAGAGGAGCAAGATGTATCTGCACAGTGTCTGCATTTCTGCCTGCTGCTCATGCACACAGCCCTTACAGAAGAGCAAATGTCAGAGTGCTGACCGTGCCTGATGAAGACTGAACTTCCTGTAAAAACGATGCACTAAGTTTCCTGAAAGGAAGCCAAACATGAGCTGCTCAAACAATTCACAAGAAAGCCCTGATATCAGAGTCACACAGTTGCAAATCTGCACTGCTAAAAAAATACAGCGTCACATTAATAATCACCAGTGACAAGCACAAAAATTCAGAGAAACAGCCATACTAATTTAAAGGAGAAAGTACCAGATTGTCTGAGGGAAAAGGTAAATTGTCTTAGTTGTATAAAATCACCCATACAACTTTTTTTTCATTTCACCCTGCAACTGAGCTAAAACTCTGATTCTCCTTTCTGTTCATGAAACAAGATATAAATCTCTGTGAAATTATTATGCTCAAACCATTTCAATATAGTAGAGGCCAGTAGCACTTGCAAGTCCTTATGCTACAAAATTGATTGAATAGCAGTAGAATACTGGGTTTTATCTCTAACATACAGAAAGCGAATTTTCTTATTTCAACATGTTCAAAAGCGTTCAGCATACATGTGGAATCGTTTTCGTTCTCTATTAAATATTAAAAATACTTCTTTCAACTTATAAAACTTTATTTAGTTCACCTACTATTTAGAAATACTCCTATAGCATTTAAATTCAGATGAGGCCCATGCTTTGAATTGGGATCTTTTACGATAAAAGCTTTTCCTTTGTCTTTTATATTTCCTTTTATTTGGGGGAAAAAGAAAATTCATTTGCACACTGACCACAATTACTTTTTTTAAATAGAGTGCAGGTAGAGTAGTGAAATTTGCGCTATGTCAGCTTTATTCTCTATACTGAAAAGTACCCACTTGCATGTCTAAGAACTCTTGGTTAGAAGGTTTTGCATATAAGCAGAAGGACTCCTAAGATCAAAACAGCATTTTAAATGAAAACATTACGATTTAAAGTTAAACCAATGCTTTTTTGTCATTTCACAATTCAAGAGCTTCAGTAAGTCACAGCACACGCAGGAGCCCTTTCTTCCCCAGAAGCATCAAAAGGCCAACAGCAACCGTCATTCTACAGCAACTACACTACGTGCAAACAACCTTCCTCTGCTTTTTACAAAAGGCTTCAGTCCCACAGAAATATTCAGCAGCATCAGCAGCTCAAGTAGGATGGCCATCAACAAGCCAAACTGCTGTCTCCATATCTTCGTGCTGTGCAGCTGTTTGGCACTGAGGGAACACCTCAGCCTCCCTCACATTTCTTGGTCTCAAGCAGGAAAGCTTTTAGGAAACAACAGAACATCTGCCAAAAGGACACAACTGCAGCGTTTTTGACACATCCTTATCCACTCTACTGAAGTTTCATGCCATCTGCCATTTTACTTTCGCTGCTACCAAAGCCTTGCCTCTAGGAATTAATGCCAGCACCCTTTTTGTTATTGTCCCTCCACCATAACAAGTTACGTATTACTGTGCCACACTGTTTTCTTAGGTTGCTGGGATTAACAGAATACAATAGGAACATCCCCCAGGCTACCTTATATTTAATTAGTGTCCTGCTAATTTAGACAGAATTCCTGGTTTACTGCCAGCACAGCACTGCCAACTCAGATTACGTAAATACTATCAATAATTTTATTTTTAAATATGTCCTTTCTATTGGCATTCTCAGTTTTGAGTGTTTGTGCTTTTGTTAGAAACTACTAAGATCAAGACCAAGTTAATGCTTTTGTTTTATGAAAATTTAAATCCTATATAATAACATGACATGGGATAAGGGTGCGGTAAAGGAAATGATGCAGAGATGAGAAAAATGGCCTAAAGACAGTAACCAGAACAAGAATGGATCATCCTTTTCTTTCTATTCATAATTTATAAAATATGGAAAAAGGGCATTGAACACAGTTTATTAAGAGTAAGAACAAACCTTCAAAATCCCTCCAATTCGGACTCTACCATGATAGCCACCACATCTCTTCTAGAGATGTCAATAATCCATATTCTTTACTTTCCTTCAAAATTACCATAATTTCTAAAGGAAAGATTTTATGATTATAACCTTCAACTGCCATTCTTTTATAGTATCTGTGTAGATTATTTTTAACACTTTTTAAGTTTTGAGAGCAAAGTAGACCCCTGCCTGTGTAAGAGCTAAGCAAACAAGCTGTATCTCCCTTTCCACAAGGACTTGTTCCACAAATATCTGAAAAAATATTGATAATAGGGGCTATGGTTCTCACCCTATTCCAGCTATCCCAGAAGAATCCCCAGTGTGGATGCAGCTATGTCAATAATAGAAAGTTTTTGGCAGGCTATTTGCTGTTGTTCAACAAGTAAGCATAACAGCAGATGAGGTCTCCCCATTAGAATGCTTTGGTCACAAAGCTGTAAGAGCAGATACCACATAATACACAAATGGTCAAAGCAAACAAACAAAATAGAAGACTTTTTTTTAAATACAACCTGAGTTTATCAATTAAATTATAGGGAGAAGATTCCTTAGGTAGAATGATAACATATGTATGGGAATTAGAAAATCAAGCAGACACAACGGTAAATGAAACAACAAAGGATATAACAAGCAAAGAACAAAATAAGTAACCACCAACAAAATTCCTCCCTTGAAAATTCTCCTTCTGTGTTGCTTCTCCCCCCTGCATCTTTTTGAAGTTAAACACTGTTTCCTTTGTTTTAAATACGAAGCTCTCACTGAATTAAATTTTCCAAGTCTCGAGCCCGCACAGAACAGTTTACAGAATAGCTGCGATGAGGATGGTTACGAAACATGGGGAAGAATTTTATGACTACTTCAGACACACAGAGGTACACTACTAAACACTTTCTAGAGCGGTTTGTATATAGTTCCACTGAAAGGTCTACTTCCATGTAAAAATATATTTCTCAAAACAGAATAGCAGACAAAAGACGCATCTCTCCTAATAAACAGGTGTGCCTTCTAACAAGATTAGGTCTCTTTTTTCAAGGATCTATTTTGGAGCTACCCAGACATGAAGGCAAGCATACTCCTGCTCTACTAAGGAATAGGCAAATGGCATGTACCATTTCCCTGGGGCAAAAACTTGCCCTGAAGGTCAAATCTGACTCACAGGACACATATTTTATAGGCTTGCCTAACAGTTTGCTCTACTTGACTTGTCTCAAAAGCAAACTTCATAACACTTTATGCAAACATTATACAACCGTAAGTCTGAGCCATAAATCAATAAAACTCACTTAAACTTGAGGAATCTCTGTATCAGGAAATAGCTTCTTATTTGAAATTCTGCTGTAATTAATATTAACATTGCTCAATCTTACAATTTTCTCTAAGCAAATGTCACAGTACTTACAGCTTTAAAGTAAAAACATGACAAACAAGATTCTGCATGGACTTTGAGGGAGGCAAGTTGTAAAGTAAAATTTGTCTCTTGTTTCCATGTGCCTCAATACAGAAATTGGCATTTGAAAACTCTTGTGTTAGAATGCTGCTAGAATGCTACTGCTTAGTACTCGTGATCACAAATTTCAGAAGTCACCAAAGCAAACTGTATTTCCAACATGCCAGAGCACTACAGCTCACTTAGGAATACTCAAGGCCTGGGTGGCAAATATTTCATCACTTCCTCCAATCGAACCTCAGTATTTCTGGAAGCATACCTCACCAGTATAATGAGTTAACAAAACCAATATTAGAAGTAGCCTGAGTGACCACAGCTGTTTGACATTTGAATGTTTTTCAAAAAGATCTTTTGGGTCTGGGTCATGATTATTTATTTATTTATTTATTTTTAAGGGAAAACAGGAAACCAGCACAACAACGTGAAAATAGGCCACAGGGCCCTGTTTTTCCTCATCCTTTACAAAAATACCTTCAGGGAAAGGGTACTTGTGGGCAGTGTAGATACTACCAGAATGCAGAGTAAGTAAGCAGCATTCAGACCTTACTTTCCTCTGGATCGCTATTTAAAGAAGAGAAATATTTAACCATAATTACTTAGCTGTGCCTTCTGATGTGACCTTAAGCCCCTCTTCATCTTTTCGTTTATATCAGTAAATACAGCATTCAGAAGATTAGAAACTAGTTTGGCTCTCTACATTTTGAAGAATTAATTTCAGAATTTTGATGCACACACAATACGCACTACTATTTTTCAGGTGTATAAAATTGCTCTGAGTGATCCACAGATGATAACAAAAATAAAACATAAAATAAAAAACAGATGTTTTGCCATGGTTTATGTACTAGACATTTCTGCAAGAAAACAGGTTCCTAAAAGTACAACTTGTATGATGATACTTTCATGTACTTTGTAATTTGGTGGGGCTTCTTTTTTTTGCTAAAACTGGCTAACTGAATACCGTTATTACTGAAAATAGCAGACTGAAACTACACTGACTCATTGCTTTTGTATTCTAACATTTCACACAGAACCCACTCAAGAGTTCTATTATTTTTCCTTTTAAGGAGCCACCACAAACATATTGTATTTTCTTCCCCTATACAAGGAGCTCATCTGGAAAAGAATATTACTCTCCACCGAGGCACAACAGCACAGGGGTTCTGAGACCATACTGATACAACAACTGAAAATATTCTGAAATTAGCATACAGTTGACTTCAGGCTAAAACACAGTCATCTTTACATTAAAGAACTTCACCTTTGTCTGGCACTGCTGATTACCACCATTCAAACCTCTCCAGGCTCAGACCATATAGTCAAATGATGTTCTCATAGTCAGAAGTAATGTAAAACAAAAGGCTTCAGGTAATTCTGGCTACCAGTGATATGCACAACACTGCATCTTTCACGTGGTCATCTGGCACAGTGTAAAGTTCTCGCTGAAGTTTAACTACTGTTCTAAAAACTGATCAGCAGAAGCTAGAATTTTCTTTCTCAGCATGGAGTCACCACAGTGTGCAAACTCCTTACCAGTCACAGTCTGTCATTAACTGTACAGCTTCAAAACGTTCAACCTAGAGTCAAAGTGGAGAGGCAACATGGAAACCTTCTGCATCCTACTAATGCTGCATCAGTGACACTCAGATCACCAATGGCTTCAGAAAACAATGAAGATCCAGTTTTACATGATGAAGGCTGTAATTGTATCTTTCTGACTAGAAATGAAAATTAATGAAAATTAAATGAAAATGCTATGGTTGTATAACAAGGAGGTGTGAAATGTCTTGGATGCAAAACTTTCTCATCTGAGTCATGTCATCACAGAAATTCCAAGAGGAAACCAAAATGGCAAGTTGGGTACACATTCTGCAAGAAAAAAAAACAAAAACAAAACAACACTTCTTTCTGCAGAAGTCTTCCAGGCGGAGACTGGGAAGAGGACATAATCATTATAAATTAGAACTGCAAGAGAAAATGCTTAACAGTGTCAGCAGAATCACCAAATCTGAGGTATATGTGCACCACCTACAAATTGCTGAAAATTACTGGTGTCCTGACAGTCATTTCTTATGGCTTCCTATTTGTATTTCTCAGCCTGCTGCAGGAGCTAATCCGTATTCTTCTCAGCCAATCAGGTGCATCTTCAAAGCAAATTAAATCCAAAGATCCTGAATAGGCCTTATACTTTCTGTGTGTTCTAGAGTTATCTGTTGATGCATCATAGTATTTTATCTACTTATCTTGAAAGAAATTTTTCAAAAATGCATATATTGCTTACAGTCTTACTACAACATGTTGGAATAAAAGATTAATAATAATAAAACATCAGGCTCATATTGATAAGTGTAAGAATAATTGTTTGAGGAATTTTGGAACGAAAGCAGTAGGAGATCTGCCAGGCCAGGGTAAGAGCAACATAGGATAGCTGACTGCTGGAGAAAGGATTAGAAAATCTCTCTGGGAGGGGAGTTTGTATGGAGGTGTGCTTCACACTGCATTAACTTCTACAAGCCAGATTTCTCAAAGACTTGTCTTTTTTTAAGAAGACAATATCAAATACCGCATTCCTGTATTTCAGTGTTTAAGTATTGAATTGATTGAAGTCCTATTCATTCACAGCAACCCCCCCCTCCCCCACCTCCCATTTCTTCACAGCCAGATGGAGAAAATACCTGCGTATATAGGGAACATTATGCAATCACTGCTTGAAGTAAAAGAATACACCCTTCAGACTCAGCAAGATATTTTGAATAATTTCCATTAATCTATTCTACACAACTTCTATACTCACACATTCGGTTACAATGAAAGAAGTCTGTATGTGTCATACTTTGTAACTTTGAAAAGAGCCATTTAAGTTATCTCAAGAACTGGTACTATTTTTTAGACAGTATGAACACAGTTATCTGAAATCACAACCACTGTAAGATGACTGTGCTCTATGAATTATCCAAGAAAAGGTACTTTTGTGTGATTATCACATGGAACAAACAGCTATAACAACAAATTATCTACTTGTTTGCAAAAACAGCCCCAAACCCAAGCTTGCATAACTACAGAAATCACCCACATAGCCTGCTGGATAAGGGAATCTCCAAATATTAGAATTAAATAAATCACTATTATAAGTAAAAACATCCAATGTAAAATATATAAAACAAATATATATATATATATATATAAATCTAATTTCAGTTTTTAATAAAACAAAATGCAAGAACGTACTAATAAAAGTGTGAGCATGAGAACACACAAAATTGTTTAATTCCCACAGAGCTGAATGAAGCATTTCTTTCCCTAAAGAACCACTCTTATCAGGAGGCTGCTTCCTGGAGGAGAAAGAGGCAATTGAAGCTAGGAAATGATGGATAGCAATGACCTTTCTATCTGTAAAACATGGGCATATTTTAGGTATTTAATCTTGAGAATTGGATTATTATTAATCAATTATTCATGACAATTTGAATCTATGGTAGATGTTTTTTGTTTTCTTAAATATCACATAGCTAAGGTCCTGCATGAGACCCAGAAATGAGATTAAATCCTCACAAGCAAATAGTGTTGGCACTGGCATTTTCTTCTCTCCTAAGCATTCCTTCCCCTACGTAACAGCACACACTGCCAATTACCTACCCTCTACCCTCTGTAGAACTTTTTACTAAACATTCTGAAATTCATCTTTACCGCTTTTTTTTTTTTTTCTTAAAGGACAAAAATATGTTTTCTGAAGAACAAAGCAGGTCATTGTGGTAATGCAGGGCAGCAAAAACTCCTACGGTTTCATTCCTGTTGCCAATGGTTATGCTGCTGTGTGGTTTAACATTCGCTCTTTCTCACTTGCCAAAGGTGAGTGATAACAGAAGCAGAACATCTCCAGTAAAGACTACCAGATCATAAAATGAAAAGAAGAAGGTGTTTGCAGATATCTAAAATACATTGCTGCAAACAAAGAAAAAGCAGATGGAGCTATGTGAGTCTAAGCACTTTTTAAAAGCAAGACCTCCATAGTGTTAAATAAAATGCAAACTATGTATGCATTTGTGAAGAGTAAGGAACAGGTCTTGACACTGCTCTGAATGAACAAAAAAAAAGCCATATGAAAAATCCAGCTATTCCAGTTTGGGGAACTACGCTGGAAAAAAGCTTGATTCTCACAGAAGTTTTAAAACTAAGGATCTGAAAAGCAATGGTCACTTCTCAAAGTCAAATTAACGCATTTAAGGAATATCTGGCAGTTCTACCAATGTTCTTTAATAACCAGATCTTCTTTAATTTACACTAAATAAATGGACCTTATTTCCAGCCTAAATGAACTTCCAGACATTCAGTCTAGTTCTCCCTTTGCTGTTCTTGTCTGCTACACTTGGAGCATTTAAGCAAATTTACCAGTCTTACCAGATTTCTGAATATTGTGGCATTGTGCTTCTTAGGCACTAAGCAAGTCTGAGACACAGACCTGCTGGAGTGCAGCCAGGGAGGAGCCCCTATTATGATTCATGGAATGGAACACCTCTCCAATAAAGACAGGCTGAGAGAGCCGCGGTTCTCCAGCCTGGAGAAGGTGACCCAATAGCAGCCTTTTAGTATCTAAAGGGTAGTTACAAGATAGAAGGGGACAGACTCTTTAGTAGGGTCTGTGGTGACAGAACAAGTGGAAATGGCTTCAAGTTTACAGAGGGTAGATTTAGGGTAGATAGAAGGAAAATGATTTTAACAGCGAAGGTGGTAAGAACTGGAACAGGTTACCTACAGTTGTGGTTGATACCCTGTCCCTGGAGACTTTCAAGGTGAGGCTGGACAAGGCACTGAGCAGCCCGACCTATCTGTAGTTTCCCTGTTCATTGCAGGAGATTTGCATTAGATGGCCTTCAGAGGTGCCTTTCAACTCTATGATTCGATGATACTAAGTCATTCCTTGCTAATACTGAACAGATTGAACCCCAGGAGTTTTTCCACAATAAGGCATGTTTTCAACCATTCCTGAGATATTTGTGGTTCTTCCCTGATCCTTCTCCAACAGAACACAGTATTCCAGTAACAGTTATGAAAAGCATTAACAATTAATACTGAGAGGTAATATAAACTTTTCGACCTTATTTAGCTCTCCCTGTTTACATATAAGTACACAGTAGCCTTTTGAAGCATAGGGTTGTACTGGAAGATACTACTCTTCTATCATGACTAAAGCTCCTTTCAAAACCAATTAATTCCTTGCTTAAATAAATAATACTTACAAAAGATTAGCCATTTGACCAGAATATTATGAAAGTTTTAATTCTGAGGATAATGGATGCTCCAAAGGAGGTTATGGAAGGGGTAATTTGGGGGAAGTCTCATAATCAATAAACTTGTTAAAAAGTGGCTTGAGAAAAGGACTGTGAAGTAAAGGTGAATTGAAAGTATCTTAGTGTGGAAAATGAGTGCAGTAATTCAGCTTATTGATGTTGCCTGGTAAACTGAGTTTACAAGTGCAAATAAGAAATCATACATAATGAAGTCATTACAGAGCCTCTAACACTGGACTTCGTTGTTGGTGTGCCAGTAAAACTGACTGATTAATCTACTTCCATATAACAGCAGGATAGAACAGCTGCAAACAAGAAGAACCTTGGAAATTAAATGCTGGAACCATTTATAAAGTTAAAACTAACTAACACTAATGGATTAAGTATCAGCTGTGGGGCAGGAAAACAATCTGTATGGGAAAAAAAATGGAATCAAATCACTAGGATAGCTGTAAATAGTTGCTTAATCCTTGAGAAAACTGAAGTGTGTCCTGTCTAAAACAGCTTAAAGGAACAGCTTTAAAACACTTTTGAATAGTCAAAACACTGTTTATTCCTAACCTCAAGTTTCAATATGTGATACTCCACAAAATTTAGTCTAGTGAGGTAACAGACTTGGTCAAACCGAAGTGATTAGAGCTAAGTGCTTAAGTGGTGTCTGTGATAAACCAACTTCTCTCTGTTCTACTTCTGTTGTTCTAATTTTGGTTACCACGTAGACCTTCTGCATGCTACAAGAGAAATCTGTTCGAGTCTGATGCTATTCCTCAATTTTGACTTATCTACTCATAGACACAGACACAAAAAAAAAGGAAGGAAAAAAAAAAAAAAAAAAAGCTGCGTTAATTTCCTATTTTTCAATTTTCCCTTCCTTCTAGAAGACTTTGTTTGCTGATAGGAACACTAAAGGTTAAAAAAAAACGTCAGAGTTGAAAGTGGTGTTTCACAACAGCTACTCAACCTCATAATAAAGCCACTATTATATACAACAATTATCAAGACAATGAGTTACAGGAACTTCCAGCTGTCACCTAAAATTTACTTTCAACAAAGGTAAACAAGGAAGAACTCCAGGAAAGGTACAATTAGGCACAGAACAGAAAAATACCTCTGAATTCTACCATGCATCTAGCCTTTATCTAGGAGATAACCTTCTCGTCCCATACAGCTGCAGCTAACTGTTGAGCCATTTCACACTTCCTTCACAACCAGGAACTTACAAAATCTGCTGCAGACTTTTCCATACACTGAAAAATGTATGCAGTTCCTTGGTGCAGCCAATACACAACCTTGTATCAAAGAGGAAACACAGACTGACATACTACTGTCCTTGATTCTTCCTTCCTTCCATAGTCATAGCATTTAGGCATGCTGTTAGACCACTACCTGATAAATTTGCTTTCCCTTTTCTGGGACTAAGAAAGGGGGAATAAAAGTAAGAACATTCCAAAAGTAGCCAACACCACACCTACCTCCCCGCATCCTCAACAAAAGCACCGACCAATTACTTGTACTAGGCCTACATTAATAATCCTTACGGATTAAGGAAACTCCCAAATCAGGTAAAACCATTTTTACTGCCCATGAAGAAATACTTTTTTAATCAGTACCCTAGGGATGTAGGTATTTGTCATTATTTTGGTAATTATTTAGGACTCATTATTTTGAAATAAACCGATTATCTCCGATCTGCAAAGAAGTTCACATGCTAAGACAAAGGTCAGGAGAAGCCGATCAGACAGATTAAGAGAAAAATAAAGCCTATGACTCCAGAGAAAATGAGCAATTACAACAACAGGCTCAAAAAATGTGAATTTATCTCACTGAATAGTGGAGTGCTTGTGCAGCATAAAGACAGAAGCATGTGGTAAAACAACAATCTGAGACTGGGATCTGGAGCACCACTCCGATTTCAGCCCATTTGCTTCCTGAATACACCCTATAATTAAGAAGAATTTTTCATGCTGCCTCTCCCTTCAACATCCGCATTCAAGAATTCACAGAATTTTAAAGTAGCATTAGCTCTGGCAACCAAAATATTCTCACCCCAGGAGAGTGCAATTGTAGATGATCTCTTGGACAACACTTTTTATGATACAAAGCACCTAAGACATAAACTAGGAATGTGGGCTTGTTAAAAAAAAACAAAAAAAAAAAACAAAAAAAAAAAACACCTAAAAAAACCTATAATACTTTATAATACTTTAGGTGTAAAATCTTGTCATACAGCACCCTTCCACTTTTGAGAGGACCAGCTACCTAAAGATTCACAGATTCTTTATAAAGTTACATCTGACTATCTGGAAGAAACTGCTTTCAATATGGTTCACCTCCATAACCTGAGAAATCTGAGGTGATGAGACTGAGCACAGCTGCGTATTGCAGCTCACATGCCTTCTAAATGATACATATCTCACTAAAAGAATACAAAATTAAGAGTTAAAATAGTGGTCTTGTAGAGGTAAATATTATACTGCACCACACTTATCACACCGTTATTTCAAATTGTTGCTTAGAAATGCTGACAGAAGTCATTCCAGGAAATAAATTCTCAGACATGCATTACAGTTGCAAAACAATTGCATTTGACACACATTTAAGGGAGTCAACAGGCAGTATCCCCTTCACACGACCAAAGCAAGCCTAAATGGCAGCAATTTGTTCTGGAAATACTTACTTCTGATGAGGTCACCATCAGTGCGATTTCCCCAGACAGACTGCTCTTGTATCTCTGGCTGTATACTTTGGTTACTGGAAGGCTGGTTTATGTCTTTATCTCCCGCTGCAATATTCTGTTGGTCAGTTTTTTCTAAGGCAAAAGAAATGTGAGGTTATTAGTTTCTTTGGCATTTTCCTTCTGGGTGCGCAAATCTCATATTTGAAAGTTAAAAACTGTAGAACAAAAACAGCTCAACTTTCATTAACATCTCATATATCTTTCATAGATATAGATGAAAACGTCCCCTTCTTAAAAAAAGTTTCATACAAAATAACAGTCAGCATCTTTTGTAACAACAGAGTTTATGTTCAGTTACTTTCCATGACATTTTCAGATAAAAATTTCAATCTGTCACACACACACAAAGAAAAAACATTACTTTTTGCCTGTGTGCATGTGCCTCTGGCACATAAAAGTTTTCCATTATTTACAATACAACTTATGATTAAAGGCCAATATTTTTGAAACGTCAATGATGACTACAATGAAGTTTATTTAACACCATGCCATATTCTTCACTAAAAAATAAGACTGTGAATTAGTGATTACATTCAACAGCCTGTAAGGAAAGAAAGATTTATTTTCTAACTCCAGGCATATACAAGATGCAGGGAAGTCTCAGAGAATAAATTCTTATGCTTACTTTACAAGATAGCAGATATTTTTGTTTTGACGGCCTCTATATTCTCAAGCCAAGCTGAGTGACAGCTTTCATATTCACTGCTGTAGAATATTAGCTTATATCACTTTCAGTGTGGACTACTTTTCAGTATGTGTACAAGATGTTATGTCTACTGTAAAACTACAGTAAAAGAGCAACTGTTGAACACTATTAGATCTCTTTTTTTCAAACTAGAACCAGTTTATAAACTATGTGCATATATACTTATATGTATATATATGTTATATTTATCACAATGTAATGACTTCATATCCACTAGTAAAGCAATTGTTCTGGTTCTAAGATGCAGGAAATTGCTTATTTCTACTTCTACGGTTAGTTTCTTTATGTAGCCAACAGTAGTTTGACTTTAAATCCTAACTTTCTGCCTTTGTTGTCCACCCTATTAAACTGAACCACTGAACATCATTCGAAATAATATATGCCATGCTGTATATACAGCAGCACACGCCTTCAAGCTCTGCTGTTCCTCTTCTATTATTTTCCACCCCTGAAATATCTGCCTACATGTTACTTATCTCTCAGTGCTCCCTCATATCACCATTTCCTCAATACCTTGTCAGTATTTCCTCAAATCCATATACTGAGATGAATAGTTTTCATCAGGATTGGTGTAAAGTTACCACACTGACTGAAAAGATACTCATCAACTTCAATGACGAATTCTGCATACTCTCCTTTATAACTTAATTTCACCTAGACACTCATCCTCTCCAAAACCAAAACCAAAACCAGATTTTCTTGAAGCTCTTCCACAGACCTCAGTCACAAATTATTTATCCCAGATATCTATCAGACACAGATATGGCTGTATTGACGTATAATGATTTTGTCTGCGCAGCTGGGCATTAGGTGCAAAGGTAACTCAATAGTGTTTGAAAAGTGCCCTGAAACAGGCTGAGTGAAAATAAGTAGTGTCCTGTAGAGAGCTAGTGTAAAGAACTGCAAGCACAGTACAATCTCCTTTTCATACAGAGTAAGCTTAAAGGAGCTATTTTAAGAGATTTTGCTCTTAAACTACTTTACTGCAGTAACAACACTTGATTACAACAATATCTGCCCTGCAGCTGTAGTGCAAAACAGGAGAGTTGCTGCATACAATTTTCTTGTATAGGATACAAGTTTGCAGAGCCCTACTATTTGACGAAGTAAACAATGAATGACTGTAAAGAAAGATTAGTATTAGCATTTGTGGGGCTGTTGGTGTTCTAGATTACAATTTAATCTACAAAACTCGAAAGACTGCAGAATGCAACCAAAACATCATTATTCAAAGGGATTTCGTTTTCATTCCTCTGCTTGTTTTCTGTTCAGTATATATATAAACATTTTTTCTTTACAGGTTTCATTTATGTTTTCTGTGTTTACTTCCATTGTTCTAGCTGGATATGACAAACAACCAGTCAAAACCTTGTAAACAATATTATCAGTTAACAAGAAAGAAGAAGCACTTTTAAGAAACAAAGAACGCAACTGCAGTTGAATAACAATTAACACATAGTGAGTGAAAATTCTTTGAATTTATATTAAATCTCCTCCTAACAATAACTTCAATATTGCAACAGTAGCATTAAGCATTTATTTGATATTTTACTTTTCCACTTCTACATCACTCAACAGAGAAGCCAAACTCCTGTCAGATGCTGCTATAGGGATGTGGTAGGTCAGAGCTAAGAACCACACAGCTGCTCCTTCCCTTCCCAGTCGGGCATGGGGGGGAAAACAGAAAGAGCAAAAGTGAGGAAACTTGTGGGTCGAAATACACTAGTAATAAGTGAAGACAAGAAGAAGAAAAACAAATCAGAAGCAAGTGGTACAAAGGCAATTGCTCATCATCTCCTACAAGTTTCCAACCAACAGATACATTCCCCTCAAAAACCTTCTCTAAGTTCTTGCTGTGGAGGATATATGTTATCGTCAGATCAGTTCAGCAATTCCAGCCTCTTGCCCAGCCCCAGCCTCTCACAAAGTGTCTGAGGGACATGCTGTACAAGCACAGTTCAGCAACAGCCAAACCACTGGTGTGTTATCTATCTCTGCTGTTTTAGTCAGAAATCCAAAACAAAGAACCAGAGGCTGCTATGAAGAAACCTAACTCCATCCTAGCCAGACTTGGTGCAGTGGGGATTTAGAAAAAGTGTGCCCTGTGTGTCCTAATTGAGTCCTAACTGTTGTATAACTACAACACATCAACAACTGATCACACATGAGAACAGCTTGAAGAACACTCTTGAGTCTGTATTTTGTTGATGCCATTATTTTTTCGTTTAGGTGCGTAAAAATAGTTATGGTACTTTATAAAAGGTAATGAATTCATGAGACCAGTAAAAATCCACATAAAGACCTCAGTCTTCTCTGATGTGCCATGCTTGTGGCAGAACAGGGTTAATAAAACCTGCAGCAACCACCAGTACTAATGGCTGGATATTGCCACAGTCAAGCATGTCATTTTTCTGTTGTATTCTCAAATAAATTTGTAACACTTCCCTGCTTTAATTAAGCTTAGCCTTAAGAAATTTTGTGTAATATTTATTTGGTATGTTAGCTTCTGCTTCATCTAGTACACTCTTCCACTCTCCAGTGACTAACCTTACAAACTGACAGCCAAGAAGAAAACCAGATGCTCTCCCTAACAGTTAAAATAATGGAAGGAAAAGAATCATTATGTTCTGAGTCTGGCTGTGCTGAGAAATCCAATCTCTCTCCAAAACCACTGCAAGTTACTCTACGTTATGTCACAAAAGCAACACAGCTTTCTTACCCAGATACTTGGATCTACTGATTTGTTCAACCCCCTGATCAGCAACCTGGATGGTTATGTACCTCCTCTAGGCAAGCAGCTGTCCCTGAGCTGAGCTCCTAGCCAAAAGCCCTGTGGGTTTGATAGCCACACAGATCACTCTGTGATTTATCCTGAACATAAGCATGGGCACAAATTCTACCTTGTGCAGGGAATAATGCAAATGTAAGGTTTAAATAAGGAAAAGAAGGAACCTGGAGGCCAAGTGAAGAATTGGGATAATTAACAATCTAAATCACATCTATGTTAAAGACAAGATAAAAATTAAGAACTTGATACACATCTAAAAATCTCTGTTCCATGAAACAAATGAACAAAGTGAACTCCTACTTCTGAGCTATTGGGAATTATTAGTTTAAAGCATATAGAAATCAGTTTTATACCACATTAATTCACTGTACCACAATCTTTTTATATTTGTTTTTAGAATTACACAGCAATACAAACTTATTTCATGGAATAAATCTTTTACAGTTGCAAATGACTGCAACATTGATTTTTAAGTTGTTTTGGTTTAATTAGCATGCAGACTGACAGAAAACATACAAAAAACACAGGTAAAGGATGTGCGTTTGAAGGACACCTCAGAGAACTCAAGTCTTTGACAAACACCCGCCTCTTCTTTAAGTGCTTGTCCATCTGTATCTTTACCTTCTAGCTGACTCCAACCACCTACCATCTCTCTCGAGTCTACACAGGAATGTGTCCCAATGAGTTTAAACACAGCTACAGCAAGACTACATAACATATAAATACACCTTAATGCATAGGAACTATGTAGTATCCAACCCCTCAACAAGCAAAAAAATGAAATCGAGTTCCCATACTGAGTGGGTTGGATAACCTCATGCTGTCACAGGCAGCTGAGCTGCTTTCTATTCATTAGATGACACATTATGCCATAAGCTGACATAACCCTCTCTGTCAAAAAGCTGAATGATGAAAAGCGCTAGACCTGCAACATGACAAGCTGGACTTCAAAAACTGGTTCAGAGTTCACGTATTGATGCAGGAACATAGTAGACAAAAAAAAGTTAAAAATCCTGCACCTGTCACAACTAAAGGCTTTGCTGTTATGGCATTCATTTTCTGTTCACCAACAATATGGGAGGCAGCACCAAATAAAGTAAAAGCTTTCTGGAAACCTGAGTGTGTCATTCTCATCAAGAAAGAAGGAACAAGCAGGACAGACTTGCATAGCTGACCACCACAAAGAATGCAGAAACAACAGCAACTCAATACTTTCAATGTATAAGGGGAGAGCAATGAAAGCATGAGGCAAAGCTTATTTAGACACCTAGATATGACACTGCTGGGATGTATGAGAGCTGCTCCAAAAGTAATGCCTCCTATTTTATTATATCGGCTCACAATGTCTGACGCAAACGTTGGTGGTATGGCAGTAGAGATTCAACCATCCCAACTACATTCCTTTACATGGTGTTGCTGTGCAACAGATGGCAGCAGAGGGGCAGTCTTATGAAGCAGTGTCTGACATGGAACAGTGTTTGAAGGTGTGTCAATGAATTCCTACATGTGGAAAAAATTACATCCATTGAGATTAATTAATGCTTGCCAAATAGTTATGGAGACCAAACAATGGATGGATGTGAGCACAGTGAAACAGTGTGTGGTGTGTTTCAGTGTCATGGTTTTGTAATGTTGCTGTCAGAAGTGGGATGATGTGAATTTTGACACTTACAAACTACTTGGTGCCCAACGTGGGGCACGAACCCATCACCCTGGGACTAAGAGTCCCATGCTCCCCCTACTGCGCACCACAGTTTCTGCCATCTCACGAGTAGAAGACCAACTGGATGAAATACACGAGAAACTGTTTCCATCAACATTACAAAACCATGAAATTCAGCAATGGTGACGCTGACAGTGGGTCACCTCTGCTGATGCAGACTTCCAGGATTACAGCATGCAGGCTCTTGCTCAACACCAGTGAAAATAAACTGCTGATGGTGATAACTGTGTTGAAAAATGGCATTTTTTTAGCTAAAACATTTCTCTATCAAATAGTGTCACTGTATTCTTTGCCTCTGTTGTAATCCCATGGAAATAAATAGGAGGCATTACTTTTGGAGTGACCCACACACTTTGGACTAGCACTCTCGTCTCAAGATCATTTCTTGGCTAGTGTGCATCAGACACATCCCCACAGTGCATTTTCCAGAATATTCAGTTCAAAAGGAATCCAGTCCAGGGCACTCCCCAGGAAAGCCAATCAAAGCAGGGGTGAACAGGAGGTTCAGTTCAAAACAGCACTGCTGATCCAAATGAAAACACTAGCACAGACACGCTCATTGGTGGATGCTACTTAAGCAAGAAAAATCAAGTGTTTAAAGTAAATCCTAACTTCTGAAGTTCTGAAATAGAATTTGGGAAGAATGACTGCAATATAAAACTTGCCTATGAGATGGAAGAAAAATATTTCAAATTTGATGCAAGATCTTAACAGTCAGCTCTGTGAAATACTAGTCTATCACACCCATGTAGACATGAATCACTTTACTGGAACTGCATGTACATGAAACTGAAAGCAGAAGTCTATTATTATGACTAGCAAGAGTCAGACACTTCTGGAAGTTTTAGGTACTGTACTCAGTAATGTTTAATAAATGCTTTACTGCTGACAGAAAACTGTAGAACTAATTAGCACAGATTCTCTAAACTCTCTTCTGATAAATGGAAATTCAAGTAGGGCAAGCCCTTCCAAGGATTGAGCAATTTGAGTGTATAACCTAACCATTAAAACGAAGATACTCTTAATACTGGGGCACTGCTAGTAAAGTGCAACAGTCACAGTGACGGTAATAGGTGTTGCTTCAAGAATTCCCAGACATTCCCACAGCGAGTCTTCCGTCACCTCATCTTACCTAGCGCTGCAGAGCTCTTGGTCATGCAAACAGCTGGACACATGAAAACAGCTGGACGCAGAATACTAAAGGTTTGAATCACATCACTGAAGAAGAGCATGCTGGTTTTGTGGTTTTCTGAATGGAGGTTCTGAATGAACTATGTTGCTGTATACGGTTTCTTCAGACACCAAACCATAACTGCATCTCACTCAGCAACAGTGACATGATTTGCACAGGAGTGAACAGCCACTTATAGAATCTGAGTCTTAGTATTTCTACTAGACTTGGCCATACACACCACATCAATCAATAAAGAAATCTCACGGATCTCCATTGTCCACACAGCTATTAGAAATTTCTAATAGTTTAAGTGTGATTATTTTCTTTTTTTCTTCATTTCTTTACACTGTTTGCAAATTCAGAAAGTTAAATATTAATTCACATGTTATTCTATTCAGTCAGTTAATAACGGGCAAAGGTAGAAGCATTTCAAATACTTTATAGATGATAATGCTGCATGTTCTAAAATGTGGCTTGATTCCCAAAATGCAGTTCCTTGTCTGTTCAAGTTCTCTCCCGCACCCTCTGGTCTATTCGAATGCAGAGGATTTAATGGAAGAAGTCTACACATAGTCCAAGCAATATTCATGGTGTGACCTCTAATACACAAAATGTAGAAAGGCTGCTGGTCACAAATTGACCAGTTCCTTGTTTAGGGATGCTGAATCATTCTGAAAATTGCCAGTGCTGAAATTACTTGATCATAGTCATATTAAACTGGTATAGATATGACATCATGCATCCTGACCACACTGTAGTGCACACAGGTAGAATTAGTCATACTTTGATTCCAAGGGCTATGGAGCCCTGAAGAGCAAAGTTGATGTGAGCAAGACTTCGAACAACAGCTCACATCTAGACACGCTTTTGCAAGGACATGGCAAAACACGAACCCAATGTTTGCAGAAATTAGGTTAAATCTTTCATTCTCTTTCAGCAGCAGACTATTCACACAAACAGTGGTTTAAAGATTGAAACAAAGTATCGATATTGCCAAAAAAGAGAAGCATTTCATCAACTATCTCCCATAGCACACTAAGTGTGGAGGGGCAAAGTCCCAAGATTCTCACAAATATTTATACATGCATTAAATCAAAAATGAACTAGAAGAGAACAGTAGAGTAGAGGTGAGATGAGAGAGCATATTGCTTAAATCAATGCTTGATCATTTTCTTAAGCTGAGAAAGTCAGAGAATGCCACATCTCTTGGCCAAGCTGAAACTCAACCCAAACTTTAGTTCTTTTGATGTTTCTTCCACATTGTAACACAGCTATTTGATGAGCATTTACAGTTCAGTTGGAGTCTCTTTTCCTTTTATGAAAAATTAGGTTTCAGCCTCTGAATATTTATGAGAGTAACCAAAAGGAGAACCTTGAAATTTGGATTTCTTTATGGCACCTCACCCAACTTCAGAAGAGAACAGAAGTTCATTCTCAGGATGAAAGATATCTACAACAAGTAAACAAATATAGAACACATGTTCTATCTGTATGTTGCTACCATTCCCATACCATTGCCCATTAGGATATGCTTCAAACTTAGTTATATGTAAATCACTTCTTTCTGATTAAAGAATTTTTATTCTTAGGTGGACACATATCTAAAGGATCTCACTGTAAATACAAGGAGTCATCAACTAACTATTAGAAGATGATACCAAGTAAATTAATAATCACTTCAACTTATTACAACTATAGCCCATCTCCAGAAATAACGTGAATTCCAGCCACAGCTTTTACAATTATCTCCAAAGTCCATGGAAGTCAGTGTACTTTGTGTCTCCTGTGGGATGGTACAGAAAGTGCTGGAGGGTGCTGAAAGTTCCAGATGTATTATCTGAGATCTTCAGTCCTGGAATATCACAACTACCTTACCCTGTAACCACACACTGCAAAGCTGACAACAGAAATGCTGGAATATAGACTGGAAATGTTATGAACTCACCTCTTCCTCTTTCCACCCCCATTTCCCCAACAGAATTAGACTTGAAAAAAGCAACAAATATCCACAGTTATCCTTAAATCTAAGTTCACTAGATTCTTATGTTAAAAAAAAAAAAAAAAAAAAAAAACCTTTTAGAATGCTGAATTGAGTAAAAAAATAAAAAAGGCCTTACCTTTTGTGAACCATATATGTGCCTTAAAAGTGATCATGTACCTTGGAAGTTGTGGCCGGTGAGCAAACCTGAATCAACACGTTACACTTACTTCTTTGTACCTTAGTGATCCCTGAAAAAGTCACTCTACAACCTTTCACTTTGACAGTTCTGAGCTGTAGTCGTGCCTTTCAGGCTCTGCAAAGAACTTGTCTGTGTGGAGGACACTATTCTTCTCTTTACTTTCCATAAGAAGAAAAGTAGGTATTGAAAATGTTACAGAAATTGAATCATATACAACTTATTTCCTAGTAAAAACATCATTCAAAGTAGTACTGTAAGAAGACTTTCTCCAGGCTAGTTAGCTCACTGGCTTGAACCTCCCCTAACTCCGATGTATGGCCTACCCAATGCATTTAACCAGGGTGGCCACTGGATCACATGACAGAGAAAAGCAACACATGGAAAATAAACATGTATCACAAATACTGATTTTCCTGGCCAAAACATGATTCTGTTCTGCCTGATCTTCTGTATCTAATCTTCTTTAATTATTTTTTTTTATACTCTTTAGAAGTTATGAGTCATTCTCCAGGACCAAAAAAAAAAAAAAACACAAACAAAAAACCCAAAACAATAAGATAAGTATAAGCCAATTTAATATGTCTCCCTGCCAGACTTTTTTTTTTGGTTAAACTTTGTTACAGATACTTTCTGGTTTCTCAAATGAGTCTGCAACTTTGATTTCACACAGCTATTGATTTTCCATGTTACAAAAGCAGAGGCTGCATCTTTAATCCACTGTTGCACAACCCAGTTACCAGGCTCTGCTAAGTTAACCTCTTATGTATAAAGTCACAGCCTTTGAACAACCTTATTTGTCTGTTCTTCAGAGGCAGAAAACTGCTGTCAGAACTCTGAAAAACAAAGCTGTAGCTGTAAATGCAAGACAAGAAATAAGGCTCATCTTCACAGGCCAGAACTCAGCAGGCAAACACATTGCCCTGCTTTGAGGACAACCTACAGTACACCTTGTCAAACTCTTCTACACGAAGGTGATCAGAGCATCAATACACTCCATGCAAGTGCAAACCGCACACAGTTTGAAGGATTTCTCACTATAACGAACAAGCTGTTGAAGAACGGGTGAGCAGTAAACGCAAAACAAATGAACAGTCTCTGAACAAGCATTAAGCACAGTGCCACAGAAAACTAAGAGGAGAAACAGGCGTGTGCCCTCCCACCTGCACGGCACTGCTGGCCCAGGACTGCCCTTCTCTACTGACTGCAGGGCTGAGAAGAGGAGCTTGGCAAAGGTCCACAAAACAAACGCCAAAGCTGAGCAACAAGGAGGAGGTTTCAAGGAGCAGCATCTGCCTCTCAATGACTGCGGTTTTTCAAGCAGCGACAAGCAGCGCTGACATCGGTGAATCCTTTTATTTCTTCCCGTTTTGTGTTTCTTACATAGGATATTTCTGGCTAAAACAATAAAGGCGGGGCAGTGAAAGTGTTACAGAGGTACACCAAGGAGGGCCGGGGAGCGGGAAGTCGCAAGGGGTTAAAAGCCACAAAACGAATCAGTAAACGCACCATTCAAATAAAAGGCGCAACAATTACCGAGAAACTTTAAAGCGACTCACCTCGAGGGAGCGAGATCAAAGCGCTGCCGTCACTCGGAGCCCGCTCTGGCCCTTCAGGCCCTGGAGGAAGAGGTTCCCTCACTTGGGACATCTGCCAGCTCTCACCGAGTAGCGCAGATCCTGCACTCCCTCCAGCCGAACTAACACGCCGCCCTGCAGGAACAAGCACGCGAAAGGACTCGTTAGCGCGTTCTACGCAGAGAACTCACGGCTCGGGGCGCGGGAGCGCGGAGGGACAGCGACGGAGCGGCGGCAACTTCGCGGCCGGGAGCGCTGCCCGCCCCCCGCGGCGACACCCGCGGGACCGGGGGGCGGCGGCCGGCCGCGGGCGAGGGGGGGACGGCGGCGGGCGGGCAGCCGGGGGGCGCGGGGCCGCACGCGTTGCGGCGGGGCGCGCCCTACCTCAGCATTTCCTCCCGCTCCGCCGCGCCGCCCGGCCCAAATCCGCGCCCCCGGCTCCTCAGCAGAGCGCCGCTTCGTGCGCCCCACGGGCCTTCCTCCGGGCACACGCGTGCACTCACGCACCCGCACTCGCCCCCCGCCGGCCCCCCGCCGCCGCAGTCACTGCTTTGCCATCATTTCCGGACGATGAAACATCCCACTCCGGCTGGCGGAGAGCGCGGATCGGGGCGGCCGCTGTGCGTGTCCCGCCGCCCGCCAGCGCCGGGCCGCGGGCTGGGCCGCCCCCCGCCCCCAGCCGGGCCTCCAGTCACGGGAAGTCCCCGAGAGGCCGAAACCCGTCAAACAGCAAAAGGGAGAAAGGAAAAATAATTAAATAAATACATTAAAAAAAAAATAAAAATACACCACCCTGAAAGAAAGGCTTTCATGCCTGGACGGGGCTCGCAGCTGTAGAGTTTGGCTGAGGCACTTCTCACGGTGCAGCCGCTCCCTCACAAGTTGTGCACTGCAGTGGTTACTGTTTGCCTTCACCCTGTTGCGCCTCAGAATGTGGGCAGCCCGGTCTGGGGAAGGGATGTGGGCCTCTGCTGCCCGCCCGGCCTGTGTGCCTCTGCCCACAGTGTGCGAGGAGGAAGGACAGGATGAGTATTTTTCAAATCCCAGAGAACAAACCACTCCTTCTGCCAGTACCTGCCTAGCAGCCTTACCTGTGTTTCTCTAAACACATTTCTTTCCCAATGCTCTAATTGGTTTGGTTGGCTTACGCTCTGCTGCTGCCCACACTATGGAGTGCTGCCATTACTGCTCACCTGTACCCATACACTAAGATACCTTGCACATCCCACCCCAGCTCTGTACACCTCTGTCATTACGTGTTCATCTTTAGTCTGTAATTTCTTTAAAAAGACAGAAATTTTAGTATGGTTTTGAAAAGGTGCTTTACTGCTGTGTCCCAGCACAGTGGACAAGAAGGTACCTTCTAGGAAGTTGGAATTAGAAATTAAAAACATATGAATTTGTATCCTAACATGGGGAAAGAGAACTGATGGATACTGCTTCTGATTTCATAAGCACTAAGTAATGTGGTCAGATATTAAAAGTTCTCTTCTTAAAGCTGAGCATTTCCATTCAGTACTCTCAAACTGACCATGGAAGCATAAATACCTAAGTAGGAGCCATTTCCTTTGGGACACCACCCACTTTACGGCCTCCTCTAATTGCAAAACCCATCACAGTTTACCTTTATTATTGGTCACTATTGGTGCAAGAGGTACATGTGATGCAACTAATAAGAAATGCTATTTCAGGTTGATATATTTTTTGCCAAGAAATATGATAATTTTTAAGTATTTCAATAAATGAAGATGTTCTTTGGTACAACATAGTATTTCCTTAAGCTTTCTCATGATATAATGGAAAATAAAAATGTGCTATGTCCAGAAGAAGCCAAGTAAAAATTCCATTTAGCATACACAAACTTAATATTGCATTGCATAATAATAATGCGGGTATCAATATCTGCACTTCTCATCTAAGAAAACATTGCATAACTTTCCACAGCACCAGTATACAACAGCTGCTTCTCTCCTCGCCGTCCTGGTGGCAGAGCACTTCAGGCATAAGGTAGAAGGACTTACCTCAAACTCGCAAGTGAGTCAGTAGCAGAAGAGAGGTTATGACTCATCCTCAACGTCCAAGCCTGTGTTTTTCCCTCTGAAACTGGGAAACAGCACAGAACAGTGGGAGGAGCGACAATTTAGCCGGCCACACCCTGCCTTCAAAATGTTTCATTGGATAATACGTGTCTATCTAACAGATACCATCCAGGTTTTATGGCTCTTTTTTTTTTTTTTTTTTTTTTTTTAAAACCTTATCTATAACACACACATGGTCTTGGTGTTTATGTTTCTCGAAAAGAAGACAGCATGAACTCACTCCGTGAAGGTTCTGCTGTGTAGCTGCCTACATAGAGATTGAAACAACCAAATAAATAAACGGAACAGGATCTTCAGCTGATGTTGCCGTACTGTGATTGGTGCAGTGTGCAGTAAGCCCAGGGAAAAGCAATTGTTCAAATCAAAAGTTCAGATAATTCAATATGCAAAAAGTTCAGCTCGCTGAAATACCATTAAAAATACTGTGCAGCGCATTCAACTACATTGAAAAGCTGTGGTGGTGTTTGTACCGTGATTGTTTTACTGATTGTGGAAAGATAGAGCCAGATGTGGTCACTGTTAGTGAGCTACCGCAGATAGACAAAGTTCATTGGCAGAAGCCAACGAAATGGCACATTCCTGACAGCCTAACACTGCTAATCTAAACTGATTTTTACAGTTTATGTTTTTCTAAACTATTATTGAAACTTCTGAGGGAGTGAGCAGCCTAACGGCAGCAGCCCTTCAAGTACATAACAAACATGACATGCAATGGATCTTACTATGGAAACCAGGATACAGGCTGTTGCACATATATATTCCACTACAGTCTTCCATTGCTAGATCAGAAAATTCAGGTATGCTTTTCAAGACTATAATGACAGATTTGGGAGGTGGATATGAAGGTAAGCTCAAAACATTTTTAAATGCGGTAAGTATGGTTTGTAGGCAGGTCAAATTTATTCTAAAAGCCTGCTCCTTATTAAATCATTTGAGGAAAACAAAATCCTATTAAAAGTGCACAAAATGTGTCTTCAGGACAAAACTGACCATCACCATTTTCTAGTCTGACCTCCCACACAAGACATAAAATAGATATAATCTCCAACCAAAATAAGGCTCATCACCGAGTGAAAGTATTTTAGAAATACACAAATTATTATTTAAACTAAATCCATTATATCCCCACAGAAAACTGCTTTAACTTTTAGGCTGTTTTTGCTTACGTTGTTAAAACCTTAAGCTAGTACTTTAGTACATGTGTGCTCATAGTCCTTCTGCTATACCTAAGAGCAAAGTTTTCAATTTTGTAAAAGGCATTTTTAGCATATGTGCATTATTCTAAACATCACAGCTATTTTCACTATGGGATAATGGCAGGCTCCCTGCCCTAAGTATTTTATACCACAGTGAGAAGAACACTATAGTTGAGAGGGATACAAAAAGTTAGTTTTAAAGATAAAGTAGAGTATAAAATAACAGCATTTCAAATCAAGATTAAAAAGTAAATAAATAAATCATTTTAATTTAGGTTGAAAAGAAGAATATACGCAATGTAAGAAGTTCAGCAGAAAAAGAAACACACTAAAGGGCAATTGGAAGGACATTAGCATGCCTGGACCAGATGGGTTCTTGGTTTTCATGGCCCAGTTTGTATATTACCCTTCTTGAAAACATCTTTAGAAGCCAGAACAGATCTAGATTCTGCCTGTAGATTGTTTTAGATTTGGTTTTGCATTCTCTAAAACACAACCACTGAAGTGCAGAGGGATTGACAGTGCTTTAAACACCAGCTGGTCATAGCAGGGCAACCAGTCCCTTCTAATTCCAAGGAGATCCATCTCCATAGAGCACAGAGAGAAAAATAAGCACCAGGATGCCAAAATGAAATTAGAGGCATACAGATTTAAGTCCTTCCGCAATCAGAAATGGAGTCAAGAAATGCAGAGAAGCAATTGATTCCAGTAACGCTGCACACTGCCATTTGGAGGAAGAAGTCTTTCTGCCATAAATGATTCTTGCTCAGGTCTAGTGTTTCTCTGCCACAGGATGGACTCCTCAGTGGGGAGAAAAAGAACGTGGGGCTTAATGGTTACTTTGTGGCAATTAGAATTACAGTTAAAGTACATATGAATTAGAAGAAAAAAATAAGAAAAGAAAAAAGAAAAAAATATATCCTTCTCTGTACTAGTTTCCTATTTATTCTCTGTGAAATATTATAGCAAAGATTTCATTAAAATTGATAAATTGAAAAATGAAACAAAATATATTGAGAATTATTATTTCTGATGTAAATTCCAGTGAAACCAAAGGAGTTGTATGAAAGATGAATGCAGCTCAGCAAGCTTTATCCTACTTAGAGCGAAGCACATCACATGATACGGTTTATGGTAGTTTCAGCTATTGCTTAGCAAGCTCAAGCAAGTAGCTCACTCAGGCAAGTAATAGATCTCACATGAAAAAGTAACAGATCATATATTGAGGCATGCAAAATGACATTTCATCACAACAAAACAGCAACTAGTAATTTATTACATTCCTACAAATAAGTAACGAAGAAATATTCAATATTCAATTAAAACCAAGTCTGCCGGATTGCAACATATAATTTATTTGCATATATTCTTCTCAGTTACTCAGCTGTTCGCTTTGCAGTTAATATTGTGCCTTAATAAAAAACATATTTAATTCCTCAGAAGAAACTTGAAATTCAGCAGAAGTGAACGCTTCAAACACTTGAAAGTTCAGACTCTTCAGCGCGTTGAAGATTATTTGGAATTTCTTTTGACATTAAAGATCATCTCTGCAAAAAAAACAATGGACAACATCATCCCTTGAGTTAACAGGACAGTTAAGCAGTTTAAGTGAATATGGATTAAAAAATGTTGGCTAACTAAATTCAAAATGTAGGACCATGAAATACATAGAGATCTAGTTAATTTAGAATAGCATTCTGAATTTACCTAAACACCACAGACACTGGGTCTTGAAATGATGTAGGTAATTTCCTCTTCGCTCTTTCTGATTATTCCAGTTACTCTACAGGATGAGGTGGGACGAAGCCAAGTCTTACCCAGCTTTTCTTTTGCTTCCTGTGGTAAATCCCCATCCTGTGGGCACAGGCACAGATTTACATTAGACCTGGTCCCAGAAGCTTCATTTATAACAGGTGAAAGAAAACCAAGTTAGCAAGGCTTCTTTTGCTTCTGCAAGCTGAGCAGTATCCACATTTGGCATTATTCTACCTTAGCATTTTATGCACATTGTGAACAGTTGTTGTGAGTATTCATGAAATTTACATTACCATTTCTCAGCACTACCAAACTAATTGCCAGTATCAAATGAAGCTTGCGAAAATACCATTTCAAGAATTTCACAAAAATAAAAATATTTCCACATAAAATGAATACTTGATCAATCCTCCCCAATCATATTAGAAAGAAAAATTTTCAAACAAACATATTTTACACATAAGTGAACAATGCAGTGGAACAAAGGGCAGTGTGCTTATTTTGCTGTATGACATCATGGAATCACATCCAGAGATTATAAAAATTTAGCTGAATTTGTGCATCTTCAGCATGAATTCATAATGCACAGTACTGTACAGGTGTTGCTTTGGAGATGTCAGAACACCATGAACCAGAAATTAAGGATGCTGTGCATTCTGTGTTACAGTTCTATAAACAGAATGGTCTTAGTTATGTATTGCATATTATTCCTAATGTATATTTGGCGCACATCTTATTAATGCTCCTTTGGAACATCCAGCATGTGTGCTGTGAATATATGTTAATAACAGAATGCATTTGCATTTTATGAGTCCATAATACTGAAAGCACAATCAAATCTTTGATAAATAATTGTTTCTCTGCTTATAAGCTGAAATTATTTGCTCACGCTTCTCACTCAGAGCTGTGCACAATCATTTCTCACTCTCATCTTTACAACTCACAAAGAAAAACAAATTCCACTTTTGCAAAAAATCTTCATACTATGGCTTTCTTAAAGTAAAATATTTAATTATATCTCTTTTTCCACTCTTTTTTTTCCCTATCTGCTAATTATAATAAAAAAAAATTTTTTTTTTAATTGCCTGAATACATGCTCTCAGTTTTTCTTTATGGCATCCTTGTAAGTGACTGGACTAAGCTCTTAGCATCCAATGCTTATTTGAATATTAATATTTGAATATTATATATACAGTTTTTCTGCTATCCCAGTCAGCAGTCTGGATTGGACAAGGCTCTTTCTTCTGCATCACAAAATATGATGATTTCTGAATCAACAATTTGTTGTTTTCTGCATCAATAAATGAACATCCTGGCAACCCATGCAAATAAATATGGAAAAAACCACTTGCCTAAGTCAGGGAAGTAAATAAAGTCTTTTGTTTCTTTTTTATCTAAATCAAAGTGCTGCAAATCTTGGGATCTTGAGTCCAGGTCTACTAGTGTCTGTTCCCACGGGATGGGGATTTTCCACAGGAAGCAAAAGAAAATCTAGGGAAGACTTGGCTTTGTCCCACCTCATCCTGTAGATTTACTGGAGTAACCAGAATGAGTGAAGAGGAAATCATCTTCATCATTTCAACGGTGCAGAATGGCAAGTAAAGTTTTAAAATATTTTCAGTTGTATTACTTTAATAAGTAGTAATGAGAAGTATTTCGCGGGTTTTATACTTACTGCAGACCTTAGCTCCAAAAAGTGTACTGATGGGCACTTTGTCAGTTAATGGCAAGTGTAAACTGCAAGCCATGTAAGAATCAAATATTTATGCCCTTGTAGATAAATGTTATAACATCTCATCTAAAATAATAATAAAATTAGAAAACTCAAATTAGAATCAAAAAGCCCGACGCATGCAGCACCTTCAGATAATGCTGATGGAGATAGATATGGTTCAACCCACTGAATGATACATGTGATTATACTCGCTTGTACAATGTCTAATGTCTGTTACATATCAGAGAGAGAGAGAGAGAGAGAGTGTGTGCATAAAATCAGTGGAATTTTAGTGATTTCCTTTAAAATAAATGGTTACATTTTATTATGGTGAGAAAGGCTATTGCAGTGTACAAATTCCTCCATTTCTCTTTTTCCGTCATTTATTTTAACCATTTTAAAGTATTAATGAAAATGCTGTAAAAGTTATAATGTTAAAGTATAATTTTATTTAACATTGTTTTACATGTAAGAGCTATAAACAGGCTGTAGTAAACTTATACAACCAGTTGTCTTGAGCTCTGAGCTGTTTTTTTTTTCATTCTTTTATGACCGTAAATAAAAGTAAGATAGTTTGTACTCAGTTATTTTAGGTTTCTAACATGCTAGCTGTTCTGTCTCACATTGTTTCAAGATATAAATGCCAGCAGTTCACAAATTACTGTAATCGTCAAGAATCAGAAAAAAAGTTAAATAAATTCCATAGTTTTCCAAGGTGACTTTTATGTCTTTGCAATAAATTATTTGTATTTTCATCCAATATCTTTTATTACAATAAAAGTAAAGTTCTGGTAACCATCTCCTACAGCCAAGTAAAACTGAATCAACCTCAGCATCATACCACTGCTGGTTTCACTTCAAGGTAGAGTCACTGGTTTTCCAGTCCTGGAAATCTATCAGTTTCTCCTATTTTTGCCTAAAATTTATTTTAGTAAAATGGAAAAAAAAAAGGTGTCAGATTTTTAATTCAGTAGTACTGGATCTATCCTGAACTTGATCCAATAGTTTACACAGACTAGTTTAAGTTTCACAAACCTGTTTCTGGGGTCAAATATATACTTTTAATTAGTTTACACTATAAATATAATTAAGAAGAAATATTTTTAATCACACGGGCAGCAAGGACATGAGACTTCCAGCTTCCTCCATTTTCCATCACATCACCATCAGTCTCTTCTGGGGCTGTAAGTGGGAGTGCTCCTCCCGTGGTGACCCTGCACACCTCCAAAACAATAAATGCTGCTGACTGATGATGTCTTGCCTCCTCATGTTACCATTCATGAATAGTTCTGACAAAGAGTCATAGCTAATTTAGAAAAGAGTTTCTGAAGTGTTCTCTCAAAACACCGTAGCGTCACCAAGGTGTCATTTTCCTGAGGGAAAAAAAATATGATTTACATCAAAAATTTCTGTAGTAGAGCCCTCAAACCAATATGAACTCCCCTAGTCATCACCAGCTTGGAGTTCCAAAACATACTACTAGTTCAGAAATATATGCATGATGCTCTTTATCCCACAGCCCAGGTTTAGTCATTGACTAAAATAGCAGTAAAACTGTGCAGCAGAGTCTTTTCAACAAAGGAATGTGTCCTCTATTCAACAGGTGCCTCCTTATGACTTACATCAAATACACTGAGAAATAAAATATTTTTTAAAACCATCATGTTTTAAATTATTGCAAATCATTCTGTAAAAACGTGTGTTAGGAACAGTACACAAAAAGTGAATTTTCAGAAGCATCTGTGCTATTGGTCATCAGATTCTCCAGTTATAAAATTGAAGCTAGACATACAAAAATATGAGGGTAAGGAGAAATATACAGACATGTATTTTTTTTCCTTTATGATACGAAAAAGAAAAAAAAGAACCTAAAAACCATCAATCCATCTCATATAACATCTGCTGCTTCTTATATCTTGTAACACTTCCTCTAGATAACATTTGTTATGGAATGTGAAGTAGTGAGTAACAGCAACTGTCCTGTGACAACAGAGACTTCTTAAAATAAAGCAGAACACATTTGATCTTGCCTACTCAACATAAATGAGAGAACTTGAAAGCAGTACCGTGACTCTTGCCTCACTCAGATGCAAACAAAATGAGAATCTTAGTCCATGGTTATAGCAGTGAGCAAAATACTATATTAACTTACTCTGCCAAGAAATGTTCTGTTTGGAAAAATAATGTGATTGTCTTAGAAATACACAATAGACTTTGTACACAATAGACTTTGTATACATCAATGTTTATGTAAGTATCTGTCTAGACACCCACAGTTAACTACACTTGCATTGTGTATATGTAAAGGATATGCCACAGTAGATCATGAGATTATACATTTATCCTCGTTTGTGAAGGTGGTTGCCTAGAACTCTTGAATGGAAAAAGATATATTATGAAGTATTTAATCTTAATCAATATTTATTAAAGGAGACGAAGTAACAGTAAGGCAAGTCTACAGTACTTAAGAAAAAAAAGCGGAAAGCTGTATTTCTTATCTTGCAGTAGTTAATGAAGTTCTATAATTTATTTTAACCCCGAAGTTGGTTTCTAAAAAAAAAAACAAACTCTAACCATATTAATGTACTGAAAGAAATACAATTGTCACTTAGTTTCATTAAGCATGACAGGTGACTGTTCCAAAGATAAATGCTGAAACTTGTGAAAATTGCAAGTTCGGGTTGAAGTGACAATAATACGGGATGGAATTGGGCTGCACACTGCATTAATCAATACCACAGTTTATTTTTTAATGTATGAAGAATATTTAGGTTCTTTAACTTATGACTAGGCTCTTCCTATTTCACTCTTCCATTCAGTCTTCAGACTCTGTAAACACTGCCTGTTTATAAACCTACAGTCAACCTCATGAAATACCACTGTTGGGAGAGAATCAGCGTTCTGCATGCCATGTGCAATTTGGCAAATTGGGAATATAACTCTATCAATTAAAGGAGATATGGCTCTATTGAGATCAGAAAAGTTGTAGAATCATCACCTGTGCCATATGCTGAGCAAAATCAGAAAAGATTTAGAACTGTTCAGTTTATGATGTCTCACTTATCTTCACAAAACATAGGCTAAGCCTCCAAGCATACAGAAAGCCACAGATTTTTATTTCCAGTTGCTAACACATAGAATACTGTACCAAGTCAGCATTATATTTAGATTATTACATCTGGAATTTGTGACTTGAACAGGGACTGAGAGGATCCTACCATAATGTAATTTCATTGCAACTTTATGACTCAAAACACAAACACTCACACACTGTGCTGCCTCATACAGCTGTGGTTTGCTTATCTTGTAACTCGTGATAGTTCACATAGTTGAGTTTTAGTGCTTAGGGGTAGGCAAGCTGTTAAAAACTTTAATTTCTTAATACAGTTTATGAGCAGCGATCAGGTCTGTATGCTAGACTTTTATGGAGAGCTATCAGCAAGAGTGCTTGCAGCACCTTGTATAAACACATATTCAAGCAACTTTTTTTTTTTTTTTTTTTTTAAAATATGGTTAAAATAACACACATACGGCCATTGATGCACAATTACAAACATCCAAAAAGGTCATAATGCACCCATTTAAGAAATCTCCTTCACAGTATTATAGAATTAATGCATAAAGGATTTAGCTCTAATTTGGAATGTAATACCTCTTCCAAGTAAAAACTTTAATGCTGGATGTAAATAAATACATCATGTCCGATGTAAATGAGCATGAACCAGTTAGTAGCCTTTTCTATTACTACCATATATTTTTTGCTCTATGCATATTGTGTGAGCTCAAAGTTAAGGACCTGGCACTTCTAATGTTCTTTACATCTCCTGTGCATCTCGCTCATTATTCTTATGACCTACCAAAATCCACATATAAGTGGGTAATGTCTCTTAAACTTATTAGTCCAGTTTGATTAAGAGACAGCGTTCATAGTGGAGGAGTATATGAGGCAATTTATAGCTTTTGAGAGTGATTAAATGCTGAAGTGGAGTCAAGGCATTTGATAATCACAGAAGTTATTTATTGGTAGAATATTCCAGCAGCCATCAAGATAAGAACATTCAACAGACATCATTAAAAAGACAGATTTTGCTGGGTAAATGTAACTTTGAAATGCTGTGATGCAACTGCAGGAGAGAGCCCCCACTGGGTCATGTGAAGGGCAGGTGTAGGTAAAGCACATGAAGAACTCATCAGGAACATGATAATCTCCCTATGAACTGGGCTATAGGAAAATCTTTGTGTGAGGGAGTTACCTGTGTGGAAATTGAGGGCTGAGACTCAAGTGAGAATATAAATGATTTGAGTCAAGACTTGTGATTCATTTTCATTTTGTTACTGTAGATGAGTAACAGTTGTCATCAGCTAAGCAGGCCTGTTAGTCCATGTTGAAAGCAGCTCCAAAGTGGCTGAAGTTCTCCTGTCTCCTGGGAATGGGCCCATTTCATTTATACCTCCAAAAATATAAATGAAGTAAGAAATGACACTGAAGAAGAAGGCCACTATGGAATTAGAAGAAGGGAGGCTCTGCTGGAAAACCCTTATGAGAGCTTGAAGAGGAAACTGGAGTTGAGGGATTGGGGGATTTTGAATTTTATTTCATTTTTTTAGTTAATGCTGTGAGTCACAAGTAAAAACAGTTCTGAGATCCTACTCCATATTTATTTAGACAGTGAATACCAGGAGATACAAATCATTCACAGAGTCCATGTGGTAGCCTGCTATCCACAAAATAACCATGTTTGGTGGTTTTGTTTTGTTTTGTTTTTTTAATTTTTTATTTTTATGTTTAAAGAAGGCATCAGTGGTACTCTTGTGGAAAAAAACAGACAATGTCTTCTGCGGCTAAATTATTAAAACCAAAAATGTGAAACTGTAATCTGTACTGATCTCATCATGGTACTTCCACTCAGGATGCTCCATTGTCCTATTCTCAACTCACATACATCAGTCTAAAATGCCAAGAAATTCAACCCTCTTTTCACTTAGTGGAAATGAAGGAGAAATTGGAAGGAAGGTTCTGAAGAGTCAGACAGACTGTTCTGGTAAATGTCTCAAAGAAGACTACATTGGAAGCGGGTGACATTGCTTCCAGTGATAAACTGTCATTTCCATAAATGCTGATCAAAAAGAAATAGAAAACATTATTTTTCTTACTGATCAGTAGGTAGACAAAGAAAGTAAGATCTCATTTGCCCCATCAGTCTCTTTCCTTGAGTTTACTTTATACGTACTAGCAATGATCTGCATGGGTAAAAAGAAGGAAATCTAAATTCTTGAACATACATAACAGATTTGTTTCAACAGTGTCCTAAGAAAAACTGGGGATGGACTACTACTGGAAAGTAAAATACATGAGTACTTCTATTTGCAGTTGTTAGATGTCTTTCTACCTAAATAATTTCAGAAAGTAGATAGGAAATAAGCAGAGAAGCCGTGTTGTGGGGGACCCTGCTTTTCACTGCCCTTTACTCAGAGGTGCTCCATAACACTTTTGCAGTGAGAGGGCAGGAGCAAGGAACTGCCGTGCTGGATCACTCCAGAAACTCTCCTAGAGCGATCTGTTCTCTTGCAGAGTAGTCAACAGTCAGTCCAGGGAAACACACAAAGTTAGTAACTCTAATTCCTTCACATCTACACACAGTGAGATTTTACACTAATTCGCAATGAGTTGCTCTTCCACTACCTCTGACATCAGACTTTGTTCATTTAATAGACTATCCGTATGCATAAGTGGTTCAAACAATTCAAACATTACCCTCTAGTCTTCACAAAGAAATGTATAAAAGTCACATTTTAACTTGATGAGGAATTTGTTATTTCCCCTCTAGAAACTGCTCAATCCTCAGGGTAAATATGGTCTCAGTGCATCTAAAATCTGAGTCCTAGCCATGTTTCCAGAAATATGCAGCATATTTAGAACCTAGAACTGTCTACAATTGGTTTTTTTGTTGTTTTTGTTTTTGTTTTTGTTTTCGTTTTTTTAATTTTTTTATTATTATTTGTAATGCAGGAAACCTCAATTCTCTTCTGAAGTCTATCACAAACTTACATAGTTTCAACAAGCAAAACAGTCTGTGTGTACCTTCTTTCTGTTGCCTACGTATTAAGGATACTACTATCCTTAATTCTGGGATTTGCTTCCCAGAAATGCTATAGTCTAGCTTCTCACTAACAAACTCCAAGAAGTAATTCTTTGTTAAAAACCTCCAGACCACTATCTGGGAACTGTACCAAGCAGCCATCCTGTAGAGGATGTCAGGAGGCTCCATTAGGAGGCACCATTGCAGGATTTTTGTTTTTGTAAGTTTTGTCTCTGACTGGCGCTCAGTTTTGGCCTGTCTTACTGGCAGTGTTATTGACAGAGATTGCTTTACTCGCTTTCTCTTTCCTCAAAGAGATAGTGAAGATGTGATGACAAAATAAGAGCTACCACTGCGACAGCAGGATAGTTATCTCAGAAAGCATACCAGGGCACAGTTTCAGAACAATCCCACAACACTATTTAGAAGTTGACTGGCTTCTTGTTAAAGACATAACAAATCAGTTTGTTCATTCTTGGGATGATAATGCCATTTCACTGAAGTACAACTGAGCGCCTTTTACATTTTCTGTGCACAGCAAAAAGAAAAAAAAAAAAAAAAAAAAGCCCATAACAATACTGTTGAGCCTTCTGAAATGAATACCTCTTGAAGCAATAAATCTGTTAAAGGAAAAATGGTTTCTGGGCACCAAGGCTGTGCGTTTAAGGATTTGAACTTTCTTAATGCCTAAAACCTGGAAAAAAGTCCAGAAAGGACACCCAATTAGAAAGATATTGACTCATCCTGACAAAGGGGAAGGGGGAGGGAGCAAGGGAGGAAGGAGGGAAGAGATCAAGGCTCCGAACAAAAGGCCTATTCATTTATAACAGCTTGGCTGTGGAGCCATTCCAGCATGCTTAAAAATACTTTATCCATTAGTTGAGAACTATTTTCTAAATGTGAGCTTGCTGCCCACGTCTGACCACAACCAGGTCCCTTTTCACACTGAGGACAGCAAGGTTCACGTTGTCAAAAGCTGTTTGCCGCCTCTTCTGGACCTTGTACAGGAAAGATGCGATGTAAAGCAGAGGTGTTCTGTGTGAAACAAAACCGCCTGACCTCCAGCATGTATAGAGGGGAAGTAGAATGCTGCTCAGTTCCTCCCAGGCTATTTTAAGAAAAGAGGACAAACGAATACAGCATTTAACTAGAGTTAGCCTCACACGAAAAGAACAGGAAGATCATTTTAGGTTAATTAAGTTATTAAGAATAAGGTCATTTAATGCCTTGGTATACAAGCTCATCAGTAATAATTTGCAATTTTACATAAAGCTGCTTTATGTTAAGCTCTGGCCGTATACCTGAATAAAATCATCGATCATAGAGCACCAGTGTTCTTATTGGTAATAGCCAACAGATTAATGTTTTTAATTACAAATGCTATGTATTTTTTGAACAGCAGAATATTTAAATCAAACGCTTCTCTCCTGTGAACACTTTTTTCCCATTTATAAAGCGACATTGCTGGTCCTATTAATATTTTATGCTAGACACTGTGGATACAACTTCATATAAAAGCATTTCTTTATCTGAAATGTGACTGTTGCATTTGAAAGTTGGCATTTCTACCTTTTCCCAGTATTTTTTTGCATGTGGTTTCAGAGTTTAGTTTGAGGAAAATGAATGTCTGTTTTAATATGTGTTTATTTCTCTTGACACATACGTAGCATCCTTATGTTAGTTTGCACTGAGACTCTGGAGAAGATGCTGGGAGAATATCGTGCGGTTGATCTTCTCATCAAAGTATCTGCTTCTCTAAATGTGTCTGTCAGTCAGCTACAGCAAAAAGTACTCTAAATTACGATATATGCCAATTCACCTTTGTAACCTTTTCTCATGTGGATATTCTTAATAATATCAGCCCTACGTGAACGTGAAAAGGCTACATCTGTATCTACAGCGTATATTTAAAGTAAAAATTCAATGAACAAATGCTTAAGTTCTTAAAACAAAGTATTCAATAATTTATATTTGGGCTTTAGAGTTTACATCTAGTAAAACAAGGTTTGCAAGACTTCTTTGTTTGCATTCCTGAGTTTAATTATTTTCAAGCTAGGATAGGGAAGCAGTGAATAAAGTGGGCACTGTAAATAAATATTCATATGCATCCAGTTGCACAGAAGCATGTTTTTATTGTACAGAATTCAGTGAGTGCAAAAGAGCTGCCTTTTTAGTTTCCTGAGACATGATAGCTATTAACCTAGGTTCGCAGGTACCTTGAAATATTTATGAATAATACAATACAGATTTGAAAATATGATCTCCTTTTGTGAATACTAGCACATTGTAAGCCAGCTCTGCAGAAGACCTAAGAAAACTGGCAGGGCAGGATCAAGCATTTGTTTACATCTCACCTCCAATAAAATATAATTATACTTTGGCTGACCTTTAAGAAGATGTAACAATTATGCAATGAAGTAAAATGCAAGCCAAAAGGAGGAAGAGAGGCCACTGGTCACTAGAATACAGAATACACTAGAAACAAACTCTAGTTGCAGTTTATCATGAGAAATCCTAAGTTTTATATGCAGTGTTGGATTTGTAAATGTTTCTAATTCAACAGGGAAACATATCCAGATGTTAATAGTTCGTTTCATTTTCTAGGCTACATCAAAGAGCAAGATGACCTCAATGCAATACCAGGAATGAAAAGAATTCCTGAATCCTGATCCTAGTTGCAGCCTGAGTTCAGAAGCCTTCCTGTCACCGCGTGCCTTCTGCATTCTCATGAGCTGGGTGTTGTCTTTTTTATTATTGTTATTTATATAAGGGCAATTCATATGCCGTGTGAAATACGACATGTGCTGGGAAACAGAGCTCAGTGCTGGAAGTGCAAAGGGCAGTTACAGTGCCGTTAAAATACTGTCTAGGAAGAAGTGCCTGGTTAAACTTCTTGCTCCAACACACCTCAGAAAAGATATCAGGGTAGAAAAGTAGGGGTCTTTCTTCATTCATCTTTTGAATCTGGGTTGGAAAGCACTCAACAAAGCTGGTACAAAGTTTGCCCTTGCAGCAGATCGGGTGTTGAACTTTCCATAAACCTCTCACTCTCTGCCAAAGGTGCTTCCAGCTGAGATTAAAATTTATCCAGTGTGGAAATTGTATCATCAGACAACTCTGAGCTTCAATCAACCAAGGTTATCAACTTGGCTATGTGGATGTAAGTCATATATTACATTGCACCTATGTAATGCAATGGAAAGCACAACAATGACAGCAGAGTAGCAAGGTCCTAGGATGAAGCAAGACAAAATTTGCTCAGATGTGACAGCCGTGGGCACAGAAATAAGGGAAAGAAGTTACTTGCCTCCAGAAGGCTTCAGGTAATAATAATAAGTTTATTTCCTGAGCCTAATCTTCTATGCCATACTTGTAGTTCAGAACTAACTGGACAATTCTTGTTATTCAACAGCATTTTTGAGTTAATTTGTGGATTTTTCTTCCAATTCTTTTTGAACTTATATCAACTGATAGCACCGCGCATGTCCTGTATTAACCTAATTGAGCAAAGTTATTTCTTTTTAGTTCTAAACTTGCCATATACTAAATTTATGTGAGAGCCACTTGTTTGGTGCTGTCAGTCCCTCCTTAACTCCTCCATAATCTAGATGATTTCATAAACATCCCTCTGCCCTTGTCTTTTTTTCTACCCTTACAATTCTTAAGTTATTTTATTAAACATTGCACTGAAACTACTTCATACTTTTGATTATCCTTGTGAGCTTCTCTGTATCATTTTGACTCGGAGAAATTTTGAGGGGAAAGTGGGCCAGAAATATTTACAGTGTTCAAGATGTGAGCACACAGTGAAATTACAGAGAGGTATAATTATATTTTCCATTTTAAGCTGACATTTTCATAGAACTGTTTTTCTACAGTTATCTACTATTTATAATTTGAAGATCTCATTCCTGGTTGACAGGTAGCATCTGTTAAGTTGGGACTTATATATAATTAAAATATGAGATTATTTTTCTCCGTATTTATTTACATTTCATTTAAATTGCATTTTGTTACCAAATATTATGTTCTGCATTTTTTTCTCAGATGGTCCTCATCTCTCTTGTCTTAAATGACTTTGTAATACCAAAAAACTTTGTTGTTTCACTCATCATGCTTTTTACAGTGTTAAGTACCATAGGTACTCATAGGGTTCTTCAATTATTCTTTATTTTTTATTTGTGATTTCTCTTTACAAAGACCAATGCTTTCCTCTACAAAACATATAATCTTTATTTACATGTTTTCTATGTTTACATTCTGTTTATCTATTCTGTTCATATTTGCCAGGTTCATGCCAGAACAAGTAGGTTCCTTGATCTTCCATGAATTTATTTATTTTTTAAATCAGCATCACATATTTGCCTTCCAGTTCTGAGATATCAGAGCAGTTTAAGCAAACGATTGCATTCTATAGCAAATTGTATGGCTTCTTCATGTCTGAGTTACTCTAAAGTTATTGATTTCATAATTTATATCCATATCCTTTATATCAATATCAATCTTTCAGTCTTAATCTTCTTCCCATTAATTATTTTGTTGAAACAGATCTCATAGTCCCTTGGGAAAGGAACCCAAATTTCATCATATTAAATATGTAAAAATGCTTGTAGTTTCAAGTTTCACTTACATCTTCAGCTTCCTTAAGTCCTTTTGGTGCAACTGATTATCTAGTATCTCTACAGTCTCTAATTTCCTTCTTACAAACTTCTTGGTTTTCATTTATTTGGGGGGTGGGGAAAGATTTTTTATCCACGCCTTTTGCAAATTTTTCCTCAATTCCTTTTGGCTCTCCTTTTCAATTTCTTCTTTAAGTTTCTTCATTCCAATGTAGTTCCCTTTCACAAAATGTATGGGATTTTTGGCTTTGTTTTTCTGTTAATTATTCTGCAAATAAATACATTATGACCATGCTAAGCTTCCTGTATGGATTTAAAACCAATATTTAAAAATATATCTATTAAAACCTACTATAGCTATAATTTCAATAAATTCTACATTAACACCATTTATTTTAATGTCAGGGAAATGAAATGAACTTTTGATATCCCAAGAAAAAGGCATAGTAAAAAATATAATCATATCTTCTTCGAATTAAACTATTTTCTTGATCATCCTGAAGCTAGGGAATTGCAGTAGTCAAAAATCATCATGCATTAGTGCAACTTTGACATCAACTGCAACCTGCACAGACAGATAATGTTCCATGCATGTTGCTGAGCTGGAGACCAGCATCAGCACTAGTTTGCAGGTCTTGGGCCCAGTTGGAAGATATGATTGCTCCCATAGCAAACACTGAGATATTACCTCACATGGCAGCGTGCTCACTTCTTGGGCAGAGCTTCATTTTTTCTTTAAATGTTCTTCTAATATGCATTACCTTGTTTCAATATATTCCCCCACTGTGGTGGTGAAGAGCTGTGGGAGACAAAGGTCTTGAATAGGGCTCCTTGCTGAGGTGACAGCTCATTCATGGTGCAGAAGGCATGACTATTGAAAAGAGATACATGAAAACATGTTAGAGCCATAACAATTTTACTGAGCCTTCTGTGAGCCCCTGATGCTAGTCAACCTGTAGATTGGATGTCAAGAGGGTCCTCCAACCTGGAACACTGCACACGACCTCTGAGCCTCATGGATGTAGCAGTAGACTAATGGGAATAAATATATATTTATTAAACCAAATAAAAGAGGAAACAAAAAAAAAAAAAAAAAAAAAAACAGAAAGATAAAATTGGAATAAGCCTGGCAAAAATGGCAATGAAGGAGACAGAGGTGGCAACTGATTTTTTTACAGAATGGTTAAAGAAAAGTAAGGGATACAACAGTATGTAGTAGCAGCTAACAAAGTTAGCTTAATGGAGGCAGAGTTTGAGTACATAAGTGTGGATAAAGTCATAGCTTTCAATACTCAGTGCAAAGTCACTCCTATTTAGGGGAGTTTCTGAAGAGCAGTCCAGAATTTAGTCAGTTATATGTAGACAATGTTTAATGTTTGGCTTAGAATTTGAAGGATCCTAGCCAGACCTGCAACAGCAAGCTCTCATTGTGGCTGTTACCTGCAGCATTTGTACTCTCAATCACCTGTTAATGCTTCTCTTGTAAGATTATAAAATAATTGCAAATGGCTCAGATTAGGAGGTGTGGATGTCACTTAAGGCTCATTTCTATTTGATATGATTTCCAGCATTCTCTGTAGGCAGCAGATGAGGGTCTGCAGAAAAATGGGAGCAGAGAAACAAACAATAATAACAAGCACTAATCAGAGTGTAATAGTCTTTTGAGTTGCACTTATGTTAAAAGGTAATCACTGATATTCACACAGCACTGAATAAGTAGCATTTCATATAGACTTCATAGTTCCAAAAAGAAAATAAAGCCTTTGATTTCCTAAAAGACATCAGCAAGAAAACACGAAGAAAAAACAGTTCTGAAGTTTCACTACTGGTTTTCAGGAGTTTTGCATTTTCTCAGCTATAACGTAAGATCCCGTGCAAGTGTGTAAATTACATTTTACACCAGTTCTACTTTAGCTCTGTGGTTGCACACAAATCTCCAGTTTTAATACTGTGGCAGATGGGTGACTGCTGTCATCAGTACTGATACTTGAATGTATCTGAACATAGTTGAAAGTAACTTTGATGGTGGAAACTGCTATTAAAAAGACTAGAATCACCAACCTGATTTGACAGCAGAGGAGACAACGGTTTCATCACAAGAAATCTTGAGAGACAACACTAACATCAGCAGCTGATACCCTTATCTCCCCAGTTGCAGTGGCAGTGGGGACATGCAGGGATTGTTACACACAGGTGTGTTGCCATTGCCATGACCATCATCTATGAGTCTGTGGCCTGAGAGAGCTTTCAAAATGGAGATGCAGTTGGAGACCTCAGTCTGTGGATCGAAACTCCAGTTCTTCTACAGTCTCGTCTGTTGTGCATTTAAAATACACTAGTAATATTTTCTTCACCAGTGTGTGCAAACATTCATTTCCAGCACTCATGAATTACTCTGTGATCCTTGAAGAAAGGATGTTGTTGAATAAAAGGTTTGTTTTTTTAATTTCTATATCAAATACAGGGGGAAAAAAAAAGATTATATTCTTCTGAGTGCTGTTAAGATGACCTCAAAATTTGAAATAAACCTCAAGACTAGCTCCAAATATAAATAAATAGCAGTTCTCATCATATAACTAAAATAGAAAGCAAACAACGTTTCAGATCCCTACTTTATTTTGTACATTTTTTTATATATACACGCTGAATCAATATGTGTATATATTACGTCTACGTAGGAGTAATGCATATGTCCAAGCTACCCTGAAAGCTTTATGTCAGCTTGAAAAACAAATCATATCTTCAATATGATACCAAATACTCGTATTTCTCACAGATTTACCTATTTATTTGATTAAAATACAAAATATATCTGGAGTTTAAAATACAATTGAGAGTGCCTGGATGAGAAAAAAATCTAGTAAATTATTTATCATATTACATCATATAATCTTTGCATTCATAAATACAGTAATCATGAAATGTGGACATTAAAATCAACAATATAGTAATGTGAAAAGGCAGAATAGTAGGTTTTTTTCATGATAATAACCTTAGTGATATGAGATTCTTTATATACACAAATATGATCTTTAAAATGGCCTCTATCAGCTTAAAAAATGGACAATAGCATGAAACTTGTTAAAGCCAAGGTGAACTGTGGCACCAAATCCAAATGCAGAAAAAGACAATCACATTTTTCGACATTTCTACAGTTGATGGCATTGAAATGTCAGCAAAGCTCAAAGCAAAAGCACACAATAAATTTGATATTACACCACATGTTTGATTAAGCCCAAGGGTGAAACTGTAACCTGCAATTTTATTCTGAGTCAGTAGATTTCTGACACATTTTGATTCTTAACAATGGGAAACTCAGTGTTAAGGCTTCACAAAATTCAGGAAGACTGTCATTGTTTTACTCTTCTGGAAATCAGTCTTTACGAGTGCAGTGGACACAAATACAGTTTAAAGTGTTATTATTTACGTTATTAAAATCTGTTCCCAAGGAATGTTTCAAATAACACAGACAATTTGACTATACATAACATGTAGACTATTAATAAATTGCAAAAGTGCAATGAAACACTATAGTTTTCATCCGCAAGAAGCATTGTTATTTTCTACTTCCATATTTTGATACATTAGAATTAGTTGTAAACGCATAGTTGAAGTTGTTTGGGTTTAAAATGCAACAGAGTCATGTACAAAAATGTCCAGGAATTTCTGACCATTCTTACTTATTTTTAAAAATGCATTTATGCTCATTTTAAAGAGGAGGATAATTTCAATAACAGCTAAAAGAAAAACAAGTCTGCCTCACGATGAAGACACGGAGAATGAGTATCAGTTATTGTGACAGATATCAGGGAAGAAACACTTGACTAGAGAGGAAAGAAATACAAATGGTGAAATGCACTCTGGTTTATGACCATGGAGTATGGTAATTAACTGACACGTACTGAAACATATTTTAAGAAATAGCTTATTCAAAAGTCAGGCATTGTTTTTGTTGTTTCTAATTTTTATCACACTGCAGGATCACTCAGAAGTGATGCTGTCAAAGTGGCAGTCAAGGACTGAAGTAATTGGAACTGCTGGGTGAAAAGACAAGCTCTGTACAGGAATTTCCTGCCTCTCCGGTGACTGTGACGGAAAAGCTCTGAAATGCTGATAGAGATTTAGAATGATGAAGAGCTGCTACAGTTACTGAGAAATCTTGGAAGTTTGATTTTGTTTTATTTGTTGAAATCTTACCAAAGAAGGCTTGAAGCCTGAGACTTGTAAAATGTGACTCCAGGATGACCTCTGGCAGTTGGGGTTACTGTGGATGTTATGCTCCTACTTAACTGTGAATATTGTTAACTGCTTTGTTTCATTTCCGAAAAAAAAAAAAACCCCAAAAAAAAAACCACCACAACATTTTTCCCATTGTTTGTCATTATTTATAAACTATGAGGTTAATTTCTTTATTCTGAGACCTCCTAATTTTCTTTCTACTATTTGTTGCGGCTATATTTTGTACCATTCTTGATTATTTTCCCTGTATTCCACTCCTTGTCCTTTAGTCATAAACAAGGCTACTTCCAAAAACAAACTTCAAATTAAATTTTTGCAATGTTGAACTTAATTACCCTGATGCAGTGTAATCTGGAACTCTGTGATGCGCGCACAGAATCACAGAATTGTAGGGGTTGGAAGGGACCTCTAGAGATCATCATGTCCAACCCCCCCTGCCAAAGCAGGCTCCCTACACCACATCGCACAGGTAGGCGTCCAGGCAGTTCTTGAATATCTCCAGAGAATGAGACTCCACCACCTCCCTGGGCAGCCTGTTCCAGTGCTCCGTCACCCTCACCGTAAAGTAGTTCTTGCGCACATTCGTGCAGAACTTCCTATGCTGTACTTTCATCCCATTACCCCTAGTCCTGTCCCCACACACTACTGAAAAAAGACCAGCCTCGCCACTATGGCCCCCACACCTCAGGTATTTATAAACCTGGATCAAATCCCCTCTCAGCCTTCTTTTCTCAAGAAAAACAGACCCAGTTCACTTAGTCTCTCCTCATAGGGGAGATGCTCTGGGCCCTTCACAATCTTTGTGGCCCTCCGCTGGACTCTTTCTAAGAGATCCGTCTTTTTTGCACTGGGGAAACCAGAAATGGACACAGTATTCCAGATGAGGCCTCACCAGGGCAGAGTAGAGGGGGAGGATCACCTCCCTTGACCTGCTGGGCACGCTCTTTTTAATGCACCCCAGTATACCATTGGCCTTTTTGGCTACAAGGGCACACTGCTGGCTCATGGCCAACCTGTCGTCCACCAGGATGCCCAGGTCCCTAAATTCTGACCTGCAAACATTAGGTGCCTGCAAGTTATTTGAAGTGAATGGGCCTTAACATAATTTCATGTAAGTGGATCTAAATTCAGTAATAGAGCTTACTGGTTTATCTGAAGAGCATCTTCTGGAAGGATTAAAACTTCGACTGATGAAAAATCCATTGGTTTTGAAAGAGTGTTAGCTAGGCATTCTTAGATATAAAGCCAGTACACAGAATAAGTGCTAAAACATTTTTATTTTGTATATAATTTTTCAAGATAGCTACAAAACATTGCACAAAGCAGACAAAATGAAAGCAATAATCTTCAAAGCCTAATACCACATCCTTTTCCTTCCTGGCAGGAGTACAAAAATGCAAGCTAAAGGAAGATAACTTCTTGCTGAATGAAACAGCTTTCACAGAGACTGGATCTAAACTGCTTTCCCTCCTTCTGCTTAAGTCTTTTAAAAAACAGGAATAAACTAATCTGAAGAAAATGGGTGGTGGAAGGACTCCAGCAAATCAAATATATAAAGAAATACACTGCGTGGAAAATGTATACTTCTTATTATGTACAAACACAACATTTCTACATAACTGCTCTCTAAAAATTACTGTAGTTGAATTCTCCCAGGTGGACAGTTCACTTCAAGGTTGTAAATGCAGTTATTTACAACTGATAAAGTTAATTACCAAATACATAATGTCTCTCATTTTGTCTTAATCATAACATACAGAACTCCACTAAAATATACTTTTCACAAAGCAGTAACAAAATAAACTCACAGATCCATATAATATTTTTCTTCTCATTTCTCTTATTTCTTTTGTGCTATTCACAAAACATTTTTCCTACACTATTTCTCTTTTCTAGTCCTACTTCTATGTACAATACCATATGCCTGTTACTTTATAACAAGAAATTATGTTAAGACTCACAAATTGCTTACCTAAAAAGAACATGTGGTTACAGAGATCCATGCAATCTATGCTCACTCCCACCTATCACATCCTCATACCACCACACCTATAGAAAATGAAACAGAATATATTTATTAAAAATGGTTTTTTCTTCCTAAATATAGAGTGAAGTAGATATTGAGAAGATGTGAACTGAAGAGTCAGTGTACAATTACCTCCAGACCTGGGACTAATCTTCCAACTTTACTTTTACTTTCTTTAAGACCCATCTCATCATTCTCACCAATGTTCCCCACAAGACTGTTTTATCTCGAGTTTTTTCTCCTGAAACCACTGAGAGGGATCCCTTTCTAGTTTTGGTTGGGTTACCGATAACAGGAACAATGTAGAAGTCTCAGTTTGAGATAACTGGATATTTTCATGTAGTTTTTATTTGTGTGCATATTGTAAACTTACCTTTTGTCTTTACCCAGTCTGACAGGTTACCTAGAAATAAACCATGCCATGATTAGTATAGACTTTCTACTTTTGGCCTGCTGGAGCTGCTTTTTGGAAAAAGTCATGAGACATCCTGATACTCTTGATAAGGTAAATCCTCTTGGACCAGTGGAAGAACAGTAGGCAGTTCTCTATTGCATTCATATAGTATAAGTTATTAAAAATGCTCTAAGGCATTCAAGTCCCAGGAGAAGTGCCAACTTAAGGGAATATCCTTTATTTTATGCCTATTTAAAATACGTTCAAGAACATTAAAGTTGAATAGCCAGTGTCTCAGGGAGGATTCACATATTAGGGTATACAAACTCTAAGACTATCCAAATTTTGTATATATTTTTTATGTCCTTAGCCACTTGAATATGCATTGTTTTTCACTTCTCAGAACGTGTGGTCTACATGGAGTCTTTAGACCACCAACAAAAATATTGCTTGCCAGTTTCAAGGCAAGCTAAGGAACAAGAATGCTGATCAATTCTCATCAGTCTTCCAGAAAGGGCTGACATGCTCTCTACATTCTCTCGGATAATAAAGCTAACCACATAGGTTTGTCACATTCGTTCTGAAATGCAGTATGCTTACATTTAAGTCTTGGCTCTTCCACACTAGAAATCTGTATTTTACTCTTTCTGCTAGATCCCAGTTAGATTACATATAGAGGTCCATGCAGTTTTATCAAAGCAAGAAGTTTATTTTTATTCACAACGTTTTTATGTGGAACACAATCAAATGTGACAGGGCTGTTGTTGGTGTGATTAGCATATGAAATCTGTTTCTTCAATTCAGATGCTCAGATGTATGAACTTCTACTATTTCTCATCCTCTTTGACCATAAGAGCTTTGGAGCACCCAAAAATCTTATCCAAATTTTAAAAGCTGGAGCTTCAGATGTTCTTTCATTTCTCTAAATAACTTTCTTTGCTTTCCTTATCTTCCCCAGGGAAGAGAAAATTCAAATCCAGGTAATGCCTTCCTTTGTGAATTAGTATGTACAGAGGGACAAAAATCTCAGCAGAGAATGCAAGTGCACTTTCCAAACAGAAGTAATGAAATCATGTTATTAGATTTTATCTGAATCATCCTTGTGCTGAGCATAGACTCAAAGCCAAAAGGGGAATCTTTAGAGAGACACAGCTATCATTAATTTGGTGATTTTAATTAATTTGTGTCATCAAGTATCGTTATTACTTAATAGGTTGATGCTGTAGTCCCATAATCAGACATCTCAGATCCACAACAAGGCTGTGACCGTAGCTACACTTATGTCATTTCTGAAAGCAGGCAGTTCTACCAGATGCCATAGATCTTTACGTGGCTGTATAGATCACACAGCTGGAAACTGAGAAAAGCCTTTCAAATATCCTACTGTACATTTTCTCCAGATAAAAGGGAAATGAAATATTCATACAATATAAGGCTTCCTAGGCTGGAAATAGGGTTTCTCTTGCCAAAGGAAGCAAGCACCTTCTATAGAGTATTTTGCTTGCCAGAAATATGGAATAAGCATTACCTGACTTCTTAAATTCACCCTTTTATTTGATTTCTTACCAGACTGAAGTGAAATGTGAACTGTAGCTTTAAGGCCTCTCCCAGACTTAATAAGGTCCAGGTGTACTTGAAGCAGTTAATTGCTTCTGAAGGGAGCTAAGAGAATATTGTTCCAAGAGCCTGTTATTTCTGAAAAGACACTAAGTTCAGGGTTTGCTGCCTCACTGAGTTCCTATGGTGAAAGTTATTCATGTGCAGGAACTATCAGGCTTGAAAGAAAGAGCTTTTATGGAGAACCTCTTTGTGGAAGGATGAATGCACTGAAGATTCTCTGCAGAAGGTTATTTGAATTGCGTGCATCTTAAACAGTAGATGTTGAATTAAACCCCTCTGAATTTTATGGAAATGGTCCCAATGTGCAAAACTGGGCTCATGATCCAGGTTTCTTCCTAATAGAGGGGGCTAAATTCCGCTCTCAGTTAAGGCTCCTCTCCAATTCCATTAACAATAATCTCTAGATGGCTCTTTTGAGAACTGAGCTGAAATCTCTTGGGGTAACTAACTTTCTTTTGAGAAGAATCAAACCTTCTTATATAGTAACTCTGCACTTCTATCATGTTTTGACATAGTTTCTTTTTTTCCAACACTTTTTTTTTTTTTAAAATAAAAATGCATTATTATTATTTATGGCAAAGATAATAACAAAATATACACAAAGGAAAAATCTATAAGATCAGTTCCTTCTTTACCGAACTACACGTTACCACCTCCTGAAAACCCAAAACATATTACAGCTGGTAGAAACCTACTTAATTTTGTTCCTGTGATTTTATGTGACTATCCCATTAGAAATGATTGTGCATGTTTGTGTCTGGTGGGGAAGGGTTAGCATAAAGCAATAACTACTGCAAATGATTCTGTCCGGGGTCACAAATTTTAATTAAATCACTCTGAATTATGAAAAATACATATCACATTGAACAGTAAGAATAGCTACCTTGTGACTGAGATGCTATGCTACAATTTTTAATATGCAAGATAAGTTCTCTCATTTTCCATTGTGATCAACGATAAGTCATCCGATTTTTCAGTCTAATCTTGCTCTTGGAAGAAAGTTATCTACTGGAACTAAAATTTTCCAAAAAATTCAGTCTGCATGGGAAATTTCAGAACAGATGTTTCAGGCTTGGCAAAATTACAAGCAAAGAAAACAGGCTCTTACTTAGGGAAGCATGAAGCATTTATAAGAACTGATGAGCTCTCTCTGCTAGAGTGTAAACAGGTTGTGCATTAAAAACTTTATAAAAACAAGGTTTTCTTTTTACATCTCACATGCATATCCTTACACTACTGTCTTTTTTCTGCACTCAATTCCTTACTCATAATTTCAAGATCCTTAACGTTTTCAGAAGACATGAAAGTGTCATCTTCAAATCCAGCATAACTCAAGTACTGTAATATTTGTGTCATTTTCTTCTCACATAAACTTTCAAAAGACCTTTTCCAGACATGAGGTGAGGTGAAAAATTTAATTGAGACAGTATCTCCATATCTAGCTGCACTTCAACTCAATTTCTTCACACTTCTTGTCATGCTAAACTTAAACATTTCTGCCCTAATAATATAGCTGTATTTCTGGGTTATTATACATATGGTCCTTCTACACCTTTCTTTTCCACAACTTTCAACACTACTTGAATTTCCATCAAGTCAGAAATCTGTTCATAATTCCAGGAACATATACACAATCTCTTGTTTTTTCTGGCACTCTTTCTCGGGGGTTATTCATTGTTTGCAGGTGATTGGTGGCTGAGACATTATTTCTAAATCCAGCCTACTCTTGAGTATGATTAGAGTGTCATTAAATATTTTTTAATGTACATAAACCACTGGCTATAAAACCAAACCATCTGGCATTTCTATGTGCTGGTGGTTGGTAATAGAGTAAAAGAATACATTCAACCCATTTTGTTCTTAACACAACAGTAATAATTGGAAAAAAAAAAAAAAAAAAGATTTTTTTTTTTTTCCAGAGAAGGAGCATTTTAATGCTCCTGAATATTATTTTAAAATCATTATTATTATGCCATCTAAATATAGCTGCATCTTGGAAGGCCTCAGCATCCACATTTCAGACTCTGTATTATCATAAGTTTAAGGCACAAACTACTCAAGTGATATTACAGTTAAGAATCTGGAAAACTGAATTTCTAGTAAATTCCTAAAAAGTTTCATTCTTTGTTTATCTAGTTTTACAGTTAGTAATGTGTGAATAGGTTCAAGATGTAGGCACAATGTGTTGGAAAGGAGTGTGCGAATTCGGGAGTATGCTCTGGGACATCCCAGCAAAGAAGCCATGCCATTGTAAGTGTCCTACCTAAGAGGACTAAATGTGGAGTGAAGGCCTAAAATCACCTTACTCATCTACCCTCAATATATTCAATTTAAATGTAGTTTATTGGGGACCTCAGCTACCTTAAATTCCGCTTTCTTTTCTGTTGTTTTGAAAATTATTATTTTTGAAAATAATTTTCATGCTTATTCCAAAGTAGTTATAAAGAAGTCATTTAATATCAGATATTATTCGAGAAGAGGAAAAGAGAAGCAGAATGGAAACGGAAAAGGGAAAAAAAGAGAAGGAGAAAAAATGCACACACAAAAAAAGTCCTCCCAGTTTTTTATCATATCACGAAGAGCCGTTTCACATGACAATTTGCTGTCTTCAAATCTTAAATAAAAATCTGGCCTTCCTATGTTTCCTGTAAGCTCATCTGTTTGGACTATTTTGGACCAAGGCAGCACGCCAATTTGAAGAACTTAACAACTTCTTTGGAAAACACCGAGTACCAGATCTCTTGTTCATATGAAAAACCCCTACTTTGAATGTACTTCCAATTGCTATTTTTGGCGCTGCATTTCACAGATGGATAAATTCCTCACAAATAAGAAGTCTTGAAATTGTTTAGGTTTGTATAACCCCAAATGTTAAATTCTACCCAAAACTAGGAACCAGCAAACATTTTATCTCCTGCTTTACCTTACAACTAGATTTAAACTGCATCTCCATGCAGAGACTTTGCAGTGCTCCAAAGCTGAGTCGATGAAAGTATGGATTTCAGTAATGTCTGAAACAAAACAAGACACGTTGCCATTTCTGGAACTCAACAACATGGACAACCGTCCTGGCACTTTTAATTTAATTGACAAGTATTGCGCCCTTTCTAGAGTCCTAATAGCCTCACATTATGACAGTAGGTTGAAGTCTTAGGATGCGACAGCTCTGTCCTCGTCATAGGATTTCTTAGTATCTCTAAAATTATGCCATCTCAAATTAGTCATGAAGCCATGAATGTGCCACCCAGGAGAATTTTTTTTTTAGATAGTCGTCTTGTTTTAGTAAGATATTTTAAGCCCTCCAGCAAATTATTCAAAATCTCATTGCCTTTCCATTCTGCCTAGGCTGTATTTAAATGCAAGCAACTGAACTGAGGCAAAACGGTGTGCCCAGTGGAGTCAGGCTATGACTTCTTGCAACAGCACTGACCAGACATGTTACAGGAATTTTACAATATAATGTTTGAAAAGCGCGTTACTATTCAGCCTGCTCTGTCAATGCTTGAATCCCGCTGAACACTGTCTGCTCCAATCATGAATCTTTTTTTTACATGTCCTGTATTGGTGAACAGCAAGAAAATGAACACTGTCTGTGATGCTAATGCTATTGCACACATAATAAAGGACAGCTTGTTTGCTGAGTTGGATGGCATAACAGCCTTTGCATGGTGCATGAGGCAGGCTCAGAAAGTCATTTACAGTGGTGAAATTTGTGATGTTCTCACTTCCCTCCATGAAGGAGGCTAATAATACTTTGGGATAACCTATGGGTTAAGAGGGCTAACCATGGAAATCTAACCTCAAACAAAACAACAGTATTTTGTGGTAAGGTAGTTCAAAGACAAATGTCTTAGCATTGGTTAAGTGTGATTCTACTCTCCTTCCATTCCAGGGCACACATAATAGAAATAAGAACTACATACATAAACATACATGGAAATTAAAAAGTCATGATTTCAAACAAACAACATAAACCTGTTTTCCTTAATAGAAATCATATATTAAAATCCAGTGCAGAAAGGCTGATTCAGTACTAGTATTATTTTTTATTTATTTATTTATTTTTTACATTATATTGATATAGAAGGTACACTTAAAATAAACACCTTCCAGTTCCAAATTCAGCTGTTGACCAGTTTACAGGTCTGACTACTAACTGTCTATCCCAATACTAGTTCTGTAGTTATCCAATTAGGTAGAGCTGGGAAACACACATCAGACATTCACATCCACATCTGTATGTGACAGACAGAACTTCTGATAGTCAGTGAAGCACACGGAAAGTGGCTGATTAAATTCTTCCATCTGAATTTGTAGGCTGAAAATCTGATCTCAAGTTTTTCCACTCTTTCTAAAATCTGACAGTTCGACATCCACCTCCCCAACTTCAACTGATTCTTAATGTGATTTAGAATGACATGAGGCTGCATTTTTACTCGGTGAAATGTGCACTGTAATTTGTTCTAAATGTTAAAGGAGGAAGATTAGTTGGATTTCTATATTAATAACCACTCAAAACTAAGCAAAAATCAGTGACTTCTACCTGTTTAGACTTACGTAAAATATGGAAGGATTTTCTTCCCATAATAAAAGCATTATAATTAATCTTTCTTTCAACAAAAGTTAAATTAATAAGCATAATTAATACACATCAGCTTTCATATGCCTTGTTATGAGAATGTACACCCCTATCCTCTTATTGTTTTTGTTGGGGAAAAACGAGGAATCTTTTAAGAGGATTAATAAATGCAATGTGCTTTTAAACGATAATAAAAAAAGACACAACATTTGCAACATTTCTGAGTAGAAAGTACTTAATAAAATCTATTAGCAGTAGTAACAAAATATTCAAAAAGTCAATTTGTAAAGCATTTACTTATATTTCCTATGTGCAAATCATTTTGTATGGACTACAAGGATCAGAGAGTGAAGTGTCAGCAAATAACTTCTGAAATACAAGATACCCTTGTAGTTAAATATTTCATTTCTGCATGAGTGGTCGTGAACATCTATGGATTTACCAGCCTTTTGTAGCCTATATAGCAGGATAATATGAGAATACCTTCTACAAGTGAAATTGAATTTTAAGATATTCAGATAAAGTGGGTCAGAATAGTATGGAATTATCAACAAACTTAAAACACTTCATGTCAATTTTTATTACATTCAGAAGAACAGAGCTCTCAAAAATGATATAATCTAACCTTTTCAATAATAAAAAAAGAATACTCCTTCTTTAAAAATCTGATCTCACAAGTATTTTTCTTTAGGGAAATACAGCTCATCTCAGAAATATCCCTCTCTTCCTTTCACTGTCATTTATCATTGAATTCAACTGAATCTCTTTCACTGAGACTTTATAATTTCATCTTTAATACCCCCCACTAATCTCCCTCATGGTGGCCTTCAGCCAACAAATGTTCTTTACATTACAATACCCTCATTTATTCAATTCCCAAGAAACAGATCTGTGAAAGGGTTAACCATTTGATTGTCAAAAGCTTTGGGTTCTGCTGAACTACTAAATTTCATGTGCACTTATTACCTAGGTTAGGTTCAAGCCATCGCTGGGCTGGCACAGCATTTGCTTAACAGGAATAGACCCCTGTAGGGAAAACTAGACAATTAGATGATACCCTGCACACCTAGCATTTACTCAGCCTAACCCATACTGGTCTAAACTGAAAGGTAAACCACCTTTCCCTGATTACTCACTGGGAGTGCCAGTTCTACAATAAGGGGCTGCAACTAAATCTATATCAGAAGAATTAAATTAGTTTACCAGCTTCCAGCTCCTGCTGCCCCTCTATACAATACCTGTATGACTGTCCTTTGCTGAAGGGGGTGGGGAAGAATCATTTCCTGCATAAGTGGGCAATATGAAAATACTTTATTTTTCATCTCTTATGTTATCAGAAAGAAATTACCTACCAAAAACAGGAATGCAATAGCAAGGGGCCTGAAGTGACAGCAAGAATGTATTTGTCTCCTACTCAAACTCTGAATTTTAAGCACAGTTAATTGATAGTTATTAGGTGAAACTTAGAGGTCTTTCTATCAAATGCCCTGCATTTCAAATAAATAATTAAACATTCTTTGGAACAAGTACATGAATATAAGTTTCCTGTGTCCCAGGAGAATGTTCTTCCTTCCTCCTCACTCCCTCCCCACCTTCCCCCTTAACCTTTCTCCTAATTCACATGTAGTTATTTAGGAAAGCCTTTAATAGCCTTAACAGGAAATACTGAGGAAGCTCTAACTCCTTTTTGAGAAGCCTGGTGATCTGGACATTCCCACATCAGATGCAGAGAATTTAGCTTCAGATTCCTGTTTCAAGTTAAAACTAATTGCAGCATCTTACGAGGTCCTGCCCTATATATATTGAGACACCAAGTCAGTATCTCTTTTCAGCTCTTTTCTGCTACAGTGTCCAGTTTCTGCATGGTCCAAAAACAGTTCTGAGGTTTGAACCTGTGCCTTGCACTTAAGCTAAGAGTTTTGTTGGCATTTGGGCAGGTGGTAAATGTCTGGACACAAGAGCATCAGCAGCCCCAGCCCACTCACTGGCTGAATCATAGACATTTGCACAGCTTGTTGGGCCTGAGGTTCCATACAGTGTAAAATATCTCTGTATGAAGAGGATTGAAGTGTGTAGGTGCCTGACTCTCTCTATGTCTTTCATCCAAAGACAGGTCTTCATAATTGGCCACCCACAGCCAAACAATAAATAAATAAATAAATGGGTGTTCCTTTTATCATCATGAAGAAATAGGCAGAAAAATGTTCTTATCCCCCGTGCAAAGTCTCTTTACTAAGTTTCTGATGATCTTGTCACTTTGAAATAATAGAAAAAAAAAAAGCATCCTGTGGTTTATTTGCCAGCCTGTGTCATGGTATTATGAAAACCTGAGTACACTGCCTAATTTTATTAGATCGGAAGAAATGATCCAGTCACTTGGAAACACAGGGGATAAAGTTCAGGCATTATAACATTCCGTTCTGTGAGAATATCCCATTCATTCATTCAGTGAAAATGAAGCAAAGAAAATGGAGGAAAGGGATAAAATTTATTTTCTCATACCAAAGAGACTGGGTGAATTCTGGGCAGAAAAAAAAACCTGCTACTTGTGATGCCAAATGGCAGATAAAGGTTGTTTGATTGCATGAAAGAGGGACTAACAGCTTTTCCAATCTTAAAAATGGTCCTATTAGAGACAAATGAAGGAGTTCTAATCATCATTGAAACAACTCTTTTTGATTAATTCAGACAGAAGCATCATTTAAGATATAGGAGACAATCAACCATGTTCAGATTTGAAGAGAGCATCTAACTGACATAGCACAAAACAAAAGAAAGACATTCAAATAATTTTATTTACGAAATACCCCTTACTTATACAATTCACATTCATATGAAGCAACAGCATAATAATAATTAATATTTAGACCAAGATGGGTATGAATTAATATCTTTATCATATAGGTAGTGAGTTAATTAATATGGAGGGGAGGGAAGTGATCTACTTTAGATCACGCAGAAAGCTGATGAAAATAGTAGGAAGGAGCACCAGATGTCCTGTTTCTGAAATCTCTGCTATAACCATTAGATCAGTAATTCCCAGTTTGGCAGCCCGTATGATCTTCTGGCGCACTTCATGCCAGTATATATTAAAAAGCAAAGCCAACAGCAAAATGTTGCCTGCAGCACGTTACTTGCTTACTATTTGGCCTATAAATAGAGCCAATTAGAGGCCACTGACTGAACTACCTAATTCTGCTTTACATGCCTTCTGTCTAGAGTTGGATTTTGCCCAGTCCTTAAACCTGCCTTTGTTGACTTGACAGAAGGAAAAGGCAGAAAAGACGGTGCCAGTAGTGACACAGGGAAGGCAGGCAGAGTTTGCCAGGGTTGTGGCAGAGGCAGGGCAGGAGGACCCACAGCAGACGGGTGCCTGCACCCCGCAGCATATAAGAACAGCAGCGCCCCTGGTCCAGCAAGAGGGGACTGGTACTTTAACCGAGACAAAACTACTCACAGAGTGTCAAATAAATACTTGCCGAGTTATACTGAGGTAAACAAGATTGACCACAGCATGCTTTAAATATTATTTCATATCAACTTACATTTTTCAGCCTGGACTACCTGGGCTAATCCAGTGATATTGATGCTTCTAGTTTAATGCAGTGCCACCACATTAATATTGCTAAACATACATTGCAAGCTTTTCTTTACAACCACTTCTTCAAAACTGATTGGTGTAGATACCACAGAAGTATTAATCAAAATTAATTGCATGAGACCACAGTTAAAGTAATGTAAAAGAGATTCTCTTTTAAGTTATTCATTGAGCATTCTCAATAGGTGAAATGCTCACACCTCATATTAACTTTATTTTGTAGATTTCTGTCTCTCTTAGCAGGAAATTGTGGATAATGATTTATGAGAGAGTAGATTTAGGAAGAAATTCTTTACTGTGAGGATGATGACACACTGGAACGGGCTGCCCGGTGAGGTTGTGGATGCCCCCTCCCTTCAAGCATTCAAGGCCAGGCTGGATGGGGCTCTGAGCAGCCTGGTCCAGAGGGAGGCGTCCCTGCTTATAGCAGGAGGTTGGAAATGGATATTAAAGGTCTGTTCCAGCCTAAACCATTATGCGATTCTATGTTAGTCACATGAATGCATATTTCTTCAGTTTTTTTCTGCTTAACATGAATGTAAATTAAAAGTTTGAAAGCAAGGTGAAGTAACAGGACACATGAGGAAAACAGCCATGATTTTGGCATTCTATTAAGCACAAAGTAGAGAAAAAGTTTTAAACTTAGGAAAAAAAATAATGGCTAATATTGAAGAGTATTGAACTCTATATAGAAAGGTATTTGCTTTTTAAAATAGATTGAAACAATACAAATTATCCACAAATTTAGAATGACGGATTATCTTTTTTCTTGCCAGATTATCTGATCAGAAACAGTGTGATAGCTTCAATATTTTCTTCATTAAAAAATGGCGAATGTAACTGGATTTTGGCTTCTGTATACTCACTGAGATATGTTAAAGATAAAAGCGTGTTTGATTTTTGTAATGTATTTTATATCATTTTCTTGTATCTCTACATCACTGTACTGTTTTTACATTATTCCGTATTTCTCCTCTGAATTTCCAGTGCAAGAAGAATTGCCTGTAGCCAGTGTTGGTGGTTGGTTTTAAGCCAGAAAACACATAAGCACATTCTCCTTGAAATCTAATTTGTATGGTGCAAAAACTGGCAGTTCACTGTCAGTTTCCAATATGGCACTACTGATATCCCCCGTTTTGGCCATGCATTTCTGCAATTTTGCCTCTCCCTTGCTGGATATTATTTGATAAGAAACAGCAGTGACAAGAGCTGGATGTGGCAGGTAAAGAGTTGTATTTTTGGTCATGCATCCTTTGCCAGCAATCTAAAAATTGGCTTCAGCAAAACTGCCAAATGTCTTGCAAAAGTTGTGATAATCATTGCATTATAAGTGATTTCTTCACTACCGAAATTTTATCTTGAATCAACAAAAGACTTTTACAAATATTCAGGATCAGTATACTTCCTCAGGTCACAACAAGGTATTACAGGGCAAGAGCCCAAGTTCTTTATCTAACATCATACCACTCATCTACTTTCTTTTGTGTGCTACATTAGTAGAAGTCAGAAGGCACAGCTTAATCACAGCTGGGTCTTCCACAAATTGTCCTTATTTCTTTCTATCTCTTACTTAGAGGTATCTATGCTGGAGTGGGAATGCACGTACATGAGAGAATCCTGCCGTTCTACCTAAACATTTTCTTTTGCTGTAAGTCTTTATCTTCAGGAAGACTACTGTATGTCTGGATTTCTCTGGTCTTGGTGCTTTTCCCACTAACAGTTTTTTCTTGGGAAGGACTCATCCTACTTCATCAAAGATTCAAGATGTCTGGAAACATCAGACAGGTTGAGAGGAATTCTCATAGCCTAATCCAATTGCATAGAACTGTACTAACATACAGAAGAGCATATGCCACATTTACTGAAGATAACCTGACCATGGATGATACCTCCACAAGGAAATTAAATAAATTAATTAAAAGATAAATAAATAAATAAATCAGCCCTCCCCCTAAAAGATTGCCATCTTATGTCTCTCTGTCCAAAACTAGCCCCAACTGCACTTTCTGCAACTGGGATCTAGACTGTTCATTGCCTCATTGACTGTCACATTCCAGATGGCCACACATTGCTGTCACACTATGAAATGAAGAACACCTTGATCAGCTCATCTACATTAATTAGCTAACAGTGGTGACTATGTTAAAAAGGAATGTTTTGTAGCTATAATTTGCTCTATCAAACAGCATGATTGTGCTCTTTTTATCTGTGGTACTTTCCATGGAAATAAATAGGAAGCATTACTTTTGGAGCAACCTATGTACAGTATACGAGTTACTTGAGAAGAGTTTTTTATACTTTCTTGATATTCTGATAAGTGAATGGTGCATAAAAATTGAGTTGTCTTTGCATAAGAGTTTTAAAACATCCACATTTTGAGTACATTTTGAGCTATTCAAAAATGCTTACAAAACCAAAATTATCACTGACACAGCGGCACCAAGGCATGGAGTATGACTGCTACTATTATTTCCAAAATTAATCAGTTATTAAATTTAATATTAGAGTGTATGGTTTTTATACCAGAGTTGGGGGGGGGGGGGGGGGGGGGGAAGGGGGGGAGGGAGAGAGGGGAAAGGAATGGAAAAAAATCTTCCTGGCTGAATTTCTTTCTTTGCTTCAGTATGCCCAAAGACAGGTCAGATCTGAAAATGTATCAGAAGTGCACAAAAAGCTGTTGTTATATGAAAGTTCAAGTTTAAGTGACATATTTTTGTATCTAATCCTACCACTTTAGATATACATATATGTGAGTACAGACTTTCAGTTATTAGAACACAGGTTTTGCTGACTTCTTCTCAGCCACCTGAAGCGTACGACAAAATATTACAGTAGACAAAATAATTCAACATATGATCAGAACCAATGTGAAACGATGCAGCAAGTGCAGGAGAAGGTTAATGAATTACACTTAGCAAGTCAGACACAGAGAGAAACTGTTCCTGAGATCTCTAAGGAGGAGCCTGTGCCTGTCAGAAACACTGAATCTATATTTTGTTAGGTTAGGTATCTTTGGCATTCAAAGAACAAATGTTCTCATATCCTTTCCAAATGAGTCCCAGGATGATCCAATTTGCATGGAAATGTTTACACTTCCTTCAAGGTAAATCATATAAACTTACTTTTTACAGCACAGAAATGAAAACTAGTTTATTATTTCCCTATTTGCAGAACTCTAGTAGTTTGAAGCCAAACTGTAACCACACACGGATGCAAGAAAGATTTCACCAGCTAGAATCTTTTGCAACAAAAACAACACAAAATCACAGTTGCTGTTACAAGATTTGTCACTTGCTTTCAGTAAATTAAAACAGCTTTTTACCATTACACACCAGAGATTTAATAGGATTTTGTCCCAGTTGTTTATATTGTCCATAATTTGGTATCAAAGAGTCAGCATAGATGGCAGCTATCACTCTCCCAAATAGGTGATCTGTAAATGGGAGGAATAACCTTTGTCATAGCTTTGTGATACTTCAGGACCCACTGGTTGGAGATTAGTGCCTGAGGACAAATATCAATACCAATGCTTTCAGTATCTTCCCAAACACCTGCAGAACTGACTAGCAGATTCAGATTCTGTGAAACTCCACTGCCACTGAACAATAAAGGGCTGACTTTTAGGAAGAAGTAGAAGAAAATGCCAGAGGAGCACTACCACCTTGTTTTAAATTGAGATACTGTCAACATCTCCACAGCTGCCTAGAAGGTACTGATACAGTCATCATCAGGGATGGCAGATGTTTAAATAAAAGCTGCAAAATGCATCTCAAAGCAAGCATGTGGGTCTATGGAATATTAATGCAGCATTATATTTGTATGGCAGCTAATGAGATTTGTTGCTGTAGTCATTTTCTTTCAGTACTCAACCATGCAATCAGAAATGGCTGACAATATCAAGGTAGGCATCAAGGGAAGCACAAGAAAGCTTTCAAGCCCTGGCAGCAACATTACATTTCCCAACGCGTATGTCATGGCTCTAAGTCTACCTTTGCATGTTAGGAGGAAAATCTCACTGTTTTCTCTAGCCTCTGGTAAAGCCAGGTTGAAGGTTCAGTGGAACAAGAGAAACACAAACTCTGTTCCTTTGCAGCATCCATACTTCTGTCCCTGCAGGCTCCCATCTCCTAATGCCATAGGGCCAGTTGGAACCTAGTGACCTGTTGTCCATTTATTTGAACAACACTCTCAAATAGTCCTGTGTGGAGCCTGGAGTTGGACTTGATAACATCTGTGGGCCTCCTCCAACTCAGGAGAATCTATGACTCTTTGTTTTTCCTCCTCAATGGCCACATCAGATCAGGTGTGCAGCAGGCCAAGTGTTCAGTCAGCAGTGCTAGCATTACCCCTCTGTAGAAATACTCTAACAGTCTGCTTAAGGAGCTGCCTGCTCTGCTTCTGCACTGCTAGACCTCATGACCAGAAGATCATAACAGAGAGGAGGGTTAGTTAAGAGGTACAGCGCTGTGGCACCTCACCAAAGCTGAGATTTTTGCCTCTCAGTGCAAGGCAATCACTACATTCAAAAAGAAGTGTGAACTCCTTCCTAGCCAGGCAAGCATGAAAGTATGAAAAAGTGTATGTACATGTAAACATAAAGGAATTAGCTTTGAAGTTCAGAGTTCTTTAACTCAGGGAAGCAGCCCTTGTGAGCATTTTGAGCCACAGAAGCCAGTTCTGATAACTTTATTTGCTTGCGATTTAGTAATTATATATTTCAGTCACCCAAAGATGTTCAAATGCTGGAAACTGGAAAGAAGTATTAGACATTTTTATAAATACAGTGACTGATTCCATGATTTATTCATGAGGTTATAAGGTACTGTTGGGTTTAGCAATCACTCCATAAATAGGGCAATAAAAGCACAGACCAACACCTTCCACTTACCCTCGTAAGTAACTTCATGGTCAGATTTGTACGGTATACTGAGCATAAAGCCATTTTCTATCAGATAATGAAAATATTTAGAAAACCTCCAGAGCAGTGAGGGCTATAGAACTCCTAAAACTGTAATTGTTTTATGCCATTATTAGAAATGAAAATATTGGGAAATTATTGAAGTTTCCCAGTAAATAGGGTGTTACACTGACTAACCCTCAGGCTGCTAAGAAAAGCCTTTCTGAATGGCATTAAAGGAAAATGGTTACTTTTTCATCTTCTATTACTGCATAACAATAACCCTATGTATAACAATAACTACATATAACAATATCCTAACTTTCATTAATTATGTTTTATAAACAAAGCAACTATCATCCTGATCACAATGCATTCTATATAATTTAAAATGGGAAAATAAGATAAAAATAAGCTTTAACAAATGCTGCTCTGTAAGGCTTAGCAAATGAAAGTGAACATTCTTGCAGCAACTGGTGAACATATCAAGTCAAATCTAAAGAAGTTAAAAACAAACAGCAAAATTTGTTGTTTTAAAAAGAATAAGTTATTTGATTTCACTTAAACATTAGGCCCGTACTAAACAAGTATTCTCATAATAAAATTTATTGGAGAAATATCTTTTCTCTTTGGTGAAATCTGGGTCCAAACCTTTCTCCCACCATAAGAAAAGAAGCAGCATGCACAAGACACATGCTTCTAGCTCTACCCAGTTGTATTTGACTTAAGGTTCTGGGTGGACATCGCTTGACCAATAGCTGAGAACTCCAAAAAATCTATGGGAAGACTTGAGTGATAGTAACACTTAACCTGGCTAGGCGAACTACTTAAATTATTTGTATCCACCAAACATTAGAATCCTATAAAGAAATAGATAGATTTTAACCCATAACCAAAAGTTCAACAGACCCTCCATCGCTCAAAGAACCCTAAGAAGCCCAATTAAAATAAGACAATATTAATGCTGACAAAATATGCTTAGGTAAACTGAAAAAATGAGCTTCCAAAGTTCTATACAGAACTACAGTCTACTGAAAACACTCAGAAAGCCCACTAAGCCTTTCCTAACATATTCAGCTCAGAGACTAAAAGGAATGTTCTTGTCACATATTGGAAGTGCATAGCATTTCCATGTATTTATGCAGTGCTATCATAAAGTTATATTACTTACAGAGCATTGAAGTAATTCATAAATTCACTGGAAGTTACATTAATGATGACAAACTCTGCTTAGGTGATTAGCTTCAGTGAAGCCCAGACAATGCAGACCAGTAGGTTTCATCTCGGTCAGCTTCTCAAGGTTTGGCTTCCCAAGGACAGGATTGCATTTTTGGCTTTTAAGTACAGTAGGGAATTACTTAACCTACCCTTACTTACCTGATTTAGAGGGAGATGACTAAAGCAGTGATCCCAACTGCAAGTAAAGCAGCAATAGCAGCATAATACCAGTGCCAGCCAACCCTTACTATGTACATGCAGGAAACAAGAGGCTTTCCCTGCAAACCAACAATCCAGCAAGGTGAAGCTAGGTATGTTTCTAGTTTCTTAGCACTGTGATAGCATTAGTCCTTAGAAGCAGAGAACCTGCTTCTAATAAAATCTTTGCAATACCAGGGAAAGCATCATCAGGCATAAGGAAAATCATACATAGGAAAAAAGTAAAGTCACCCGATTGGTAACAGGAATTCTAGCTACAGAACACTCCTTCTCAGAAAGTATACTTTATCACTATCTAGTCAGCCACTAGCCCTCAAACGAGCCCAGGTAGTGGTGAACCCTGGGTCCATTCTTTCTGATCAGGTGTGAAGCACAGGTGAATTGCTTCTACCTGTGCTTCCTGGGCCAGCCAGGCACCCCCTTCACCAAGCAGTCGATCATCAGTCTACACTGTGACATAACAGTTCCCTTACCAGTGACTTGAGAGCTGATTGTCAGTCTGTTTCAACTAAGTACAAAACATTCTTAATGATGAAGTTCAGGGCCAAGGGATAATTCTAAAAAACAAATAAAGTGAGCCTAAGTTGATGGTTTGGGAACTATTATGAAATGCAAGCCCTGCAAAGGGACATCATGGACAGGAAGCTTGTATGCATAGACTCTCTCAGAAATAAAATAAAGTAAAATAAATTAAAATAAAATAAAATAAAAACGTGGCACTTTAAGACTTCCAACTGCTAGAACTACTCCTTCCACCAAATAAACAAACTAGTAGTTAAGTTAGTTCTCAGCTACTGCCTTCCAAATCTTTCTTCCAGGAACAGTAAATCTTTATTTATTTATTTTTTTCCCTCCTAGTTTTCAGCAACTCATTAGCAGTACAACCAGTTTTTCAACAGGTGAAATATGAGAAGTTGCACATGGTTAGCCTAAAACCACAACAGCAGCTGCTGTCTGAGTAGAATGTAGAGCTGAACTAAATAAAATAATTGCAGGTCCTGTCACCTGAGCGCCTTCATTAGCCAGTCAGCTCTTTGCTAAGACAGGGAAAAGTTATCATCTATGCTGTGTATGCACCATACCTATACATTTTATATCCTCACATGTAAAGTAATTCAATCAGCTGCTTGGAAATTTTTCCGCTATGGTTGGCTGCATCTGCACCTCCTGTTTTTGTTATATGTTTCAGGAAGTGCTGAAACCACAAAAACTATACAGATTCATTAAAATAAACCATACCTGGCTGAACTCCTTTTTAATTGTTTGTTTGTTTTTGGGGTTGTTTTGTTTTGTTTTCATGTAATGACGAAGAACAAACTTGTGACTTTACACAAAGCAGCTCAAACTTCATGAAGAATTTTCAGCCCCTTTCAGAACCCCAACTTTACCGTTCTTTTTTTTTCCTAGCCATTAAGTTTGGTGTTGAACTTGCTAAGTTTAAAAAATGCACGTTTGAAGGGAGAATTTCTGCACAATGAAAAAACAAAACCTCATAACTTCTCTTTACCAGCTCCTATTCAAAATAATTACAAGGTATAGTTAAGTATTTGCAAAGTAAAATATAGTCGCATTCTGTATAGCTACAATATACTTAACTGCATATTAAGTAATCTACTGCAGTAGTAATCTGATGCAACTTCTATGAGAATGATAAAGCTGTTCCTTGTTATTTTTGTTAATGTTCTTCCTGAAATAGATTTATAAAGAGTCAAAGATTTATTTTCTAATCACGTCTGTCGTGCTACAATGTACTGTGTGCATTCACATCTCAGGAGTAAACTGTTCTGTCAGTTTTCTTCAAGGCAACCAACAAAAATTGTAATTTTAGCAACTTACTTGCCTTCTAACTGTTGCCCTAACTACCTGATCACTACCATCTTTCTTATAAAACAGCTGTAATGATCAGAATTGATGAGAAAAAAAAAAGAAAGAAAAAAAAGAATTATTTTTACAGTGCAGTGGAATTGCTAAGCTTTTGCCTCGTTTTTGATTAATTTCATGCCTGACTCAGTCAGAGATTAGGCCCTGACACAGGTTATAATTAAATATTGAAATCATGAAGTGCAAGAATGTTTAATTTTTAAAATATGAGTTTTAATTTACCTCATACAGAGAATAGCTCTGGTCACCTGCAGAGATGCATTACACACTACATTGCCTAATGTAGGATGCCTGAATAAGGCTGAGCATACAGTTAAAGTAAACTAATGCAATTTACTGAACAGCAGTCAAATATTTATCCAGTTGATGAAGCAGACTTTATGTGAAACTCAGACAATAATTAAAGAGAAGCCTTGCTTAAAACATGCTTATTCCAGTTTTCACAAATATGTTATACCAAAGCAGCATCTTCCTTTTCTCAAATATTGATGTTCTTCTAACACATTATACAGTTAGCTTGTCCTTGGCATTCTCTTGACTATTTAATGAATACATTTCCTGGCATTTGCCTTATCTTTGTTATGTTGTTCTTTGGAGAGCAAAAACTATTAGTTAGCCCTTGACAGAAAAACATCAGAGCAAGCTAGTAAAAGGTCTTACAGAATCAGAGTTATTAACATGGTATTTGATTAAACCATAGAAAGTTGGGGAATAGATACTACAAAATATGTCCCCTGTACTTAGACTTCCACTACCTCAGATGTTTTTTTGTAGAACTTTCACATTTGTTTTTGTCATTTTATCTGAGAAATAGTCTGAAAAGTCACAGGTTGAATACTAATCCTATTGCTACTTTGTAGCGCTAAATCTTTATCATTCAAAATAGAACTGAGTATGTCAGATCTCTCCAGTTCTTCAGAAAGAGTATTATTGCTTCAAGATTTAGTTTTTGTGGTTATATATATATATATATATATACACACACACACACACACACACACACATACACACATATATATATATATAAAATGCTTTTGCATCAACAACATAAACACGGTGAGATCTTACATCTAGTTCATTCTCCTGTCACACAGTATAGGTAAACACTTAACATACAGACGCTTGTAAAGATGTAAATGTATTCAGTTCTTAATTTATAACTTTGAAGTTCATATGTGCTGCATAATTTACAAGCATTATTAAATCTTCAAATTTCAAAGTGCTATTAGAATCAGGAAATTTGGGTAGATACAACACTGATCACAGTAACAGAGGAGACATGTCTGATGGATGGAAGTACATTTGCATAATACTCTACTGACCAGAAGGTAACAACAAATTGGTTATTAACAGTTGTTAGGAAGACCTAAAATTTTTCAGTAATACAAAGCTGACGATATGTTGACGTCCATCACCTCCAAAAGGTATTGTATTTATAAAAACACCCTGCAATTAACATTTCACTTATTCCAAACACTACTTCATTTTACCACACAAAGTGATTGTGTAAACTTTTTCATCCTTTTAACTGGCATTTTAGTTTCGTCACCTTTCATTTTACTTTGATAATGGCATACATACTAATATCTCCTGCTTTGAGTAGGCTAAAGTCTTTCTATGAAATCAGGATTATCTTATCTAGATCAGAAAAGCAATAAAGACAAATGCCAATATCACCAAGTTAGCACATCAGAAAAGCCATTGAGCAAGAGCCTAACTGGTATAAACCAACATTACTACTTCAGCAAAGCTGTGCCAGTACACAGCAGCTGGGGTTCTGGCCCAATATTTAGAAGCCGCATCCAGCCACACTTCATTTCCAGCTGTGGCCTCCAACCGAAACCAGCTGCAGCTGCAAGCAACAAGGGAACTGCCTTGCAAACTTTGCCTGAACTATTTCTGTCCTTGATTCACGTAGTATCACTTCAGTCATTCATGTTCAAAGCTAAAGTATCACAAGCAATAACAGGTTTTTAGAAGTATGATTTTGCTGTTCTTATGTGCCTTAATGCATATGTGTGTGCCCCGGTGGCGCAGTGGTAGGAATGCTGCTTGCAACACCGGAGGCCCTGGGTTCGAATTTCCCCTGTGGCGCAAGTGGTAGAAGTGCCGCTCTGCTACACAGGGGGTTGAACTCGATGATCTCTAAGGTCCCTTCCAACCCGCACGAGACTATGATACTATGATATAATTTAGAGGATTTCAGCATATGCAAGCTCTGTACTGTCATAAACTTAATGTTTGTTAACATCGTGGCACAACACCTACTTTGAGCTGCACAGGATTAGTACAATACAGTATTGTACTCTGCCATCCTGACTGTAGTTTGCAGCATGTCATTGTCCAAGCATTTAGGAAAATGCCAAAGCACAAAACATAATTCAGACACTACTGCACAATTAACTCATCTGGTGATTATCAGCCAGTAATTCTTATAGGGTGAGGCCACCTGACTTGTTGCCTCTTACCAAAATGAGGGAGGTTGCTGTCAGCCTGTCTTTATGCTGTGCCTTCTGGCTCACAGTTGAGGAACCAAGAAAAAGGAACAGTTTTGATGTTATTCAGGTGTTAGCTATGTCCATTCTATTCACCACTTTTATTACTCTTTGTGTGAACCACAAAGAACCTCCTTACTAACACAGGTACAACACAGAAGAACTGAAGCATCTGAAGCTAAGGTAAGATCACTGGTGCTGTCATACCTAGCTGTTGTAGTGACTTTTAAAATCTGCTGTTGCGATCAATTAGTATGAGATCTTCAGATTTGTTATGCTCTGACTTAAGGTTTGCTGTGACCCTCTGATTTCCAAGGATTAATGGCACAAATATTTGTCTTTATTACTCTGTTTAGTTAGAATTTTTTTGTTGTTTTGTTTTGTTATTGTTTTTGTTTGTTTGTTTAAATCAAGCATCCAATTAAGAAACAAAAGCATTGATTACACTAAAAAATACAACAGTTCAAATTTAATTACAATTTTTTTAGCTAGTCTTGAAAACTTGCAGATTTTTTTTTTTAGTATAACAGGGTTTGTGTTCTCCTCAAAAATTTTAGAACTAGTAAAAATATCTGAATAACTGTTCTGCACCACCGGAAAAGCTGCAAGTAAAAGAAGATCAGATTATAAGATAATATCTGTCATTTGTTGAGGGTCACTCTGGTTTGTCAGAAAATACTCTTGAATGTTTACAAACTCTAGGTCCTACTCAGAGCCAGCTCTGTGGTAGTTCCCATTAGATGACACTGCTGATTCATTTTGTTTTCCTGTTCAGTCCTTCCTCCTTTAAGATCTTATTTTAACATAAATTATTTTTAAGGGCCAAAGGATTTCTATGGTCCATTTGTGTCTCAGAGCTGCTGATATCAGCCCAGATGCTACCTCTCTGTCCAGAAACACACAGAGACAATCCCAGGAAATCACACAGTAGCTGATTAATTCACAAAACTTCCCTTCTGCATTTCTTTGTAGGATAGCTTTAGAGCTGTTTTTTAACACCATACAAGAACTCACAGTACTTCTCCCCAGGCTCCTGACAATGCAAAAGCTAAGATTTTATGTCAGGGAAGCTGCCATGAGATTGATCTGTGTAGTCAAAAAGACAAAAATAAAACTTGAAGGGCCTGATACCATGGCTCTTAATTACATGAGTAACTGTATTTAATGGATCTTGTCTCAAGGGCTGCAGGACTGGCTCTGAACAAACTATGCATTGCCCCTAGAAGCCTGTGCTTGCTTGGCATATATTTACTAGAATTCAGACTGATACACGTGTGAGACCAGATGCCACTAACACAGACGGCCATGAGTTTAACCTGCCAGAAAGGATTCATTTTCACATTGAACTCTTCGCTGCAGCAAGATACATGGGTACACACCGGCTTGTGACTGTTACAGCCCCATGCTATTTTACAGTGCATAGAATCTGTAATGGAAGAAATCATTCCACAATAAAAATTATTTAAGATGGCCTTACTTAGCCTGTATGCATCATAGGGCATCAAATTATTTTACATGGTGCATAATGACCAGCTATTGATGTTCTCCACTCAAGCTTACCAAGTGAATGGAAAACTTCACCTATGTAAAAGGAAGGTTCATCATGCCATACTGTACAGTGTTTTGCATTGATGGCTTCTAACGAAGATTAAATCACAGCTAATGGCTACTTGGATTAATTCCTGTGTTCGTGCAAGTATTTACTGTATTCCTCAAGGTGTGTTTGTGAACATGAATATATAGGTGTATATACGTGTAATTCTATTTATGTTAAGTACTGGTTTTGGTATTACATTATTCTAGTGTACATGTTCATTTCATCTGAAATGTCAGCTCTGCATTAGGATCTTTTTGAGAAATGCAATGAATGAGTATCTCACTATTTTAATGTGCAGTAATTTTTAATTAAAAAAGGAAAAAGAAGAAAGAAACTTTAGAAGATTTCTATTTCTTTCTGTTAGTAATTTTTTTTTTTTCCTTCAATGGGAAATGTGCCTCCTAAAAGAAGTCCCTGTCATACAGCTTAATTTGAAGACTTATCAATGCTTTGGATAAAAATATTTCTTCCAACTGCCCACCCCAAGGCCTTTTAAATAGTTATTTCTAGAACTGATACAACAGTTTGCTAGATTAGTTTCCCATCTACCCATATATAAAAGTAGACAAATAAACTTTATTTCATTTGTAGGAATAATGCCAAATTCTTGTTTGAAGTTGTTAAATGACAATTGCTCGCAGAACTATAACCTTAGTTATGCAAATCACCAGAGTTCACGGTAAGTCTGACATTTACAGAATTAATGAACTAAATAATTAAGTGACCTGGTAAGCGAATTGGTAAACCAGAACTATTAATCTTTTAATGAATTCTTTACTATCACTTAAATAATAAATTTTTTGCATAATTTTAAAGGATTATAGTACAGAAACATTAGAATGGAAAATCCATTATGTAAAGGAACGTTACTTTTATAAATCTGTCATTATGTCTCTTTTTATTGAATTCATTTCTATTCAAGGTTTAGAAAAGTGGCAATTCTTGCACTAGTGACTAACAGTCCCCAACATTTTAGTGGTAAGGTTTTTTTCTTACTAAGACAAAAAGACTAGGATCATTTACTGCTTCAGACAAACCACTGCCCAAAATGATTAATTAGCATACAACTGTAATTTAAGAAATCCTCTACTTGATGGGGTGTATCACACATGCTTCAGATTTTCAAAGCGCTAGTAAGTTGACCAGGCACAATAAATGGTTTTTCAGAAATAGTTCATTTTAGAGGGACATTTTCTGTACTCTGCCTGCTGCTGTCCTTCACCTTTCTACCAGCTTTGCACCAAATTTCTTCCTAAAACCTTTTTCATGTTAGACTATCCAGACTTCTAACACTTTGCAAAACTTCAATATAATAGTAACCTTCAAATTCTCTCTTGATTGCTGCGGACGTTTTTCTCACGCCATCTTTCTGTCTATCATTGTCCTCAAGGAACTAGAAACATTGGAGTGGAAATCTTAAGTACAATGTGCTTCTGTAGGTACCATTTCCCCACTTCAGAAAGCCACTGTACAGATTTGAAGTACGCATTAGTTTCTTCTACAATATCCAAATGCCTATATACACCAGAGATAATATATAATACCTGTGCATGCTTATTGCTGTATAATCTCATTTGGTACCACATCTAAAGACTTCAAGGACTTAATTCTGTGATGCTGTGACTTGTGAGAAAGGCTTCAGCACTGTCCCCTTTTTAGCACTTCACCCACTGAAAGCAGCCAGGTGACAACTGCCACGTATCCAAAACTTTAACTATTTTCAGTCTTTAGAAGATTGGTACATGCACTTCATTTTTTGTCTCCTTTAAGATTCTACGTAGTGCCACCTGTCTCAAGGTCAAAACACATTTCAGATTGATATTGAAATGTTATAGGGTAGTAAAAATAGTAATGAAAATAATGAAATTAGTATCTGGATTTGAAACATTTCATATGAAAAACTATCTTCACAACCTACAAAAAAACAAAACAAAAAAGCAAAAGAGTTACCTGTTGTGGAGAAAAAAAACAGCACTTGGTGGACCAAGATGGAGGTAGTGAATTTCTATACCATTTCATTAGCCAGCTTTCATTGAAATCCAGAAAGTGCTCACAGCACCCCATTCTAAGCAATGTGAAACCACCTGAGATACCTGAAACATAATGCAAAGCTTTTAACTTCTGATATTACAGCCACTAAAGATGTTTCTGTTGTTGATGAGTACAAAGGAATACACCAAGGATTAGCTATGGCTGACATTTAGTCTTTCCAAGTTTAATTTTTATTTAAAAAAAAAAATAAAATATCAAAAACATGTCAATTAATAAAAAGGGGAAGACTACATGGAAATGCAGCTGCTACAGGTGTGCTTGGTGAACAAAATGCTAAAAATAAAACCCCCACTGCCAACAGAGCTGTGCTTTTTGAAGCATTTTCAGCTTATGTTCAGGAAGCAGGTGAAACTTCATCAAATGTAAGTCTAATCCTGCTGCCCCATACTGCACCTGCACCATGGGGTTTTTGCTACGCAAGCATAGCAAATGAAGCAGCCAGAAACACCCACAAATTTCTGAAATCACAGAGTACTGTTCTGTCCCACAGAACACTGTGTCATTAGGTAAGGACGTATAATAAAGCAAGAAACAATACACAGCATGCTATTCTTTAAGTTCAGTCATTTATTGTAGCTTGGTCAAAAATTTTCCACCAGTCAAGACAATAATATTTTTAAAAGTCATGCACACTTCAGTTTTGGACGTATCTCATTATGAAGAGGAACTGGGAAGTCTGCAGACAGGATCAGTGGGACGAGGCAAAATATGTTCAGTTCACATGAGTATTTGGTATACAGGTGGGCAAATCATGGTTCGTTAACTCCTCTGAACTAACACCCATGCAGAGGCTTACCTTGTATTAAATATCAGACAATTTATCCCACTTTTCAAGTGAAACAGCAAATCTAGAACAAAACATCTAGCAAACAGAAAGGGTTTCTCTATTCTGCAGATGATAGCATGATATAAAGATACCCAAGGGCTAGAGGATTTAAGGGCTAGAGAAAAGTGTGAGGCAAACAGAAGTAAGTTTTGTGAAAAGTGGAACACAGGCAGACTGGTTTTGAAAGAAATTGTGTTGGTTCACTTTTTATTCTTCATTATATTAAAACTGCAGAGCAGGCCAAGCCTAGCTATCAGATAATCCAGAGGAGAGAAAAGAGCATAATGACCTAATAGTAGGAAAAATGTAAATCAAGATAAAAATTCTGATAGAAAATAAAAAATGCGCAGAAAACCTTAGAGAAACCTAACAGAAGATCAGATGATTTGATTTGTAATAGAGTGCAAACTTTGGCTTTATGGAAGTATTTAAGTTTTAGAAAAAAATGTCTCCCTTACTTTACCCAACTTAAATGTGGATATCTCCGATATCTAATACAATTTTACTTCAACACTGCAAGTATTTCTAGAGTAATTACCAAGATCTGCATTCTGAAGTATTTCTACAAGAATGGTAGCTATTTACAGTTATGTGCTGAGATTTATATCAGTAAATGTTAACACTGTTGAATGTTACATACACATGCTGAGAACAGGTACAATGTGATCAGAATAATTAGAAAAACAATGATAAATCGGAGAGCAAAAGGTGAGACTGTAATCAAGAGGAGTGAACATCAAGATTCATAAGATACATTACCTTTGGAAATTTAACAGTTCATAGGTTTATATCATTAAGACTTTTTTTCTTTTAAATGGAATTTGAGTTTGACTGGAAAGATGGGGAGAAATTCACAGAATTGTTTACATGCTATTTGGGCTAAAGATCAAGTTACTTATCCAAGTACAAAGAAACTGTGAAGCGGACTAGTGGAAATGCTGAGTAATTCATTTGAAAAGTGTTCTAGAAGTCATCAAAAACATCTTTTATGTACACTACCCAGATAATGCTGATAATTGCACTTTATCTCTCTAGCAGCCTCTACAGGAGATTCCGAGCCAAGTCCATCACAACAGCCTCGAGTTCATTTAGAAGTGACAGGTGACTCGAGCATCATGCTGCAATGAATGAATATGTACAAGAAAATGAAGCACTTATAATCCAGAAGAAAATAAATAAATAAATAAATAAAAATGCAGGAACCAAAGCAAGCATAAGTTTTTAGGAAGACACTAAAAATATATATATCTCTTTGAGCTCATTAAGCTCACAGATAATGTGTCTCCAAAATAGTATCAGTGTAATATACACTAGCAGAACCCAGTTGTCAGCCCTTTGGATTGGCTACAGACAGCATATGGGAGGATTCCCTGGGCTTCTGGTACCTTCAAACAGAAGCTCTTCAGACCAGCAGCATGGGAATACTCCCTTTGAAAAGCTGAGTGATATGCAAAAGATATAAAAACAGATATAAATGCTAATAATTAAAAACTAAATGAATAATACCCAATGCAGAATTTTTAAGAAGGCTGAGAAGGCTTTGGCATTCAAAGGATGTGCCAGCCAGCTATAATAATCATATTTAAATATTCCAAGAAAGAAGGAAGACATTATTAGCATTATAGAAACAAAGCAAGTGCCCCCATGGATAAAGGTGCGCTTATGCAGTAAAAGTTTCTGTAGTGAAGCTTCTGTAGTAAACTGAAAGGGTTATACAGTTGAATCTCTCTGCTCTGAATGAGTAAAGCAACATTACATTTATTGGTCTGAAGAGACCCTGCTAGAAACATACGTCCTTTTATCCAAGCCTACCCAGAGCAATAAACTTTGAAATACCGTAGTTATGTTTGTTACTTTATGGGCAACAAAGTATTAAAAAATAAACATTTTTAGCACTGTGCTTTTATAAAATGGAAAACATTCAGTCTCCTCTGGAACCAGCTTGGTAATGTTTTGCTTTTGTTTGATAGTGCACACTCCTCAGATGAAAACCTTTGCTTAAATTAATCTGAAATAACGAAAAATGAATTAAACAGCTGAAATAATTTATCTTGAAAATTGTGAACTAAGCACACTTTTTATGATCTCTGAGATAAGTGTAATTTATGAGTATGCTATGTAATTATTTCAGGGATATCTACCCTGCAGCTTTTTGGCTGTTTTTCCTCATCCTGCTCACTTTCACAGCATTTCTGGATACCAGCAGCTTCTGAAGGCTGGCCAGTCCTTCCCGGTCTCCATGTAGCCCTGTCCATCACTGTAAACATCCCATTTTTTCCTCTGGACATAACATTCAAAAAAATATTTTTCAGCATTTGGAGGCCACAGGTTACCATTATTTGGTAACAAACTTCTTGATTACTTTTTCATATACAATATATGCTGCTTTAATCATTATACTTGTTCCTCTATTGAAAACTAAAAGATCCAGAAAAAGTGAGAATGTGGCTGGTAGAGTGAAAGACTGGCTGGCTTTCGAGAGCTCATCTTCTTTCTCTTTCAAATGCAAAGAAACTTGATAAACCATAAAGACTAAAACAATGAATAAATAAGGAAGATTACTGAATGCCTGTTGTTTTCCAGGTCATAAACTACAACAGAAGCAGAAACCAATATCAAAATATCACAAAATATCTAAATATTGTGGAGACTGGAAAGAAAGCTACGCACTGGGAAATCTCATTGTATCAAGACTTTGAGCTGTTCTTTCTCTAAAATGGGAAACAGGCACAGCCACCAGAAAAACCCAAAACCCTTTTGCCCAGAGTCCCTGAATTGCAGTGAGGTTTAAAATACAAGTGAAGATCCAAACCCACAGCAGTAATGTAGGCCTGCTGGTCTCTTAGAGAAATAACAGAGTCCAAAGAATAAATCCTGACTGTACAGACACATTACTGAAATCAAATCATCATAGCAAAAAATATATTTACCTCCAAATCTTGCAAAGAATCGTGGATGAGTTTGAGCACTGATTTTCTTATTCATGATAAAACACTCATGTCACGTAAGCAGCAGAAAGAAGCACAACTATGTCTTGTTTTCTTAAATTATCTAGGGATTACTTGACCAGGAAATCACTAAGAAAATCACATTGTAGCTGATCGATGCCTGCAGCACAAATGTCACAGCCTTAATAACTTCCAGCAGAAGCTGAAAACTTCACCCCATACCTAAAGCATAACATGATGGCAGAAAGCCCTGGCCTACAGAGCACAAAAGCCCAGTCGGACATAGATGCTGCCCTGGTCCCTGCACTCTCCTTTGTGTAGATGAAGGACACACACATTGGGCTGCTCAGATAGGACAGAAGATGGAAAGTCACATCTCAGCCCCTCTTGCCAAATCTGAATTCCAAAGACCACAGTTTGCTTTCTAGATTAAATACCACTGGAAAAAGAGGTCTCCAGACTGAGCTACTGTGATGAAAACAGAAAAGTAGAGTCTGTGACAAATAATTCTGCAAATAATTCTGCTTTGTGGTATTCCTTGAAAACCAGTATTGCAGAGTCCTGCTTCTGGTGGACAGTTCTATGCAAGTGAATGAAAAAAAAATAGAGAGATTTTAAGTGAGAGACATCCAGCAATAAGGAAAGTTTGGGGAGAAGCATTGCTGGGAAGTTGCTGTGAAGTAGCGGTCACCATACCACAGAACAAAAACAAGACAGAAAGAAAACTGAGCAATTATATCTTGCTGTTGATCTCAGAAACAAGAGCCTCTGTCTTTCCTTTAAATATTTAGAAAGCCAAAACAAGGCAAATGTAGGAGAAGGAAAGACAAACAAACAGAAAGCCCTCAGTATTCTCTACTCTTAAATTGATAACATTTGTGAGAACTCACTGCCATAAAAAACAGGGCTTCCCAAACCAGCCAAATTCAGACAGCACACTCCAAACAGAGCAGAATCAGATTTCTCTTTTCTTTGTCAAAAATAAAAGATACAACTGGATATTTTAGTATTGTCTGAAATATAAGAGGGCCCAGGTTCTCATCAGTGCGTGCTGTTCCCTCACTCTCAAAGAGGGGAGGAAACAAGGAGCTCTGAGGAGGAGGCAGCCCTCCCCCTGCCTTCCTCCACTATGGTGCTCCCAGCACTTCTATGTGTGAGGAATGCTAAGGCACACGAAGATGTCACAGACCAGGCACCAGGCTGTGATGTGAACACCTGCTATTCGTCATGACATCAGGGCCTCAAAGATGTCAGGTGTGAGAGCTGTAGGTTTTTCTGATTTAAAACCTTGTGCACATCTGTGCATAAGGTAGTTTTTCACAATACTTGTTATCTTTTCTGAGGTATCCAAATAATGCTTTCAGTGTATTTCCCTGCTGCAGCCACATTTTCCTCTTGTGAGCAGATCATGTAGCTCGAGACATACACTGTGTTCTGGCTTCCTCCTTCTCTTACTCCTTGCATGTCCCTTCACTAGGTAACCACATTGCAACAGCACAGTACTTTTAAGACAGAGACAGGTCACTCATATTCCAGGTCAGCCAGATTGTGGGTTTATGCCTTGTAACTACAGCTCTTACAGGCTCAGGCTTGTTTGGTAGAAAGATAGAAAATAAACAGAAATGATTTTGTGTCACTTGGGAATTTCTAAGATTTTAGGTTTCTTAGACACAACTTCAGCCTTCATAGAAATTCCTAACAGCATTTGGTAGACTTCTCCAAGACTCTGAATGAGCCAGGACTGTACTTGGACCATGTGAGAACACAGAGGTAGGATTGCTGGGCTGGAGCTGGGAACCTTGGCACCTAGCAGGGTACGTTTCATCTATCTGGAAGATGAACCTTAGAGTTAGGGTACTATGGTTGGGCTGAGGTTAGACTTGATGATCTTTGAGGTCTTTTCCAGCCTGAGTAACTCTATGATTCTATGCTTCTATGATACTGTTAGCATATATACTCAAAAAGCCAAGAAAAAGACTGCAAATACACAAATATAATTCCACTAAGTCAAGGATAAGGAGGACTATCAGAATTGCACACTCAGTATTCAAGACTTCAGTTATGTGCTAAGGAGCCATTAACCAGAGAAGAGCAGTACAGTAATACATTTCTTGCTGCCTGGCCATACAACCCCATTCCAAAATACTTTCTTAATAATATAGAACTGCTCTGTAGTTTCTTTACAGTACAAGAGTGGAGCACAGGGACCCTGCTGAAGTCTTTGCCTTATCTAAGTTGCCTAATCTGTAAGACAGTATTGCTTGAAACAACCCAGCCTTCTACTTGACCCTTTAGCTCCATGTTTCAATTTCAGTAGTATAAGACTGCTGTTATTATAGGTGATTGTTTTACTTGAAGCTTCAGAAAATCCATTTTAGTCCACAATGTGACTGCTTAAGATACTTTCACAAATGAAAATCCATAGTAATTTTCACATTATGAAATCTAGATCTAACTGTAGAAAGCTACTCAAGCATATGTAACTATGATAGGAAATTGCATCTATCTCATATGGTAGTTTCATGTTTGTTTCCCACATCTGAATTTCTTTGGAGGTCTGGAAGAGGTCTCTAGAAAGACCAGGGCAGCATTTCCAGTACCAGAAGATGAATTAAATGGTGTATTATCCTGTAAGCTTGGCTGTGAAGACTAACGGCAGTACAGCAAGATGAAAAAAATAGAGTACAACAAGGTTCAGATGAAACAGATTCTGATTTGTCTGGCAGGTCTACATAATTTAAAGGCACAAAGCATAGCCAGCCTGCTAGAATGAATAAAGCACATCCTGCTGTGAATGAGGAGACCTGTGTTTGATCGTTTCAAAATTTTGGACTATGAGGGAAGAGATTAGGGGTTTCAGTAGAATACAAGGGCAATAGATTAATATTTGGTCAATGCAGTAAGAAGTAGCAATTCTGAAGAACACAGGAGATGTGACACAGTGGTTTATTTCAATTTGCAACCTAGTGGTCTCCTTAAACCCTTACTAAGGCTGAAGTCCTGTTCACCCTAGTTGCACCTCACCTCACGGCTTCCTTTAAACAAATGTATTATGAGATGATAGACAAATATGTTCAGAGTCCTGAGATATGTGAACTGGTATGAAAGATGCAGGGATCAGGTTATAAATAAAATCCATGTTGTTTATTCTTTCCTGTCTTAGTAAATGTTTTATCATTTCCTTTCCCAAAGGCTACAGAAACTATAAATCCTGGCACTCGTAATATAGGGAGCAAAAGACATTTGTAAGCCTCTTCTTGCCCATGCCATTGCCTTCCAGTTTCCTTATTCTCTTCCAGACATGAGCAAGCACATGCCTTCCTTCTAAATTCTTTTTCCCATTGAGTGTACCTGCCAGACATCAAACTCCCTGCTCCATAAACAGCCCAGAAATTGCCTCTGAAGCTTTCCATGCTACCATTACCCAACCAGTTCAGCTCATCATTCACAGAAACTGTGAAAACATCAGAATCTTTCTACAAATTGTCAGGGAAGTCATTTCTCAGGGATGTGCAAAAAAAAGTCAGTCCACTGGTTGTCCACTTACAAGTTGATTTTAATCATGAATGACGCTAAGCACTTAACAGTTGCTAATAAAAATAATGTACAAAGCTAAGTCAGAGCATTGTGTAGATGAATCCCACTTACTAGAAATCTCTGTGACAGTGGTGAATAAAGGAATACCCGCTCCTAAACTTAAACTAAGAATGTAATCCCGTGTATTTCATCTGTGTCTTGATGCATTTGTCTTTTACTTAACTGTAGCAGATAAATGTTTTTATGAGATTGTTACTTGGAGTACGTATTCCACCCTTTCTTGTTAAAAACTCTCTAGGGAAAAAAATGCAAGTTTTGTCAGGTTAAGATAAAATAAGGAATTTAAGGTTTAGTGAATAGTTCACAAAAAATCATTTGATGTAGATATTATGTGTGTTCCTAAAGTGAAGCAGTACATCATGTAGCATGTGTCGGTTATTTTTTAATTTTTAAATCCAATTAATTGTTCTAGCTACAGTACCACTAATTTTTATCTAGCTGATTAACTAGAGAATAATCCAAATACATTTCAAATTATAAATCTTTCATGATTTGGGAGATTTTATACAAATGTACATTTGACAGTGCTAATTTAAAGCAAATATCAAGCTTGATTAAACATTCCCAAGATAAGAAGGATAAACGATTGAATTATTTTATAGATTTAACTACCATTGATATGATGTTATAAACAGAAATATTTTGATGTTCATCATTAATTTTTAAAAATAATTCTTTGGGAAACAGCCAAGAAGGACTGGAGAAGTAGGTCAGAATGTATGCACAAAACATTTGTATTCCTAACTATATAAACACTAATTTATTTATTGAAATAATACACTGTTAATTATTTATTAAAGAAATTATAATTTTGCTGAGCTTCCCTCGGAAAGAGAGAAAAAAAAATCATTAAAATGTGGCTATCGCAGTAGCCAAGCCTGTGATTGTTTCACATCTCTGCCTCCCAACTGTTTGCCAAGTATTTATTCACAAATCACTCTCCATTGAAACATAATCTGCATCAGCATCTCCAGCAAGCAAGCGAATTACAAAGTGCTTTAGCAAGTGCCACACTTCAGCTTTAAAAAATATTCAGGTTTCCCTATTACATCTTCTGTCTCCATATGTAGAAGGCTAAAGCAGGAAAAAAGTCTTTAGGGATCTGTTTTCTGGAATTGTTGCTAAGGAAAGTAAATTTCACAATACCAGTGGCTATTTCCCCAAATCCAGGCTTTTAAAAATACAGATATACCAAACACTATTAAATAATACAGGAAAGAGAGGGAAAAGACTCTTTGTAAAAATTGACATTACACACATAGAAGTCCTTTTCTTTTCTTTTCTTTTCTTTTCTTTTCTTTTCTTTTCTTTTCTTTTCTTTTCTTTTCTTTTCTTTTCTTTTCTTTTCTTTTCTTTTCTTTTCTTTTCTTTTCTTTTCTTTTCTTTTCTCTTCTCTTCTCTTCTCTTCTCTTCTCTTCTCTTCTCTTCTCTTCTCTTCTCTTCTCTTCTCTTCTCTTCTCTTCTCTTCTCTTCTCTTCTCTTCTCTTCTCTTCTCTTCTCTTCTCTTCTCTTCTCTTCTCTTCTCCAAAAGAACACAACCACAACTTGTTTTATTACCAATGCACCAAAGGAATTTAGAACTACTCAGAGTATGATCAATCCTCTAACCACAGACTCTGGATGGACTTCACACAAATGCTCAGGTAAACAGAGAAAATATAAGCATGAATACACTCATAACCAAGAAAAAATTTGAGCATGTGTTTCCAGCTAGAGAATGAGTGGAACCATAGTCAACAACAAAGAAATATGCACCAGCACATTATTCTGCAAGGCAGTGCTGTAAATGAGAGTGTCCAGGGATGGCTTGCCTACAGTAATCTCAGTTGGCCTCTCTAGTTAATACATTTAAGCAAAAACATGGATTTTCTGCAGTCTGTTACTATGCTCAATTAATTTCTGCACCGGTGTAGATAAATAGCCATTTTTTTTCCTGTTTTCCATATGGTGTACTTAAAATGAACATATTTTTCTAATGATGTAATTTCATTTTGTTTCATTATTTCTACTGAAAAACAAGCAATATTGTGTCCAGCTAGTACATTAACAAATACAACCTGAAATTGGTTAATGCAACACACATTTCACTCAATATCAGTTATCTCTGTGTTATGGTGGAAAACAGAATTAACAAATTTATGGTTTTAGTTTACTTTTTTGTTTTTGTTTTGTTTTGTTTTGTTTTGTTTTAACCAATTATATGAACTGTTTCAGGGCGATTAACTGCTTTTCAGATTTACTGACATTCGTTCCTTTCTTATTTTGGGCAGCCCTTTAAAGGTTATGGAAGCATTTTTTAAAACTTTTTTTAAAACATTTCCCAGGTGGCATTAAATTAAATTCTTTACTGAATGCCAGATAGATTAGATCTACTGTATTTAATTTGCCCAGGAAATAATTTATCTTATCAGAAAAACAGATCAAGGTAGTCTGGTAAGACAAGCCTTTGGAAAACCCTTGTTGCATTTTATGCTTCATTTCTTCTTCCTTAATTATTCCTTTAAGGTTTTTCCTTTAGCCTTGAATAATATTGCAATAAGAATAATGGGCCCCAAGTGTTCAAGCTACTCTGGGTCCCCAACGTCATCTAAAATATAAGGGCCCTATTTGCTGATCTCCGCCTGGAGCTTCTTTATTGCTCTTGACAGATGTATTCAGACCACTGCCACTGTATCTGCACTGCCACGTACTTACTTATTTGGTGTTTTGGATGGAAATGTTCAGGCCTACATAACACAATGGCATTGGGCTTTTAGCATTACTCTCAGCTTGGTATTCTAATTTCCAGCCTGCCCTTGCCTCCCTGCAGAAAATGAATAAGACATTTGATTCAGAGTTGATGCCACACATTTTTTCTTGACTTCTTTTTCATTACACTATTTAGAGCCCCTCCTTCTTTATTCTCTGTTGCATTTAAATGTATGTGGCTAGGGGAAATTTAAAAAAAGAAAAAGAATAAGCATTTTTGTTCTGTTTGTTGTAATTTACAAGGTCTAATTCAGCTTGACTTTTGGCACTTATCTCTAGCTCTCTGTTTCATGGCCTCTCAGACAGTATACTCCCTGTCCCTTTAGGCTATCTGCATATTTCTTCTGCCCTTTCAGAAGTGGTTATTTATCCAGTCGGCTCTGGAGTCCTTTCCTACAAGATTTTACCCTTGATTAAGATGCAAGTTCCAGACAGTTTTCACACCTTTGATTTAAAGAAATTTCACGCCTCCTCCACATTAAAATCCCTAAGCTCTTTAATCCAGTTGACCTCATTAACTAGTTTCCTTAATTTTTCGAAGTTTATCCTTTTGAAATTGAGATCCTTACAAGCTTGGGTGCAGCTGTGGTGATGGGGGTGGAGGCTGCAGTGTGGTGCAGCTGCTGGTGCTGGCATGTCAGTTGGTGCCCGTGATGCTCCAAGTGTTGTTAATGGGAAGGGATGCCACGCTCCCCTCAGATCCCCCTCCAAGCTACTTCTCTTCCAGTTAATTAAACAGAATAATTCAGCGATGATTTGATAATAAGTTATTTTCTACCAGCTTTTTCTTAATACCCTCTTTGCAAAAAAAAAAAAAAAAAAAATCAAGATACAAGAGAATAATCTGTTGCCCGGAAGAGGACCCTGTCCTATGAAATATGACCTTGTTGGCCTGTACTTGAACCACTTTGGCTGCTCATCACCAAAGTGATTCTGATGATAAAAAGTATTCTTCTATATTCCTTTTCCCTTTACAGACTGTCACGTCACTAAAATTCTCCATAGCAATGTTTTACTTATTTTATATATTGCTACTTACAAGTATGTACATTAGTAACAGTTTTCTACTCTGGGATGCTATCCTACTCTATTTATCACATGCATTTTTTAAGTACATAGTACATAGTCTCATAAGCTATGTTAACAGCTCCAATTCTCTCACTTCATTGCTGAGGTTCATTTTATTATCATCCAGTTTTTCTGTTGCCTCATATTATTCTGGTGATAATTTTTTAAATAGCGAGCTACAGACTTTCCAGTAACTGTTTCAGCTGCTTAAGTACTTACATCTTCCTTAGTATAACAGTGGTTATTATCTACATTGCTCATGTCTGTATCCACTTTTATTTCATTTTACCCTCTGCTTTAAAGGACAGTTTAGCAATTTTGTTATTGATAATCACAATATAATCAGGCATATTACCTGTTACAGAAGTTAGCTGACTTATGACCTAAATCACTAAGGTTTTGTACTAGAAGCCTGTCCTTGCTGGAAGCTGTCACACACACACACACAAACAAAAAAACAAAAAAAAACACCACAATGAATTGGTAACTGACATGTAAATATTACTGCTTATTTACCATTCTGCCTGCTAATATTGAGAGACTACATTATCTCCTTGTTATTGCCCCAAGTTCTTTCTGAAAACTGGGAGTTGTTTATTCCTGTGCATTTTATTATGCTTTCTCTACCTTCTAAACCTGAATGTTGGAAGCAAAGGGACCTTTGCTTTTCCTATTGGGAGGCTTCTGTACACCTTAATATGTCTCTGCAAGCAAAAGATTTTCACTTTATCGGTAATTTTTCTCTTCTAACTTAGCCTAACTCTGTCAGTCATAGGCAACTAAAACACAACTCATGGCTGTACCAATATAATAACAATAATAGCAGAAAGATGTAACCCCACAAACTTCCCTTCCCTGTTGTTAGTGTTTAAATGGCTCAGCCACTATTCGTATGTGTTTGCCGGATCAGACTCGGGAAGCCAGAATGTACACCATCCATTAGCTGTCAAGCTCCCCTGTGTTAGATACCAGCCCCAAGGGAATAACTAAAGCACGGCAGAGCGAATCTAACAGCAAAATGAAATGTGCTTGTGCAGTTGCCTGTGAAGATGGGCATCCAGTTCAGTGAGTATAGCCCTGTGTTGCAAAGAACAGGATAGTGGCATGTGTTCTTTTATGTGGGGCAAGCAAACAAGAACATTTATATGTTGGTACTGCTCTGATTCTGTGAAGTATAGGGAAAGATAAAAGTACACAAGGCAGAGCATGTGTCTTCTAGGCACAGTCATGCTGTGGAGAGAAGTAGTTTATCCCTGCTGGGTACATCCATCATAATCCAGAGCCTGGAAATATGTTATTAGAGTGCATTCATTCCAGAGCTTATGCTATGTATATTTGCTGTTTACACTGATTTGCTGCAATGCTGGTGTCAGTTAGCTTCTGTGATCCTTTCCTATGATTTTGCCAGTAATGAGCACGCTCACCTGCCTAAAGTTAACAAGATAATTTTTCAAGTATGAGGAAGAATCAAAGTTACCGCAGTGCTTTGTCACAGCTTAATGGCTGAGCCAAAAAAAAAAAATGGGGAAAAAATATAAATAAAATAAAATAAAATAAAATAAAATAAAATAAAATAAAATAAAATAAAATAAAATAAAATAGCAAGTTAGAATCAAAATGGCTGCAAAAATGAAGTTAATGTCTCATTTACACTTAACCTCTGAAAATCAGAAGATTACAACATGAAGATTGAAGCGTATCCATAATTTAGCTACTGTTACTGATTTATCATAAATCAAGTGGAGACTTTAGCAATTGAGTGTTTTCACAAGAACATTCCATAGGAAGTAGACATGCTAGCACTTCTTATTTATGACATAAATTTGTAAACAGGCAAATTGATGTGCTCTTCTGTCACTTTGTCTCCTTTTTGTTTTTAATGTGTCTCTTGTAAGTTTTTTAACTGGATCTCTAGTTCAAGTTCAACATGCTGAGAGAGAAAATAAAGAGGTTTACAGGAAACTAGTGTGGAACACATGTTGCAGCATTCATTGAACTATCTTCAGATGGGGAAGTGCTGAGGAGGGAAATAGTATTTCTTGGGACAGCCATTGTTTATTGCTTTGAATTTGTGGAGGCTGGGAGAAAAGTGGAATAAACTGTTGGAATGGGGAGCTGCTGGTCACAGCTTTCCTCTGTGATGTTCTGCCCTCTTACCTGATTAGTGAAGATGCTGAAAGACAAATCAATTTACATAACAATTATCGTTACTTCATGGTTCCCAGAACTCAAAGTATAGACAATCCCTATCCAAAATATCAAAACAAAGAACACTCCAGTCAATCTCTTTTCCCAAAAATGTATGTTGTGTCCACACTTGCCTTACAGGGAAAGGATCACAAAAGCAAGAGATAGAGGGGTTTGCTTTTCTGTCTGGGATGAAAGCTGCAAGATTGAGAGCTGTGAAACACGATGGAATATAGTACCTTTATTTTCATTTTTCCAAAGGACCCAGGAAATTAAAACCAACCCATGAAAATAGCTCATATTTTAGCTTATCCACAAAAAAAGTAAAGGCCAGTTTCTATACACATCTTTTTAGATCTGTGAATCACTAGTCAGGAGTCCGAATGGCAAAAGTCTGTTCCCAAAATGATAATGTCCTGAAATACACACGCATTCTTTAATGTACAGCACTACTTTAATGCTGATTCTGAGTATAGGAAATATTGGTAAAACTATGCTTCTGGTAGCTTAGTTGACAGTGTAGAAGAAAGCATAACCAACAGTTAAATAAACGACTATGGCTCACACATACAGACAATACTCTACTACAGCTTTTAAGTAATCATTGAATAAAACAAAGCTAGCTTATTGCTTTGAGCAAAATAATCTTTATAACATGACTCTTAAGCAACTCAGTAAATCACTCCTCAGTAATTTCTTTATCTAACTGGCTCAGTATCCTTGATAGATTCCTGATAGCCCTAAGAAATATTTGATCAGTGGGTTGCCTACGTGTATAATCTTTACTTATTTGCTACACTAGTTTATCTCATTTTTTCCTAGCTGAAATCCCATTTTATTACTTCATTGTGAAACATTTTCTCAGTACAGAGGCTGAATTTATTAGACAGCTTAGACTCCTACAGCCCTCTGAAGGACTGAGCATTCTGTTGTGATTATGTGACAAATTATACCAGAGAAATGCCTTTGCCCAATACTGCATTCTTCCTAAACATCTACATTGTACTGGAGCAGTCATGAAGCCTTGTCTTTAAAACAGAAATATAGTTTATGCTCCCCTTTGGACAGTAAGGAGAGAGAGGAGCTGAAGTGAGGGCTCTGTTGTTTATAGCATTGCTGTTTGTGAGCCAGAATGGCTGAAGCATTTTAGGAGACAGCAGTTTTTTAAAGAACTGCCTATATGCAAACAAAAGTTGCTGGTGACTAAAAATCACAAACATGTCTAAGCAGGTTAACTCTTCAAGTGATATGAGATTTCCAGCTACCACAAATAAGACAGAAGAACAGAGCTGCGGCTTTGTGCACATAGGCAATATTGGATTTTGCCCTTACATTTTCCTAATGACCACATGCTAAGTAAATAACTTAAAGCAGCTACCCCAAGGCACATCTCTTGTGTAGCAGGAGAAAGGTTAACGTTGCATATAGTAGTTTCTGACTTCTGCCACTACTTAACAGTTTACTTTCACTAAAATTAAACAAAATTGTCATCCAATTAATGGCCTGAGTTTCAGATTGCCTCCGGTATTGTACTTGTTTTAGAATTGAATCTAACTACACCATTAAATCTAATATATGGTTGATCTGGTGTTCGGAGGGAAATCATTTGCTGAAATATTGGTTAATGGTGAGTTTACTCCAGGAAAAAAGAAGTAATAATTTGCATCGTTTGATTATTTTGTTTTAAAAGTAAAACATCTTCTCAAAGTGATGTGGAACCAAAGTTGCACACACCAAATGCAAAGATCCTTAAAAAATTCATGGCGCCTAAAACTCAGATCAGAATAAGGAAATATGTGACTACTATCGAACATTTTCCTGCACTTCTGTGTCATTAAAAATAAACACTTCTAAAGTGCTATATTAGATTAGCAAAGTTAAAAGTTAGAAAGAGATTAAGAACCTGGACTCATGCATACTTATACTGGATAGATGTAGTTTAGATAGTGGAAAATGTCCTGTAAGGAGGAAGTAGAATGCAAAATATATCAACAGTTTCAAGTAGAAAATCCACTAATTATATTGCTGCCACTGTGAAGTTAATAAGAGTAAAAATTATTAAGTAGTTAAATATCCATGGGGATATTTACTATTTTTGTAGAATAGTATGGATACTTAGAATTCAGTTAGCTTAAAATGACTCATTCACATAAGTACTAAATTAGTCAGCAAAGGTTTTTTCATTAAAAGGAGTTCTGGGAGTAAGTGATTTCATTCATTATCTAAACTACGATAAAAACACAAACAAAACCACAAATGCCGGTCTCCTAAATTCTAATTTTAGTTATTTTGTTTTTAAAGGTCTTTTCTGAACTGTTTTGGTTCTATCCAAAGGAGAAATTCATGGAAATCCCAAGCTCTTGTGAAAGGAACTATACCCCAAATCAAGCTTAAATTTCCAAATTAGACTTTGAGCCTAACAATATTTTTCTAGGGATCCCATTGGTTTCACATGGGCCCACTTTTCAAGCCTATCAAGTTCCCTCTGGATGGTATCCCTTCCTTCTGTTGGGTCAAGTGCACCACTCAGCATGGTGCCATCAATAAACTTGTTGAGAGTACCCTCCATCCCACTGTCCTTATCATTGACTGAGATGTCAAACCCAAGACAGACCTCTAGGGGTCACCATTTGTCACTGGCCTGCACCTGGACATTGAGGCGTTGACAACTACACTTGACTGTGACCATCCAACCAGCGCTTTATCCACTGAATAGTCCAGCCTACAAATCAATATTTCTCCAGTTTAGAGATAAGGTTGTGGTGCAGTATTTTGTCAAAAGGCCTTGCACCAGTCCAGGTAGATGAATCAGTTGCCCTCCATTTGTTCACCAATGCTGTCAGTTCATCATAGAAGGCCACCAGACTGCTCGTGCATGATCTGACCTTGGGTGAAACCATGCTGACTGTTTTGGATCACATGTTCATCTCTCACGTGCTTTAACATATCCTCCAGAAGGATCCACTCCCTGGTCTTCTCAGACACAGACCTGAGGCTGTAGTTCCACAAGTGTCCCTTTGTATATTTATTAGAAATGGGAATTCCCTTTTTCTAGGCACTAGGAACTTCTGACAGCCATGAGTTTTCAAATATGATGGAGAGTGGATTGGCAAGCATATCAGCCAGTTCCTGCAGGACCATAGGGTGCACAGTGTCCAACCCCAAAGACTTGTATACATTTAGGCTCATGAGGTGGTCTCTGACTTGTTCTGTTCTTACTACTGGGGAATTTAACTCACCCAAACCCCACCTAAAGGTTCAAGGGTGTGAGAGTCATGGGGAGGCTGACTGGCAGTGAAGACTGAGGCAAAGAATTCATTGAGTAACTCAGCCTTCTCGATGTCTGCTGAATCAGCTCTTCCTTCTCATTTATCAGGGGCATACACTCTCCTTGGCCTGTCTCTTCTGACCAGTTTATCTAAAGAATCCTTTTTTTTCTATGACATGTCTATTAATTTTCATTCAAAAATTCATATTTCCTGCTTTCTTCTCTTCTTTGAAGAATACTCTGGGAAACATGAGCTGTAATGACTCATGAGCTGATAAAATGCCCTAACTAAGAAATAATTGCCAGCTCCAGATTTTGGACTATTATGACCACTTTTTCCTCTTCCTGTTGTGAAGAAGAAAACACGAAAAAAAGAATCCCCATATTTTTAGAATTGATCCCAGCTGCTTAATTTTTCGGGTGCAGATGCTTCTCTAAATGAAGAAATGTGCTACATAGAGCATCTCACATGTCCAGGAGGTGCTATATTCATAGGAGCAGTTGGTTACAATTACTTCACAAGTAGTATCTTGTAGAGTATGGTGTTTGTTGATGATAGAGAATGAGACACAAAGACTGAGAAAATCTCACAGATTAATGGTGTCAAGCTTCTTAGGAAGCTTGAGCACATAAACAGAAAGAGAGCACGACATGTTCATGGTGTCATCCCAAGGTTAGTTACTGCCACTAATGCTCACCAATGATTTGTGCAGTGAATGATTGGTTGCAATTGTGTAATCTTCTGTCGACGCTTCAGTGATAGCTGGCCTGTACTTCCTACATGCAATGTAGTTAGTCTTTCACAAAAGATATTTTTAGCAAAATTAGCAAAAAAAATAATCTTTACCATTACTACAGTATTTGGCATCCACTATGGTGGATTCTGACGTTTTTAAATAAATTTTTGCTGTATTCGGATTATTCTAAATGGATATCTTTATCTGCACAGAGATAATAAGAAAGTGGAAAGAAATAAGATGTGGATAAAAAAAAAAGGTTGCTATACAACCCGTAGACCAAATGAAGCTGGCTTTCTACAACACAAGGAACAACAGTCAATATCCACATATTAAAATAAAATCCAGATTTCCATTTCTTTACTGATGATCAGGTAATAACTGCATCAACAATTTCTTTGTTTAGTTTTGGCTGTACTCATAAGCTATACTGGACATTAAGGTCTTCAGATGAGTTATGTGACACTGTGTTAAAAGAACAAAAAGCATTCAACATGTTGTCTTTGACAGAACGGATTCAAGTTTTTACAAATTTGTTCAGTTGGATCTTCTGTCTCAAGGAGCTGGAAGATTTTAATTCTGACACATGAAGACCTTGTGTGTCTGTACATTAACTTTTAGATCTAGTGTTGCAAAGATAGTGACGTAACAAGGCACAACATTGTAAATAAAAAAGCAGGGCAAAAGGGTGTTGATCATTTGACAGGACAAGTATCACATTCATTGCTTTAGTGCAGCAAACACAACTTTGTTCATAGTGATGCAATATACAAACACAGCTCTCACCTTGAAAGAACCAAATGCTTCCATTGTAAGAGTGAGGCACAGAATGTGACACCTATGTTCATTTTTAGTATATTTCTTCATTGTTTATTAGTTAGCTTCAGAACATGCCAGTTTCAGGATTACTCTGCCATGGAACACCTTCATCCCTTAAGGAGATCGGGGCTACAATATGATTGTACCTCTCCCACTGTCATTCTTGTGTACTGACTAAAATATGCTTTTATTTGTTTTTGTTTGTTTGTTTGTTTGTTTTCTTACTGTACATAGCACATTCTGTAGCCACTCCAATTTTCCCAGCTTAAATCATACTGAATATAGTTGCCCAAATTTTTAGTACTTCAGTTGCCTGACTCCTTGTAAAACACAATGGTGTCTGGTATATCTGTCTAGATGGCTTAAATAAGAATCACTATGTAAGCAAAAGAACCAGAAGAAACAACAGAATAGGACATATGCCATCACTTTTGGAGAAAAGGCAGCTCTATCAGAGATAAATATTCCAGGGAGAATGCAGTATCCCCTTGAAAGGGAAGTTAATAGTGAGCAGAGCGCAGTAATTCTCATGCAGCACCAGAAGCAAATAGATTAACAAGGAAATGCCAGACTCAGAGGAAATTACAATGCATGCTACTTTGTTTATTGCAGCTAACCAAATGCACCTGTACTATGAATTACAGATAGTAAAAAAAAAACAAAAAATGTACAGTAAATACAGTATCTGCACATTTACGTTTTCAGGTATTAAAATAACAAAATTTCAGTGTCATTTACTTTTCAACAGAAAATAAATGAAATCTTCATATGTTAAAGTTATGAGTATTTTCATTAGCTTTTAGATACAGTGTCTGTGCTAGAATCCATTATCTAGTACATTCTGCTTTCCAGATAAAACTTTCAAATGCTTACATTTCATTGCACGTTGGTTGATTGGATAATTTGAACATCAAAGGAACCTTTCATTTAATTTAAGCCGTAAAGTTGTCTTTTGCTTTATTAACTTTCGATCAATAAACAAGCAATTTGGAAATGTAATCAGGAAATGCTTCCAATTGGCTGACAATGTATCAAAGCCAGTGCTTGAAGGCAAGAGCAAGCTGTAACAAGCAGTTTATTACCAGTAGCTGTTACTGACATTAGTCAAAACCAAGAAAGATAAAATGGAATAAGAAATGTAATGCTGGAAGAGCCTTGGGCGCTGTGTTCTCTTCTTCCTTTTGAAAACTGCAAGCCTGTCTTTGATATGATAACAAATATAAACTGTTTAAAAACACCAAATGCAGAAAAACTGAGACCAGCCTGTCATGGAGTTAATCCATTCTAGAGTGACATACAAATAGTGTAACATCCAGCGGATATATGTTATGGAAATATTTTGAATTGGATTTACATGTAGTGAGCAAATTGGAACTTTTGATTTTATGTGATATTGTAATGTGCATGTTCTCATATTAACTGAGTGTAATCCTATTTGAAGATAATGAGTTTTCAATAGGCTCTCCAGTCTGAAACTGCATCAGAATATTTTGATTTTGACTGGAGAATGTCCAGAATGGACTTAGAAAAATTTGCCTACCTCTGATTTCTGGGGTACCCCTTATTCCTGAGGGGAATTTACATATTCTTGGGCAACACATCACCCAATAAACTAACAAAATGGTGCGATCTTCTAATTTGTTTTGACAGTGTGCTATTTTGCTCCATGTTACCTATAGCCCAAAGCAGAATACTGGGATAGGTTTTATCCCATTTTTATTTAGTATGTCACTCCAACAATTTTGTAGTTTTTTCTCAATTATTTAAATACGTTTAAAACTTATTTAGGAGGGAGGGAGAAAGGGTGGGGAAGGAAGGAAGGAAGGAAGGAAGGAAGGAAGGAAGGAAGGAAGGAAGGAAGGAAGGAAGGAAGGAAGGAAGGAAGGAAGGAAGGAAGGAAGGAAGGAAGGAAGGAAGGAAGGAAGGAAGGAAGGAAGGAAGGAAGGAAGGAAGGAAGGAAGGAAGGAAGGAAGGAAGGAAGGAAGGAAGGAAGGAAGGAAGGAAGGAAGGAAGGAAGGAAGGAAGGAAGGAAGGAAGGAAGGAAGGAAGGAAGGAAGGAAGGAAGGAAGGAAGGAAGGAAGGAAGGAAGGAAGGAAGGAAGATAAAAGACGAAGGAATAAGAAGGGAAGAAAGAAAAAAAGTTGATGAATTGATTTGAGAAGAGAGTTATGAGTATCAATTAATAGATATAATCTCACTGACTGTAATTAAAGATGTTACAGAAAGCACAAATGGATGCAAGAATAGGAAGAGAAAATGTTTTGGTTGCTTTTTGAAAGTTTTGTGTGTTGGCATATTGGGCTGAGCACAAGGAATACTGATGCTAGAGTAATATATTTTATCAACTTAAAAACTATTTCCTGGTTCTTCCAGTTAACTCTACAAGTTTCATTTAAAAAAATAGCTATTCTACATATAGCTGTAGATGAACACAAAATAATAATACGTATCAATTCCAAATCATTACTACAATCCAATCAGATCTTAAACTCCCTTTTCCCTTAGGTGTCAAAATCTTAACAGTGGTTGCACCATATTTGGTGGTCGACCATATTTGGCCCATAAACACTTTGATCTTGAACTATCGTTGAGTCCTGCAGAATGCCAAGTAGACCTAGCTTGTAATCAGACATTCTATAAACTGTGTTCATATTGTCACATTTTGCTGGATAGGAAGTATCAAAGCAAACTTTTTTCTGGGTGTAAGTTACTGAAAAGGGAAATTAATATCACATTCCAGGTCCAGAAAAAGGGCAGTGGGTTTTCGTGAGACTATATAATTTCATGCCAACTAAATAGATACCATCTAGACTTTCATGGCAAAATATCCAATATTGTTCATTAAATAAGTTTGAACTGCAAAGCATCTTCTACTAATAGACAACAAACGACCGAAAAAAAGAGGAGACTCATGTGTTGACCATTAGTACATATCATTACATTGAAGTTTCATGTTGCCAGACTTGGGCCTAAATCATATATGTTGAAATCATAACACTGATATGTGATGTAAGAGATGGTTTCAGTGATTTCTCATTAACAAGTCATCCTATGTTACTAAAAGACATTTGTTCATCAGCAACAATTCTGAAAATTACCATGACATCACACCCATTTGAAAGTCATAGGAAAACACTACAGTTATCCAATTACACCATACCAAAGACCATTTTTTTCTCTGTTGTAATAAGAAAGACTTTGAAACACATCTTCCTGTATCTGTATCTGTTGCAGAATCTGTAACACCAGTGTAAGTTGGAGTCAAAGAGCCTGACCCTGTGATCATTGTAGTAGGAAGATAATAGGCTAATCATAAGAGAAAACAGTTGTACTTAAATGCTGTAATAAAGTGCATCCTGGGAGACAGTGACATCTATACTGACAAGCATAAGCTCAGAATGCTGTAAGTGGCTTTCTCCTGGAGAAGAACCAGGATTTTCCATGGGAAATACAAAAGATACAATGAGCACAATAATGCTTTGATATAGAAAATCCACAGCTACAAAACACAATTTCTTAACATAGTGACCACTATTAGCTATGCATTTTTGCCTGTAATGAACAAGGTCTTCCATGGCACAGTCATAAAAATCTTCACCAATGAAGGTGAGCCATTGTCACTGTCTCCACTGCTGAAATGCTCCATCTGCTCCTTGGTCTCCATAAATGTTCAGCAAGTGTCAGTGAA
>NC_140663.1:22879146-22896646 GCF_054131305.1 Coturnix japonica
AGTCTTGTTTCAGCTGAAAAACACTGGGGGCTTTACAAGCTTTATTTTCTTTGCCGTGTCACTTCAGACTTCAGTATCTGGAGATATGCTGAAAGGTTTGGACAAGCAAAAACAGTGCCAAAGCAGTATTCATGGCAAATCATGCTAAAGAATTCCAGTTTCAGTTGCATTGTGAAGGATTCTCTTAAAACATAAGCAAATGAAAATACTAAAAAAAAAGCTGTCAAAAATACTTCTGCCATTTTGTGAATACAGATCAGCCTCAGAGGCAAAACAAGTGTAGTCTAGAAATTCTGTGACTGAGCCAGCAAGGCTTTGTGTTCAAGGTAATGTTCCTGTGCTGGAGGGACTGGTTAGGACCGTCTACATATGCTGGAAGTCAGGGAATATTATATCAAATATAGTGTAGAGAAAACCCGGCTATATGGCTGCCAGCCTGGAGCTGGCTCCCATCCAGAAAGCTTGAAGAATGGGAAGAGAAGCTTAGGTCTGTACTCATTCATCTGTACAGACATTTGCTTAAACACTCATTTGCAAGTCAGGAGTAAGATCCTACCGGCTTTTGAGGTTCTACTCATTTTTCCAAATGGCCTTAAATATCCAAAAAGATTGATCAGCCATGACAGAGATAAAACACTGCTTCCCTTGCTTTCCTCTGACATCTTATGTTTTAGCCGTGGCGAATTGGATACATTTTAAGTTTTGGAAGGGAATTTCAACTATAGAAAAAAGATTCTTAAAGGAAGAAAAAAAAAAAAAAAAGAAAGAAAAAAAAAAGGAAAAGAGAAAATATAATAAAAAAATCACTGAGTTTCTAAGGTTAAAAAACAAACAAACAAACCAAAAACCATAGGGAGAAGAGATTTTCTCATACCAAAATATAAACCAGAATCCACACACCTCTTCAAGTATTCAGTTATGAAAATGAAAGATTTTCCTCTAAAATCTTCCAGCAAACAGTTTCCTCCTCCAGGCTATGATCAAATAATTGTATACTTTCACCCATTTTACTGCTTACAATAGGCCTAATCATTTCTAAACCAAAATTCATCTTTGAAAGTGCCCACAGCACATTCTTCTTGGAGGACACTTTTCTCCACAACACTTCTTTTCTGTTTGACAGAATGGGTCTCTGTTTGGAGGACATTCCATAGGATCTTAAAATGTCTTTGTGAATTCAGATTTTAATGCCAGTTGGTAACCAAAAAAAAAAAAAAAAAAATTAGTTTTTTCTATATTTGTCTTTCATTTTGCATTTTCCACTAACAAGTGTTCAGAGTAGGATTTATTTTACTTTTCTTGGTTTAAAGCATGAACATTATTCTCCTTATTTATTTTCTATTTTTTTTTCATTTTGCTTTTCAATCTTAATGAGAAAACCCCAAAGCTTTATCTTAAATTCTGATTACCATTGCTGGCTCTTTGGATCTGACAAACATTAAAATATTACGAATGAATTAGTTTTTCAGAGCTCCATCAATATGATTACTTTCAAATCATATGAAAAGAAACCAGAAGTATTTAATCATAGTGGATTACTTTTTGATCTTCACTAGTCAAAGTAACATCAGTTGCCTTTAAAATCTCTGTTACTTTGGTCTAGCCCAGTTGTATTTACACTGCATTTTGACAGCTGTCCTCAGGCTATTGTTAAAACCAGGCCCATGATCCTGAAAGTACAACTGTTGGTGTAACAAAAAGAAGAACTCTGAGATGTGATTTCTCCTTTGCCTGAGGATGCTTGGTGACTCAATAGCCACGAAAATGGCATCAGGATGGCTGCAAATCAGCCAGGCAGGCAGAAAGTGGGAGACACAAGACATAAAAGTCTTGTACCTGTTAGACAAAAACTGTGCTCAGACCTCCATTCAGTATGTGCATGTTGTCCCTCTTTATTTCTCAGAAATTCCCTTAAGTGTTTCCTGATAAATAACTACCAACTTAGTTCTCAACAGTCACGAGAAAAAGAACAAGACTTCAGAGCACACTGTTGAATGTAGTGGAACTGCAACATGGTTCAAATAGACTGTATGGAATAAAGAAGAAAAGATTAAGTAGAATTCTTGCACATAGCAACAACTGCAGTTTAGCAGTTGTTGATTGCGGCAAGCTCTGATTTTCATACTTGAGACCTTTATATACCCACTGGTGTGAGTAATGAAGTGCTGTGCTCACATTAGTGCACAGTGTCCCTTTGGTCTACTAAGTACAGACCTGTAGTATATAATGTGCATACGTAGATTTATACTACTGATATTAATATACCGGCTATCAGATGAGAGAGTATCAATACTATCAGATAGTATTACCCACTGACTGTTTGCCTCCAAGAGTTCCTATGTAGGATCTTCTTCACCATGACTGAAGAAATTAATCTGCAGTTTCTATTGATCCTAGCCTGCCGTGTTGACCTCTGCATTCATTTGGCCTCTACTTATTACATAATACCCATATTCACCCTTTCCAATTTCACTTAGTAGCCAGTGCCTCCCTCTCATACAGGGGTTTCTTCCCAAACTTGTGTGTTTCAGTCTTCTCTTTCAGAGCCGATTGAGATAGTCAGAAAAGGTGAGATAAGATACTTTTTACTTAGCTGATTCATTGCACATTATTATAAGGTAGGAATGTCCAGCTCAAACTAGTACTTCTCCAGAAAAGGAAAAAAAAGGGGGAGAAAAAAATCAAGATAAAATCTTAGATGTGAATTGTCAAATTCACTCTGTCTGGATGGATGTCTGAGTTATAATAGGAAATAGAAAATGTGTATTCAGAACAATGAAGAAAACCATATTAGGCAAAAATGAATAAGGTGCCAAGGGTCTTACAAGAGGGCAAATCATAACCACCGCTCAAAGTGCAATAGATGGGGATATTGAGTAATAGGAAGATAAAGATCTAAATACAGATATTTAACCTCTGAAGGCCTTCAAGGGACTTGTTCTGTAGAAGCTAGATTATAGCTATATAAAGCTTAGACAGAAATGAACTCTGGCACTTTCAGAGGGTTTTTCTTTTCTTTTTTTCTGTTCTTTTTTTTTTTTTTTTTTTTAAAGGTTAAGTCATTTTTATGAATGCCAGTGAAAAATGAAGTCAGTTCAGCAGTTAGAAGAAGAGAACAGAGTGGAATGAATGAGATGGTCATCTTTCCAAGAAGAATATTAGAAAAAAAAAAAAAAAAAGCTATATTCAGTTCGGTTTCTTAAAAACTGAGTTTGTAGTCTGAAGATTTGTGTGGGGAGCAACTTTTGCCCTTTCATTTCACTAAGACTGAGAGTATATCCCAGGTATTAAAGTGGTGGTTTAGATCGGATTTTTTTTTTTTTTCTCTACACATGGTTAATTAGCCTTTGTAATCCCAAAATCCATTAGTGGTTCTTCAATGATTACATAGCATGAACAGTGGGCCTGTTAATAGATTTGTGTATTAATCCAGACCACTTTCTGACTGGGCCCCTCACAGGCTGAATGTGAGTACGTGTCCTCATCAGTGGTCTTCTGCACGGCAGACAGAACTTCAGACATCTGGTGATGCAACTGAACTGCAGAGGGGATGAAAATGAATCAGCTACTTTTGGAAACAGCGAAATAGTGGGGGAAAACAGTAAAGGCAGAAAGAAGATGAGTATCTCAAAAGTTGTCAAATCTGAGAAATTTCTTTGAATGATAACATCTCCAGCTCTACAGACATGAAAAGTATGGAACGTGCATTTTATTATCCAAATCAATTCTACCCCTTATGCTTGGATTTCTCAGCTGTAGAGCCTTATTCTACACCAGAAGTTCTTTCAGTTCTCGTAATAAAATTACATTGCAGTAAAATTACAGAAGTTCATTATTATTTTTTTTTTCCTAAACTCTCAGGTTTTTAATATGAACCTAAGAAGTTAATAAATAAATAAATAAATAAATTCATATATGTTTAAAAAGGTAACATGTAGGTATTCTCTAAAAAAATATTCCAGCACCTGTGGTTATTACCGAACACAGATACAAATCTGGATTTTTAATTCACAAGCTCACTTGCTTGAAGGCACATATTGCAAGCTCTCCATGACTATATTCTTATGTCAGTAGAAGTAAAGAGCACGGGCATCATTTTCTTTATGGATAGAATAGTGCGGTTGGAAATTAAGTGATTCCCTATCATTTTGCTTTGCAAATTCCCTCGTGCTTGTAGAGATTCTCCTGCTTTCTGTTAATTTATGCAAAGTGCTGTTAAACAAATCACTACATATGAGATAAGATAACATAATGCACTAATATATTTTTGTTATGATTTGGAAAATTACAGAAAGTAATGGTATAGCTAATCTGTTATAATTTTTTAATTAAATATCATTTGTAATTACAAATTGATATTCCCAATCCAATCTCTCTCATACTTACATTCCCTCATGTTTGCTACCAAAATGCAACACAGAATAATCTGCTTGGCACCATCCATATTCTCTCTGTTGTATGTTACATAACAATATTTTGATGCTGGCTAATGTATACCATGAATTAAATGTAACAAATTGCAAATATGAAACATGAAAAATTATCACCTTAAATAAGCAAGTGATAAAGGTATAAAAGAAGCTTTCCCAAACCTATTAGAGACAACCATTGAAAAATGCTGTGCTTTATATTTTCTAGAAATGAACTTAGAATATTCAAATAAGGTTCCAAATATGACTCCAAGTGAACCTCTCAGAGCACAGCAGAGTTTCTGAAGAAGAAGGAAGGCCAGCTCTCAGGTTTCCTGGAGATTTAATAAGTGTGACACTTGTGCTGCCTTCTCTCTTTGCTCTTGGCTGGCATGGCTGAAGCAGATATGGATATACAAAGAGTGTGAGTTCTTGGACACATAAAGTTAAAAGTTGGTTTGTGTGCAGTAGATCTGTATTACCTTCCCCCTTTTTCTACTTAATAATTGTGTTGACTCCATCTGACATTGTAAGGCCCTACCTATTAAACTATTGTCTTTGGATGGAACAGCCGCACATTTAAGCATGCACAGATCATTTCTCCCCAAACAGTTTTTTCTGGGCTTGATGAATGATAAGGAGAAGCATAATTAACTCAACAGTCTTAATCAGAAACTTCCAAAACATCTTTGAAGACAGACAAGTTCCTACAGAGAATGTTAAGGAATGAGAGCACATTCTCTTGGGAAACTTCTTTCTGTTAAGAAGCACATGCTGGAAAAGACCTCCAAGGGGGTGGACATTAGTAAAGTAAACTGAGGGTGTGGGAATTATTCTCGTGTATGTAACCTGCATTACTGTTATGCCAGTCAAGATAGTTAGTTCCCTGAATATTTACCATTAGCAGCTGTAGAAGCTATATCTACTGCATAGTAAAGCAGTTCCACCAAACTAAGATACTATTAGGTACAGAAACAAAGTGTTCTATGGCTGATGCTACAGGTGAGTTCTTCCTGAGAACTACTAACCTGAACTTCTAAAATTCAACTATTTTTATGTATCGATTGTGGAAACAGTATAGTACTTCCCAGCAGTTGAGGTATTCAGGTTTGCATCCCAGAAGAGAAATCAACCCTCCCTCCCAATTGGCTGCTCCCCGCTCTTCATTGTGAAATGTCCTCCATATCCTGCCACTAACCTACATGCTCCAAATCCTGCCATCCTTTTTCACCTTCACGGTGTTTTCTTTTGTGTATCTTCTAAGCACCACAATCTTTAGCTTTTAGTACTCATCACAGGTTGCTTGGTCGCAATATGAGTAAGTTTCAGTTAGAGGGGAGAAATAAAATGGACAGAAGACATGAAGTCTGTGTGTTTGGCTTCTAGTGGGAAAAAGAAGGCAACCACCAAGATAATTATGATTATGATTATAAAGACCTGATGCCTTCCATGTGACTCTGATGCTCTGATTTGACTGGTACAGAGAATGATACTTGAGAAATGAAGGGCTTTTGCACTGCAGAGGGAAGAAAAAATACAGAGCTAATTTGTGTAGTGTTTGTCTGACAAAAAAGAGGTAAGAGCCAACAATACGTTGGAAAAGTATAGATATGATTATTCAATAGAAATTTGAGGAAATTATCCTAGCACAGTCCAAGAGTCTAATGAGTCCATATTAAGAAAACTGCACAGTGCAGGTCACCCTATTATAAAACAGGATATTACAGAAATGGAGAAGGTGCAGCTAAGGGCAAGCAGGGTGCCACAGCAATACAATGATCTTAGTTAGACAGAAGGGTTAGAGAAACAAGATCCACAGACTAGGGAAAAGAACTAAGAGAGAGTGAAGTCTGCTAGAGTATTTTTGTGCAATATGTGTGACAGTTTTAAAGACAATACCTACTAGAAGATATTGTACCAGTACAAATGCAGAGTACAAAGCTAAGCAATGGCACCATCATTTAGGTTAATTCTTTTGCTCAGTGTACAGTAAATAACATACAGAGTATAAGTAATGATAAAATGGATTGAAGTGCTTTAAAATAGGGCCAATTGAATAGATACAGGTTCTCCTACTTCCAAAAGAATAAATGAACATTTTAACAGTATCTTTTAGAAATCTCTTTTTAAAACCTATGTGATCATATATCAAGCTAGTTTAAGAGTGAAATTTGGCTTTACGATGGGCAAAAAATTAGAACATGTTGCATAGGCATATGGAAGAGTTAAGCAAGCAGATTTTTGTGGTGATGTTTGTGTAAATCAGTTCTTTAAAAAAAAAAAGTGATAAATCTATACACATTTAAGTATTTATCTATCTATCTATCTATCTATCTATCTATCTATCTATCTATCTATCATCATCTATCTATTTATATATAGTAGAACTAAGCCTGAAAATAAATAAGTAAATAAAAGGCCATTCCATAGCTCCTTTGCCAAGCTTGAAAGTACATTTTACTCAGCAAAGTACTGTTGGTTTCATGCATTAAGGCAATTGAGATTTGAATTGATTTTCTTGAGAATATTGATTAGTCCAAATTAATTTTACACTATTTAGTACTCCGTTTGATACTCATAGCAGGCATTTAATCTGTATTTTTTAAACATGTCTTTGGAGCAATAACAGTCTCCACACAAGGAAGGAAATCCATCAAGGATATAAATATGTGATCCTAGAAATATAGTACCAGCCCAAAGGACATGGGATATTCAGTAAATTGTTTCAACATTCTCTTTTTACCAGACAAGCTACATCCTTTGTCCTTGCTGGCTCCCTGATAATTAGTCTCATCTATTTGTAATATGCTCAAACTGAAGGGATTCAGTATGACTCGGATGACTCAAGAGAATATATTTAATTTGTCTTTAAATTTGTAAAATTTTGCATAGATCATTACATGCAAAATGATTACTTTATAAAATAAGTTTTTAAAGACTGAGTGAAATACTTAGGCTTGCTCTGAAAGTATTTCCTCCCATTTACTTCTATGGAAACTAAAACAGATACAAAATGCACAGTAACACTATTTGATGGAGAAAATCCTCAGCTACAAAATGCTATTTTTCACCAGTATTCCTATTTCTATTGCTTCACTAAGCATCAGTAAATGTCAGTGGGTGCCATTTTTTCCACATGGAGGATTTCAGTGCCGCAGTATTGCTTCATACACGCTCCCATCTCAGACACCATTTTGTCACACTGCCCCTCTGCTGCCATCATGCAACAACACAAAGTGGAATATTTGTGAGAAGGTTCAGCCTCTACTGCTATACCACCAACACCTGCCTCTGATGCCATGGTTCAACACCATAAACTAAGAGGCATTACTTTCAGAGCAGCCCTCTTAGTTTTTCATTTAGAGAAAAGTATTAGCTAGATTAACTCATATATTTGGATGTTTCTGCAATTACTAGCATGGAAAAAACATATTAAAATGAATTAGCATTTCATCTTATGCTTGGAAATTAGGTACCAGAAGGGTGTGGAAGTGGTACTGAATATGAGAGAACTCATATGTTTGGGAAGAAAAAGAGATCACTTAAGAATCCATGGTGTGCATCTGAAAATTCCATTAAAGACTGTCAAGCTGCATTGGTCAGACAAAAAGAATATGAAATGGCACCAATTAATACTGATGTTGCTGAATGCATGGCAATAGCTTCTAGCTCCTGATGTACAGGAGAATACAATTGAGTAGAAATGCTTTTGATACATTCTCATTTTGTGGCTGTAAGTCATATTGTGTCTAAAGAGATGAAGCAAATACAGAGTAGCAAGTATAGCTCTCCAGCTACATCTTTTTGAAGTCCTTGACTAGATCACTTTGTAAATGTTTCATGTACTAATTCTTACTAGACTAACTCAGTTGTAAGCCTCCACAGTCTTCAGAAGAATGGCTGTTTTACTGTGTTTGTACAGACTGGAGAAACAAAACTGTGATCTTCTCCAGGGAAAATTTAAATACCACAAAATCATGAAAGCACAAAAACGACCATGGCACAAAAATGGAGAAAATCAATGTGATTTGAGGATCAAGGAAATTTAAACTGAAAGAGTTTCAAATATATGGCATCTGCACTGAAATAGCTCCTAATCTGATCTCTAATTTGAGCTATTTGTTCAATTTGCTTTTACTTTTTTGAAACAATATACATGTGCCAGTTGTCCATTTTTCTAGATTAGAAGAGGAGAAATGTAATAATTTTTTTTCCAAACACTGAGTTGGAGATTGATAGTACTACTGAAAACTGACATTCCTAGTTCTTAATTTAGTAGTAAATAATACTATACCTAAATAGAAGTAGACTGATCTTCTGATATGTGAAATATACTGTTAGAAATGCAGCTCAGGGATTTCTGTCCTCAGTCATAAGCAGAAATAAAGACTGTCAGCCTCTTCCAGGCCGACCATTCTCCACCATTCTTTATTCTCTAGGTGTGGAAATTATCACTCCATCAGCCAAAAATTATGAAGCCACATTTCTTCATTAGATCCATTGCACAGTCATCTTTGTTATTATAGTGTGGAGTAGGGAAGCACTAGGTGAAGGGCAATGTAGTTACAACAGTGAGGAGGCCATTCTAGATCAGTGTGTGATATATTTCGACAACATCTTCAGCTGATTTGTCATCAGTGAGTTCTCCTGGCAGTCACCCCACTGTGATTGCTCAAGGAGAGCAAGACAAAAGGCATGAATCATTGAATCATAGAAACATAGAAAGGTTGAAAAGGACCTCATAGATCATCTAGTTTCAACTGCCCAGCTATGGGCAGAGTTGCCAGTCACTAGACCAGGCTGCCCACAGCCACATCCAGCCTGGCCTTGAATGCTCCAGGGATGGGGCTTCCACAACCTCCTTGGGCAACCTGTTCCAGTGTGTCACCACCCTCTGAGTGAAAAACTTCCTCCTAATATCTAACATAAACCTCCCTACCTCAGTTTAAAACCAATACCCCTTGTCCTATCACTATCCACCCTCATAAACAGCTCTTCCCCCTGCTGTTTATATGTTCCCTTCAAGTATTGGAAGGCCACAGTGAGGTTTTCCTGGAGCCTTCTCTTCTCCAAGCTAAACAAGCCCAGTTCCCTCAACCCTTCTTCACAGGAGAGGTGCTCATAATCTTAGTGGCCTTCCTCTGGACTCATTCCAGGAGCTCTCTGTCATTATTGTACTGGGGGTGCCAGGGCCTGGACGCAGTACTCCAAGTGGGGCTTCACAAGAGCTGAGTAGAGGGGAACAATCACCTCCTTCTCCCTTCTGGCCACCCCTTTTTTAATGCATCTGGCTCATGTCCATCTTCTCATCCAGCAGGACCCCCAAGTCCTGCTCCACAGGGCTGCTTTCAAGGGGTTCTTCTCCCAGTCTGTATACCTGGAGCACCCTGTACTTGGCCTTGTTGAACCTCATTACGTTCTCATGGGCCAACTTCCAGACTGTCTAGGTCCCTCTGGATGGTTTCCCTTCCCTCCAGTGTACTGACTGCACTCCTCAGCTTGGTGTCACCTGCAAATTTGATGAGGCCACACTCGATTCCACTGTCTATGTCACTGATAAAATGTGGAAGAGCATCAGTCCCAAGTCTGAGCCTTGGGGGACACCACTCGTGACCAGCCTCCACCTTGATACAGAACCACTGATCACAACCCTTTGGCTGTGACCAGCCAACCAATTCCTAATCCACCAAACAGTCCATCCTTCTAATCCACAACTCTCCAATTTAGAGAGAAGGATGTGGTGATGGACCATGCCAAATGCATGTCCGGGTAGATGACATCCATCAACCTTCCCCCATCCACCCATGCTATCACTCCATCATAGAAGGCCACCAGATAGGTCAGGCAAGATCTGCCCTTGGTGAAGCCATGCTGGCTGTCTTGAATCACCTCTTTGTCTCATATGTGCCTTAACAAAGCTTCTAGGAGGATTTGTTCCATGATATTCCCAGGAACAGAAATGAAAAGCTAATGAAAAGTGTAAGCATCATTATCCCATTTGCCAAATGCGTTCTTCCTCATATTTATAGCTTCTTCTCTTGGCTACTCACTATAATGGGACAAAAGAGTATTTTATTCTTAACTTATTAATAGAGAAGAATGAGAGATCTGTATGTTCTCTGTTTTAAAAGCACATTAGTATTTATCAGTCATGACCAACTTTTTTACTCTCTACTGAGAAATAGTTTAGTAGTCTGAATTTATCTCTGTTATTCAACACTAGAAATAGCATAGGAGAGCCAAGAAGCAGTTAGGATATGTGTAAGTAATTTTTGCATTAGTGGTCTGAGATAATGATCAGTCTACAGACAGTCAACAATCTATTAAAGAAAATGAAATTGATGACTATATGATCATTCTCTTTCTGCTTGGCTAGCTGATATACCTGTTTTCAGTGCATAAATTCTATGTGGTTCCCTTTAAAATGCATTCAAAGGTGTTTAACACCCACTTTTCCTATTTCCCCCATGCATCTTGACACTTTTGTTGATTTGAAACATGCTTCTTCCAGACAAGCTACCACAAGATGAGTTAATAAGTGTAAAGATCCAATGTAGTTCTGTTGCCTATTGAGTGACTGAGTATTCATTACTGATCAGAGCTATACCTCCACTGGTGCTGATTTCTACCATTGGCATGAACCTATGTTCTGCCTACACATATTAAAGCCACAAGACTCTTGTGTATACGTGAGAGCCCATTCACACTTTCAAAAAGCGTTGCTTGTTTCTGGAGATAGGTAACTCCTTCAAACAACAACTCTAACTCTAACAAATACACTGCATTATTTTCAGATGTAATGCTCTCATCTTATAAAAGGGGTCATACATCTTGCATTATCAAAGAATAGAGTAGCATGACTATGAGCACCAATGAGAACAGCAGTACAAGTGCACAGGTCTCAGTGTGTGGCCATCTGCTTAGCTATACAAGTCTTAAGTATTTTAAGCATTGGCAGTGAGATAATTGTGCCCCAACATTTGACTGGTCATGTGTCAGTGGAAGTGATTACAATGGACTCAAAAATATCTGTCTGTTAGGTGTCCCCCTACAATTCTCACACATTTAATTTAAACGATTTCCAAACTGCCTTATTTTTGATTTTTCAAATTTCTTTTATAGTATTTTTTTTCCCAGCAAAATTTAATGAAAGAAACTAATTTCAAGCAAGTGGAAAGTTATAAATGTGATGGTCATGAGATACTTATGGAAAACAACAAAAAAGTGTAATCCTCACCCCCCAAAAAAACTTTTTCCAAAGAAAACCAACCACAATTTAAACATAATGAAATAAAATAGGAAAGACAATAATTAAAAGATGTGAATGTACCCTCACCATTCGTAATAACATGATACTGATTCAGTCCAAGGTGAGGGAGTCCAGTCACGGTCTCCCTAGCTCTTTACTAGCCTTCTCATGTATGGAAACATACTGACACACTTATATTGGATGCAAGATTTAAAAAACAAAGAGGTTTTGGTGGTGAAAAATAATATACATTCCTTGCCCACTTCTTAAGTTGTGTTTAATTTGCTTTTTCCTCCTGTTCCTTACCTATTTTGCTATCATTTGTGCTGATTAACTGATTAATATTGAAGTCAACAACATTTTTTTATTGTTGTTGAGAAAATATATTAGTGATAGAATTTATTTTTGAATGAAAGAGAAAAGAGTCATTACAATCCAGTTACACAGAGGAAAAGCAGCTATTTATAAAACTTGTATGCTAATGACTAAGAGGTGTTGATTAGCATCATACTTTTATTTCACACAAAAATGTGCGAACCTTTCATAACAAAACTTGTAAGAAAAGCAGACGTTGCCTCGTTTATTCATTTGTTTGCTAAAGTGAAGCAAACAGCAGTTTGTCAAAGCCTAACTTCCTGCACATCTCACAGCCTTTCAGGTCAGGGCAGGTGAGCATGACATCATTTCCTTCTTCTCTCTCTTCCCTCACCCCCACCCCTCCACCCTTGCCAATGGACTCCCCAGTGGACCTTACTGTATGAACTTTACTACTTATTAAAACAGGAGTCCATAAAAGAAGCATTTCAAATCTTGCTCATCTCTCCACCAGCTTAGCAGGGTACAGGGCAGTGACTGGACAAATGGTCCTTGTTCCTAAGTAAGTCAGCAGAAAGTTGAGCTTATGGGTACCTGCGGAACCTTCAGAGAGAACTGTCAAAGTTACTCGAGTAAATATATCCTGTGGTTTCTTATGGAAAATTAAGGTATTCACGTTTGGGAAGCATTTGACATAGTAGAGATTTGGAAATAATAAAATAATAGATTTTTATTTTTATTTTTATTTTTTTTTAGATCAAGTGCCATCTCAGCTCTATGCTTTCCTCCCTTTGTGCCTGCTCGGATTGAGCTGGTTTCCATGATGGCAGGGAAGGGTTTTTCAAGCAGAATCAGGAGGAACTTAGCAAAGGAATTCCTTTTCTTGAGCTTAAGTGGGCGATGGTATTTGGTAATGGCATTTTAGATGAAATGTGTACCTCTGCATGCTTGTTTATGCTGTGTTGAAGATCCTGTTATTGCTTTTGTTGGTGGATAATTTCATTTGACAAAATGCTGCGGATTCATCTTTCTGTATGAATTTGCAAGTACAGAGTAGGATGCATAAAAAAATTATACAGAACTGAACATGCACGATCACAGTGCACAAATTCAAATGTTTTACAGTAGGAAAATGTCAAGATAGATATTTTTAATTTTTCATAGTACCTTTGTACTTGTAAAGCTTTAGCTTTTGTTCATGATGACAAACATCAGGAAATCAAACTCACCGAAGAGTAGATTAAACACTGTTTCAAAAACTTGTTTGTGTGAGAAAGGAGAAAATATTGCTCAAATGAAACCAGTATTTATGTATGCGATGTGTTGTCAACACTGAATTCTCTATTCTATCTTTTGATATGTGGTTAAGGGCTAATAGGAGCCTGTGTGCCTGGGCTAAGTTAGTATTTGAGAAGGTCATGTGCAAAATTGCTGGGCCACAAAACCCTTGATTACACCAAACAAGCTGGGAGAAATGCTGGTTACTTTGTTCTTACAAGTTGCTTTGTGGCATCTCTTGTTTTTGGGAAATATGGCAATTCTTGAGAACTTACCTGATATTTGAAGAAGAAACACATAATGAAATTACTATTTAGGGATTTCAGTGTTTATTTTCTGAAACATTTTCATAAATATGATGATATAATATGAATAAGGAGAAGAGCAGAAACTCTCAGTGTGATGTATTTTTTATTTTAGGTTCAGGTAAAGTAATTTCTTCTGGTTCACTGTCTCAATTATTTGGACCCACAGTCTTCATTTATCTCCAAATGCCACTTTCACTTTTTCTGTCTTATGCTCTCTGCTTGGCCTGAGAGATCTGTCTTCTCCTCCTTATCTGTTGGACTTCTATAGCTTCCTTCTGCCATTCAAAATCATTCAGACTGCTGTCTTTTCCATCTGATTACTTTAACAAGCATCCCACCCCCCTCATGGGGGAAGAGAGAGGTGCAAGTTCATGTGAATTCAGAATAAATGCTGCAACTGGGCACACTGCTCTACTGGAAGCCAACCCGAGCTGGGACACCATAGTGATGTCAGTGTTTCACATCCCAGTAATCCATAAAGCAATGCTATTAAAAATATTTCTTATCTTAAAGAACATAAATGTTGAATTACATTCCAAAAGGATGATGACAGATCTCAAATAAGATGAACTAATAAAATTACACTGCTGACCAATCAAGCATAAAAAGTACGTTACAGTTGAACGTGGAATTTCTTCTTGTATAACGTAAATAAATGCAGTAAAAAACCAAACATCCCACAAAAAAAGAATTCATGAGATAAGAATCTTACCAAATTTCAGGAGTTGCCTTTTACAGTATATATTTTAGTATATGTTACAGTATATATTTTTTCCCCATCTGAGCATATGCTTGGATAAGTAAAGAGGATGGAAGAAATCCAATGAAATGAGTTTTTCAGTAGAAGAAAACTCCATTAGAAATGACACCATGAGCCTAAATGGAGGAAATACGTGCTTCACCAATACCCAGGTACTCCAGCTAGGGTTGTCTGAAGTCCTGCATAGGATAACCATAAGAGGACAGAGAATAAGTACAGCATTATTTGCATCTCATTAATGTCCATGTGTTTTCACTAGATACAGAATTTACCTGTATGTTATGACTTGCAGGCTCAGGATTAATGATGGTTCTGCAGTCAAACACTTTTCCTCCACTAAAACACTTTGGTTATTACTAACCTCAGAAAACAAAAATAGGATAAAATCATAAGCACGACATAAATATTTCATTTCAGTGCCTGTCCTATATTCTTGTATGATAAATAAAAAACAATCTTGAAATGAAGTTCATAGATTTGGCTGTTAGATGATGTACAAGTTTCTGCTCAACACTCTACTGGAGGTAACTGTTCATTTTGCCGGGAAGAAGAAATGCGACAACGGGAATCAACAGAAAAACCTTGAAAATCTTAGTCTATTTTTGCTTTCCCAGCACAAAGCTCCTTTAAAGATAGGAAAGATGCTACTGAAATATGAGTCATAAAGCTAGGCAGCATTTTTTGACCTTGTTTTGATTCAGACCTACACACACACAAAAAGCTATTTCTTAGCTTCTTATATATATTTGTATGCATATACATATTTATGAATATATCCTCATTAATGTTCAACATATTCATAAAATATATTAGTTTATAGGGACTAAGGGGAGAAAGAGATAATACTATGATGATAATAATATGGAAAATGTGTAAAAAAATCTTTTAAAAATTAAAAGCATATCAAACATTCCAATGTAGTTTTATATTTGTCAGAGATTTGAGTTAAAAATGTGAAATATAACACAGCGGTGAAGAATTTTGTCAGTTTAACAAATGATGATGCCTATAATGTTACAGAGCTCAATTTGGAATATATAAGAGTCCATTCAAAAGCCATGATGACCACACAATTTAGTGTTACTTGGCATAAAACTGAAACCAAACCAAACCAAAATGATCAAACAAAAAACCCACTACTATAAAATCCTTTCTTTTTGCTTCAGCGTTGATTTGAAGCAGTTGAAGAGAATCTAGTAGGAATATTAGACTTGGTGCAGTAATTCTAGAAATGTTTTAACCTTTAGTAGTATTTTGTCCCTATTTCCTCTGGAGAATTTTACCCCCTTTTAAGTCCTGATTTCTGATTTAAGCTACTTTCTTTAATTTAGCCACAGACAATGCATGTTATGAGAGGAAAATCTCACTTCAGCATATTCATTAATTATTATTACTATTAATATTAATTAATATGCTGAACATTAGCACACTAATTTGTCTATGTATTACAAGGTCTGTCTATCTTCAGAGTTCTTAAAAATCTTACTAAAATAAAGAGTATTTGTGGAAGCTATTTAGAGCCATGCTGTGCTTTTGAGCTGCATGAGTATTTTCCACAGATTTTTACGAACATTTCGAGATAACTGAATTGGAATATAGTAAAAAAAACATCCTCTACTATTACTGCTTGACTACATAATGAACACAAATTCTTACAATTATTTAGAGTTTAGAATGTCTCTTTTTTTCTTACACCATGAGCTTTTCCTTCCATTTCTATTCCCATGTCCAATACTACTTTTTCTCAATTGTTTTTCTTCCTGTTTTTTTACTTCTAACTCATTCAAGTGATTCTATTAGAGGTGGTAAAGCTTGCTAATTTGCTATAGTATTTTATAGTACTGTTAGTCAGATAGGCTGCCTCGTTATTTGCTGGCACAGCCTTTACACTACTTAGAAGAAGGAACAATGGGAAAAGGCTTTCAGAATCATTGTGCAAACACATAGGACAGTTCTGATAACTAAAACCCACTTGTTTTTGTTGATTCTCTTTGATTTCAGTGGATGAGATTTGGCTCAGCATGATTATTGGAGACTGGATTTTGACACATTCATCATTTTGTATTCCATCAATTCCCAGGTATGTAAATAAAGTTACAATATATCTTTTAAGAAATATATTGTAAGTTACTTTTGGCAGTCTGCTAGACATGAGTAACATCTTTAGTACACGTATTTGTGCAGAGAGCAAATAACTGAGAAGAGCTTGATAACACCTAGACTCACCATATTGTAATTTTTGCATATTTTCTAGTAAGTAAAAACACAGCTTGAAGGAGGATAGCTGTTGATTTTACGGATTTTTTAGTTGTGAAAGGATTTAGGAGCTCAAATAAGTCTCCCGAGTTTCATTTTTACTATTAATGGGATGCGTGACCAATTTTCTTCTGATTCCCCTTGACTTCTCTGCCTCATACACATTATATTTTACACATCCAAGGCTAAGACTCTGCTGTCCTGTTTGACACTATGGCAAGCCCCACACACAGTAAAAATACCATTTTCCTTTACATAAATTGTTAGGAGGATACAAATCAATGAACTCTCATACAGAACTTTATTCCCCTACAGCGAGAAGTAACCCCTGGCAGCTTTTTCCTCAGGACTGTATTGACAGGGTTATAGCTACAACTGAAGACTGACAAGAATTGAGCTACGGGTCCATAATGCCATATCCTTGATCTGTGTATTGCACACCTGTTCTGACCAGGTTGTCAGATCTTCTTTCCTCCCCATAAGCCTGTTAGTGGCTGTTTACAAATGCATGTTTGTAATTTAATGTTTGAGCTCTCAAATATACTTACATGCTTTAATAATAATAATAATAGAAAATCTATCTACTACCAGATACACCCATCAGGATCCAGAACTTCCACATACTTATAGACATAACCTCCTTTTGCTTCAATAGCAGCAACATTCAGCTTCTTAAGAAGTAAGCACCACACTCAGGATATGTCATTATTTTTCTGCTCACAGATATAACTGCTATAGTTGCATCGAGATCTTTACATGTTGTAGTATATTTTGAGGTTTTGTTCCCCCAGTTTATTTAGGGGAAAGTGATGTAGGAAGTATCTTTTTACAGATATTTAAGTCGATGCAAAAGTTCTCTCCTGAGAAATCAGGCAGGAGATACTAAGGCACTTACTATTAAGATCTGCAGGTAAAAGTATCTTAA